>NW_011888809.1:5712688-5715093 GCF_000151845.1 Pteropus vampyrus
GTTCGACTCACCCCGCCAGCTACGAGAAGCGGCATGGGGTGCACCTGTGCGTTCCAGATTCGGACTGCCTATGCTCAGATCCCAGTCTACCCACTAACTATGTGCCCATGGGCTGTTACTTAGCCTTCCTGTGCCTCTGTTTTTATATCTGTCAAATGGGGATAATATAGGGTTGCTTTGAAGATTAAATATGTCATTACATGTAAACATCTGGTAAATTCCAAAGGCATGGAAATATTAGCTGCCATTATAATTCATTCCTCAAGTGTTCTGCCTGCTGGCTGGGCCAGCTGGGTGCTGGGCACTCACAGTTCTGGGATGGAGATGGGGACTTAAGAGAGTTAGCGGCGGTCGATGTTTTGGTGCCTATGCTGACCACCAACTCTGGCAGCCCCCTCCCCCTAGTGACAGATGTAAGCTGAGAGGGTCCCAAAGGAGGGCACAGACGGAGTGTGCAGAATCCAGGCAGGGAGCTGCTGCCTGAGTTTGTGGCTCAGGAGGCCCACGGAGCAAGTGTGGTTTTGACGGGGAGGCCCAGTCTCCACCCTGAGCCCATCCAGTTCCTCGGAGTCACTTGTTTGTTGACAAGTTATTATGGCAACAGGGGAGACACAGAAAAAATTAATTATTAGTGCACAATAAAATGGAACACTTTGGACTTTGGTTTAAAATTAATTAAAATTCTGTCTTGAGCATTTCTCCCAGGTCCTGGCTGTTTTCTTAAGCCTCGGAATATCTATATCTCCTGCCTCAGAAAATAAGATGACTTAAAAATTAAGTCACGCTGAGATTTAGAAAAGCAATGATTTCTTTTTCCCACATAGAATGCATGTTGAGGGAAGACCCAGTCTCCTGGGAATTGAGGGTTTAGAGGGCCTTGCACTTCAGCCGCTGTCCAGGCAGGGCCTGGTTGCGGAGCGCTGTGAAGAGCACATATTGTCATAATCACTTTGTTTTTAAAATCCCAATCAAGGCCCCTCAGTGTTCAACGCTGCCAGCTGGGCATTCGGAACATCCTGGAAATTAGGAAGGAGGCCCACGGAAGAGTTTTTTTTTCCAAGATGCTAATTACTAGTGCGTGTGACACTCGGAACTTTGATTAGGCGCACAGCCAAGCATGAGACTCGGCGGAGAAGGCTTGGTCCAGCCCTGGAGCTCTCCCTGGCTCCATGGCTTGATGGGAAGATGAATGTGGCCCACACAGGTTTAGAAAACGGAAATGCTGGTCTGAGAAACGGAAGCAAGGAGACCTCGCCTCATGCACGCTGGGATGTAGCTGGTTCATTTGTCCACTTACTCATTTTTAAACAAATGTCTATTGAATGCCTGCTAGCTGCTGGGCATTGCTTAGGCCCTGAGGATGGAGCAGTGAGCAACAGAGGCAGAGCATCCCGTCCTCCATGGGTGCTGTGTTTTAGTCAGTGGAATAATAGAATACGTAAGCAAGTCTATTAAATATCGATATGAGCTTTGATGGGAAATAAAACCAGGCAGTGATTGGGGAGTGTTGGGTGTGTGGATGAGTTCAGTTTTAGATGGGATGGCCAGTGACAGCCTCACTGACAAGTTGACCTTTGAGTAAACACCCAAAGGAAGAGAGGAAAGAGCATCCAGAAAGAGAGAGCAGCAGGATGACAGACCTTGAGGTAGGACATTGTGCTGTGGTCAAGGAACAGCAAAGATGCAGATGTAGCTGTCGAGGTAACGGGAGGATGCTGGGGTGGGAGATGGATTGTTTAGGTCTATTTAAGGATGTTAGCTTTGAATGAATAAAGTGGAATTCTTCCGAGCAGAGGGGTGACATGATCTACCCTGGGTCTGTAAAGGATGCCTTTGGCAGAAGCAGGGAGCCCAACCAGCAACTGTGGTAATCCCGATGGCCCACACTGGTGCAGTGAGCAGTGGATGTGGGGGGAAGCTATCAGGGTGAACATTATTTGAAGGTCGAGCTGATACCATTTGTTGTTGGACTAAATATTGGGTGTGGGAGAGAGGAGTTGAAGATGACTCTGGGACTTTGGGCTCGTTTATTAGTCAGGGTTCTACGGAGAAACAGAACCAATAAGATGTGAAGGAATTGGCTCACAGGAGGGGGTGGAGGTGGGCGAATCCAGAGTCTGCCATGTAGGACATCAGTCTGGAACACAGAGAAGAGCCGAAATTACAGTTCGAGTCTGAATGCCATCAGGTGGCAGAATTCCCTCTTTTTCGGGGCAGGTCAGTCTTTTTTTTTTCAGTCAGGCCTTCAGCTGATTGGATGAGGCCCACCCACATTAGGTTGGGCAATTCGCTTTCCTTTAATTTAAATGTTAACCTCATCCAAAGCACATCCTCACAGAAATATTCAGAATAATGGTTGACCATTTATCTGGGCAACATGGTCCAGTCAAGGTGACACATAAAGT
>NW_011888809.1:5716428-5718616 GCF_000151845.1 Pteropus vampyrus
ATTGTCACACGTCAGGCCCCAGCCCATTCCAGTGGGTCCACAGCACATCTTCCTACCAGAGAGTTTCAATTTTCCCTCCTTTTGTGCAGAGATTAAACATCTGCAACCAGCCCAGACTCAGTAGTAGTAAAAATCTTGTACACGACCCTGGCCTGAAATAACATCTTTGAAGGCCCCGGGAAAGTTCCATCATGTTTCAAGGTCCTTATGAGCTGAACTGTGGGCAGAGCTAGGAATAGGGGCCTCAGCCTGGGCGACAGAGACTTTGAGATGCTCCCACCCCCGTCTCAAGGGCTGCCCTTCCCTGGCACCGCATCCTCTGCCTCTCCACACTTGGCCAAGCTGGGGGCTTCATCACCACATTCAAACGTTCTCTCCCTCGGCTGTGCCCAGCATCACATGGCCCAGGCATTTTAACCTCCGAATGCCTGTGCCTTCCCTCCTGGCCTGAACTGTAATCTTCCCAACATTTCAAGGGTAATTTCGTCCATCTGGCTCTGATTCGTGTATCCCAAGTGAGCCTGATGGAGACTCAGTTGCCAAGATTTCCCCTGGAACTGGCTCCTGGCAGACCTCAAGGGGGCCCCAAGCCAGAGGGTCCTCTGTAATTTTGAGTGAGAGGCTTTTTGTCCACCTGTGCTCACAGTGGCCTCATAGGGAAGTTGAGGCGCGTGCTAATTATTGGGGTCACTGCTGCCGGGAAGAGGCTCCCGGTCAGAGAGAGCAGGACTTCGGGCTGTGTCCCAGCCTGTGAGTCACAGTAGACCAGAGCAGGCAACAGGACACTGAGGGAGTGGGGCTGGGAGACTCGCTGGGGCCGCTTCCACCTTCCTTAGGCTTCGTGGGTGGTGTGATGTCCCTTTTTCTGGCCCTGCCTGCCGGCTCTTTGGCAGGTGGTCCTTTGTGATGGTCCCCTGGGGCAGGGGATATATAGAGAGGTAGAAACGGAAGTGGAAGCGGGAGAGGGAGGGTGGAGAAAGAGAGACCCAGGCTCCAAGAGTTTGCCTGTTAGCAGAGAAGCTGCTGTCAGCCAGCCCCCTAGGGGGCGGGAACCTGCTGGGCACCGTAGCAGCTTCCTTGCTGTGTCCTTACAAAAGAGAGACCTGTCCGTAGGTCCATCTGCTTGAAACTCTTTTAAAGGACCTGAAGAGTCATAATGTGTTTTTGAAAGTTTTAAAAACCAGCGAGATTCAGTGAAAAGAAGCTTTTCCAAATGTGGTGAGAGGCTGTCTGTCTTGCTGAATGGATGTTTACGTCTTGTGGTGCGAGCGAGAAATTTGATCACAAATGCCCAAACCGCTTCCTTGGCAGGTGGGCCCCTGAATTTTCTGCCAACCAGGGCACTGCATATAATCCTTTGACCTTACCTTGTGTTTGACCTCAGAATCTCCCTCTTCCCCAGTAGGCTGAATTTTCTACATTTCCCTCCTGTGGGGGTTCCAGCTCAGCTCACTGGATTGCTGGGATTCAGAGGGCACGTGGGCGGGAACTGGCCAAGGTCCTGGGCTGGGGGTGGGATCTGGGGCTTGAGCTCTGCCTCTGCCATCCCCAGCTCAGGCCTGGCACATAGTGGGTATTCAGAATACGTGTTCAAGTAGGTGGAATGAACTGCGAAGCCCAGTTAGGACATAGGATGTCTCCCTCTGCCCACCTGGTTCCCGAGAGACACTGCAGTAAATTAGGTAATGCTCACTTATCACAAAGATGCCTCTCAAGAAGGAGACTGAGTGCAGGAGCTGAAGGAGATGCGGGCGGAGCGGAGCGGAGCAGAGCCAGGGCCATTGGGATAATCACGTGAGAGAATATGAGGACCATGCCCGGAGCGGAGTAAGGGCTCAAATAAATCAGATCCGGAGTAAGAATTGGGTTTAAGCGTGAGCTCCACTTCTCAGCCACTGTGGACCTGGTATGGTGTTTAACCTCTCTGTACCTCGAATTTGCTATCTACACCGTAAGACTAATAATCATGGCCCTTCTTACCCCAAAAGTTGGGTGCAGAGCTCAGCATGAGGTAATGAACGTTTGTGAACTCTTAAGCGCTGTGCCTGGCGGCGGGGGGGGGGCGGGTTGGATGGTAGCAATATTGTCCCCTTGATTATCGTCGATGTCAACATGTGGTTGGCCCACTAAGTTGTGGGCCTCACTCCTGCCAGTATTTTCTTCTTTCTTCCCTTCTACTCTTTTCTCA
>NW_011888809.1:5720996-5734089 GCF_000151845.1 Pteropus vampyrus
GGCTGGGACAGGGTATGAAGAAGGGTGTGGTACGAGGTTGGCCGGAGGAGCAGGAGCCGGGTTAGAAAGGGCCTGAATAGCACCCTACGGCATTTAGATTTTTTTCCCCTTTAAGAGCATGGTTAATCACTGAATTAATTTTAGAAAATGAGTAAGGCAATCAGACTTTTGCCTTAGAGAGATTGTCCTGGAGGCCCAGGGGAGAGTAGATGAGGAATTAAATCTGGATGGGTCAGGGAGGGTAGGAATGATGTAGCGAAGTGATTGGGAATAAGGACTTAGATTCTGAGAAAAGTAGAGCTAAGTTGAGAATTCCAGAGGAGGCCATCAGACAGCCCAGCCAGAGTCAGGCTGGGAGCCCTAGAGGTTAAAAGGGATGGGAACCTCATCTTCTGAGGTTAGGTGCTGCCCGTGGGTTGTAGCTCCATGCTGGGTGGGGCTGGAAGGTGACACGCTTTCCAAATAGACTCTCCACCTGGGAAGCTGTGTGCCCGAGCGTGACCTCATGAAGTCCTTCAACTACGTTTTTGGTCCCCTGGCTAATCGGCAGGTTCTTCCTCTCTTCCCTCCTTTTTCTTCCCTGGCTTCATCCCGCAAGGGAGGCTTCTCGCCAGTGCTTTGACATCTCATTATCTCCATGGTGATGAAACAATGGTGTCCCAAACACATGACCTCACCCTGTGGTTATGCAGAAGAGTGCACTGGAAGGGGAGCTTTGGGGGTTTGATGAGTCTGGTTGGGATATGAAACCCTCCAGATCTGGATCCCATGCCTCTGAAGTGTGTTCCCAAGCCCTGTGAGGGGACGGACTAGCTCTGAATTGAAGTGACTTGTTCCAAACCAGTGAGAGTGCTCTCGGCCTTCTTAACAATTTAGAATTGGGAAGGACTTTCTTTTTTCTCTTTCTTCAAATTAAAGAATTTTTTTCAATTACAATTGACAATATTATATTAGTTTCAGGTGTGCAACATAGTGATTAGACATTTACATAATTTACAAAGCGATCACCCCAATAAGTTTAGTACCCATCCGACACCAGACAAAGTTATTACAGTATTATTGACTGTATTCTCTATGCTGTACTTTACATCCCTGTGACTGTTTTTATATCTGGTGGTTTGTACATCTTAATTAAGAAAGACTTTCTGTAGGAAATAACAATCAGAAGAAATTATAAAAGAGAATTGATTGAATTGACTGAGCTTATATGAGTTTTTTTTTTTTTTTGGTATATAAACAATGAAAAGAAACGAAAAAGCAAATGATAAATCTGGGAAATTATCTGCAATAAATAGAATATACAGAGTTATTATCCTTAATATATAAGGAGATTAAAAAATAAATTATAGTAATTAAGGGAAAAATAAAACCTTAGTAGAAAACATGACAAAGAATATAACCAGAAAATTTATATGGAAAAAAGTTTTATTCATTCATTTATTCATTCATTCATTTATTCATCCTTTCGATAAATTTATTGAGGAATTAGTATGTGGCAGGCATTATTCTTGATACTGGAGATACGGCAGTCAACAGACAAATATCCTTGCTCTCATGGAATTTCAATGCTTTCTGCTAATTTTCTATATCTTCTTCTAATTGTTTTTTTATATTAATTTAATTCCAGATAAACTCTTTATTCGCCTGAATATATTTTCTTATAAAATTGAATTGAGAATTTATTCTCCACCTCAAAAGTAAACCATTTGCCCTAACCTTTAATGAACTCTTCCTCTCCTCACTGACGTATGATGCCACCATTATCAAATAATAATGTATTTTTATGTTTGGGACCACATATTCTGTATGAGCGATTTATCTAACAGCTCTTATTGCAACTCCATACTGTGTTTTATCATTGTGGCTTTATGCCACGTCAGATACCACAGGCTTTACGTGCATGGAGGATTGTGACAAAGATAACTCGGACACCATATGGGTGGCTTTCTCCATGAGATGTGGCACTCACAGTCTTGTTTAATTTCCTACCTTAATGAATCATTAGTAACTTTTGAACGGTCGCAGAACGAAGAGCACTTATGTTTCATAATTTCCAAAGCCAATTTCAAGAATTATGATCATGTTCGATGTTCTACTATGTTTCTAAAGCTTATGTATTTTTCCCTCTCTGGGAAGTTAGATCTTTACATGTGGACATGGAGGATGGGGACCTTTGTCCTGTGTCCTCTAACACCGCCATCGTGAGGATATGCAGTCCTGAGAGCATGTCCTGCAAGCTCTGCTCTCCCCGCTTCTAATGTATGACTCTTCTTTTTTTATAGAATGTTTGGAAAAGAATTGGAAAAAAATCAGTTTTTCCCCAGAATAATAGTATTTCTTTAATTCTGCATTTATATCTTGCTGAAGTTTTTAAAAATGTTTTTAATAGACATATGTTTTCTCATTCAGATTATTCTTAGGTTTATTAATTATTATTATTATTTCACTGCTCATTTGAACAGAATCATTTCTTCTCACTGTATTAACTATATTAACTAGTCATTTCTCTTATACAGGTAACCTATAGATTCGTGTGTTTTTACCTTGTAATTGCTCACCTTACTAAACTGTTATCAATATCAGTAGTTTCTTTCTTGGGATTTATTTTTTGTAGAATATAATATCTTCTGCAAACAATGATCATTTGATCACCTGAATTTTAAAAAACATCCTAGTTCTATTTCATGTTATTGGCTAGAAATAGAAACCGTGCAGTCATGATAGTGATAGAGGTCAAATTTGTTCTGTTTCTAATTTTAGCAGACATGTCCCCATTTTTGAACCATGAGCAAGATGTTTATTTTAGGTATAAGTTCATGCCTTCTAGTTTGCTAAGTTTTTTTTAAATTCACAAAGAGTATTATATTACATTAAAAATATATATTTTTAGAATCTCATTTTTTTTTCCCCCATGGCATATCAATATGGACTAGTGTATACTTCCAAATCTTAAATTGTTATTACATTCCAAGGATAAATACAGCATTAATCATCTTGAATTATTCTTTTAATAGCTGCTGGATTTGATTTATTGTTTTTTTTTATTTGGAATTTTTACATCTATATTCAAGTAAGATTGATTTGTAATTGTATGTGCATGTATATGCATATGTATATGTGTATACATATACAATATTGCATAATTATATAACATTATATATATATTTGTATATTATCTTTGCCACATTTCTCATAAAATTATGTTGGCCTTATAAAAGGAGTTGGGAAGTTTTCTAATTTTTCTCTGCTCTAGAACAATTTGAAAGAACTCATCCATAAAACTAAGCTCATAACCTTTTACAGAGATAATTCTTCCACAATTCTTTTCAATTTATTTCATGGTTAATGATTTATTTAGAGAATATTCTTCTTGAGCCAATTTTGGTAACTTTTATCTTCCTAGAAAATTGTCTATTTCATCGAGAAACATTCAGAGAAATAAACATAGCTCTTCCTCTTTAGCACCCTGGCTGTGGGATGGACCTTAATTAAGTTTACTCTGATTTTCCTTGGAGCAACTGAGGCAAACTAGAAATTTCAAAAGAGAACAGTAACTGATCAGTGAAGGCGCACACGAGGAAAAATGACACAGAGAATTCCAAAAGCCCTGGCTCCCACAGTACATTCTCCAAGTTTATGGTTTCTGATCTCTACCTACATTCTAGTCCTATAGGGATGGCAGTTTCTTGGATATTTTGCCTGAGTTTTTCAGTTCTAGGCATTCTCCAACCAGAAGATTCCATTTTAATACCAGAACCCCTTCCTAGACATCTTCACATTCTTGTGGCCAAGGCAGCATGTGTGAGAGGCCCTCCTTCCTTCCTCTCTGGTCTTCAGTGTGAGGGCACCCTTCTCCCTGAAGGTGAGGACAGCTTCTTACACCTAGAGAAGGCTTTATCCCAGCTCAGACCTGATCCTGTCACCAATCACTTCGTCACATAGTGAACATAGTAACAGGAATGCTGCTGCTTTCACGACAAAGGAGAATAGTGAATAGTATTGTATAAATAAAATCAACCATCGTTTATCCCTGAGAAAACAAATCTTCGTTGAGAACTCAAAAAAATATTTCAGTTTATTATAAAAGTTTAGATACAAAGAAGGCAAATGTTTCAGATTATTAGGACGAACCAGTAGTGTTTGGAAAAGAAACAATTCTAGTTTATGATCAGCTCTCCCAAAATGGATCCTCATTACTCAAATAACAGTTTATACTTCCTCAACTTGGGGAGATGGGAGGCGAAGGTCTTCTCGAGCTAGTAAGGTTGCAGGATGCTGGTTGGAAAGGTAATTTTGCTCAGGAAATGGTAGAGGAAGAGATGAGCTATGGGTCTAGGGATTTAACCCTCATGTGGGCAGCCTTGGTTGATGGAAACCCCAGGAAAATAAGGCCAACTTCGGGCAGCTGACTAGTGTTTCTATGGTGACACAGATGTCTCACTAGGAGGAGTCCCCTCGTGTCACTAAAAGGTGGGCCTGGAGGTATTTATTCCCTTATTCATTCATAAATGCTGGCCATAAACATTCAGGGATCCTGGAAGATGGTGAAGAATTTCGAATAGTCCAGTAATCATGTTCAGACCTGAAGCCATTGCTGAGAAGTGCTGGCCAAGGCCAGTGAGCTTGACCTCAAAAAGAGAACTGGGTCTTCTCATTCATTCTAGTGAGGACTGTGTCTTCTCTTTCTAGGCAGACATTCTTCAATGTTCAATACTGGGGACAAAGTTGCAAACCAGCCTGGACTTGGGTGCAGTTCAGAAACCTGAAATAGAACCTGCCCAGGGAGCTTCTCGAGCACTGCTGCCCATCCCAGCAGTCTCTGGCACGACCACCCCTCTCCATACCCCACTCGTCCCTCAATGCCTAGCTCAAGTTCCAGCTGCCTGATTGCCCAGTCCAAAGGGATCTCCTCTTTCTTTCACCTTCCCAAGCATTAACTTCATGCAGGATCCCTGCATCTCGCTCTCTCAGCAAATACACTTAGGAAATGCTGAGATGGTGATGAAACATTAAATCAAGGCTTACCACTTCTGAGACGGCCCGGCTTCCAGTCCGAGGTTTTGGGGTTCAGGGGCAGGGGCTAGACCACAAGGACTCGCCTCCTAACATTGTCATCTTTTCACACTTCCTCAAATGGCTCCAGATTATATTCAGCTGATTTCTGGTGTCAGCCCAGGAAGCCCCATTCTGTACGTGTGCGAGTTCCTGTGGGCACAGCCAGCATTTCCCGAGACATCTCTGGGCAGAGCCAGGTGGTCAGGGCCTGTGTGTCCACCACTCACACTCTTTGTGTGTGCTCAGCTCAGACAGGTCCAAAATAACAGCAGGTCTGTGTTACTAAGGCGCAGTGTTTCATGACCAAAACAGCTCTCGGGCGGAAGCTCAGCCCACTGCCTCCTATGTGACTGTGGTCATTCCCTTCCTTCCACTGGGCCTCAGTGTGCCCGTCTGAAAAGTCGGGGTATGGGACTCAGCAATCTGAGGCTCTTTCCACTCCGCTATCTCGTGACTCACATTTGGACCAGTTGGGTGGAGAGACAAAACATGAGATGTCTTAGTGAGCTAGGACTGCAATAACAAAGTACCACGAATGGGTGGCTTAACCAAACAGAAATTCGTTTGCTCACAGTTCCGGAGGCTGGAAGTCCAAGATCAGGTGCCGGCAGGGTCGGTTTCATTCTGAGGCCCTTCTCCTGGGCTTGCAGGTGGCCGTGTTCACGCTGTGTCCTCACGGTCTTTCCTCTGTGTGCACACATGTCTTTGTCCAATCCTTCTCTGCTTATAGAGACACCAGTCAGACTGGATTAGGGCCCACCTTAATGACCTCGTTTTAACCTAATTACCTCTTTAAAGACATTCTTGGGTACTGGGGTTTAGGGCTCAGCATAGGAATTTGAGGAGACACAATTCGGCCCCTCACACTAAGAAAGGGAGAGCTAGGGTTAAACAGTAAAAACTCTGGCTCAAAGAAGTGTTTTTATCCATTTCAAGAATTAGAAGCAAGGAGTCACTTGAACCAAGCTTTCCCATGCCACCCAAGAGTCTTTAGGGACCTTCCTTAATGAATAGGTATCTTGATCTATAAAGGGCTTATTGATATTTTCTGTGTGAAAAGATAGGGTGGGGCAATGGAGGGAAGCTCAGGGAGGACAGAGTCCGTCCTGAGTCTGGGGCTGAAGACGCGTGCAGGCGGATCGGGGAATAAGGACGAAAAAGAAAGATGAGGCCAGACCGTCGAGGCCTTCAGTCGCTGGTGATGGGGTGTAGCTTCTTTCTGGTAAGAGGCAAAGAGGCAAATGAGTGTAAATGGCCCAGGTATTTCACTTTCTGGTCGAGGTGGCTTTAAAGGCAGAGTCTGGATGAGTGCCCAGCCCTGGGACTTGTCTCTTCCAGGGGAATTTCCAGGACTCTGATGGGGCAGTGGTGAAGGCCAGGGGCTTACATGGCACTCCCGAAGCCCCCGGCTTTTGGAATCTTCTCTCTATGCCTATCTGCAAAACTGTGACCTTTGAAGTGAGTTTACACAGGCAAGTGGCCGGCAGAGGAGCTGCGATAGTCCGAACACCTCGTCTTAGAGAGGGGAAGATGCTGTTCGGAGAACTAAGCACTTGGCCCTCTGTTTAGGTTGTGCAGATGTGGAGGGTCTGAGACGAGAACCCAGACCTCCCGTCCTCAAGGGCACGGCAGCTGCAGCGCTGGAGCAGATCTGCCAGTCTGACAGCAGAGGAAGGCCCGGCTAAGCGGGACGCTGCGGCAGGCCGGAGGGGTGATGCGCTCCGCAGCTCAGATCGTGTACTCTCCTCACGCTCTTCCATGCGGAGCCCTAAACGGCAAGCTCGCAGAGTCCGGTCTGCAGAGCTCTTGCATCCCACGGGCCCCCTGCAGGTCCTCGGTAAATGCTGATGGAGCAACTTGGTCCCAGCTGTCCAGGGCAGCTGGTGAGGGCCACATCTCTTAGGATGGGCATGGCTGCTTTGGGGCTAGTGACTTCTTAAGGAGCCCGGCCTGTCCCCAGGCCTCGCACCTCTGACTCAAAGATTGAGCCAAGCTCACCCCAACGGCTTTGGGGTCACAGGGCTGCCAACTGCAGGGGAGGAGGTATGTGAGGTGGTGGGGTGGGCTGGGCTTGGCATTTGGCTTTTCCTGGAAGACCATTACAGCTTGAGCTGGACGTGGAAATGAGTGGCCCAGACGTGGCTGTCTGAGAACAGACGTGTGCCGCCCTCACCAGACTGTAAAGCTGAGCTGGCCCATGACGGGCGGTGGGGCCTGGGCACTGCCTTTTGTGGAAATTGGTCCCACTATCATGGGTATGGGCTAATTTATGACAAAGTCATCAAACTTGTTGGATCCCATTTAGGCCATTGAGAGGAGAGGCATAATTAAACCCAGGCAGGGAATCAGCTCCAAGAACCATGGCCAACATGGCCATTGCTGAAGCAAGTGTGTGTATGCACAAGAGAGAATGTGAACAAAAGAGAAGAGAGGATGAGAGAGAGAGAGACAGAGAGACAGAGAGACAGAGACAGAGAGAGAGACAGAGAGACAGAGAGATTGGTTCACACACCTATGGCAGAAGCTGAGGTTTTTCCCGGGTATCAGCTTCCTGAGACATCTCAGGATTGACTTTCCACAGAGGAGATAGAGAAGGGCTGGGTTAGGGCTGAAGCAGGTCAGAGGTTAGGATACCTCTCTCCCTATCTTACATTTTTCTTTGGTAACAGTAACGAAGTTCAGCGTGAGCACAGACCCAAGTGCTAATTTTATGTGTTTTGCTTCAGTGACACACTCTTTCCGTCACGGGAGGGCTGCCATGTGCAGGCGGGCTTGGACACGTGTGCACAGCCTGTCAGAGGCATCTGACAGCTGGAGCCCACGTTGTTGGAGGCACACATGGGGCAGGGGTGCTCCGAGCTGGCCAGCGAGAGGGCATAGTTCTGGCTGGCTGGCCCAGCTGGAGCCTTCACTGGCAGTAAAGGGGTTTTAGTGTGGCCAAATGGAGTCAAAGGGATTAAAAAGTTAAAATCTCATTTGACGGTTATTAGTTCTTTTGTTATTTTTTGGTGTCTGTTCGTCTACTTAATAATATAGTAACAGTTTCAGATTTAATTGATTACAAATAGTTTTATGTGTTATTTATATAAGAAGTGCAGTGTCTGTTTGCCTACTTAATAATATACTGTTTCAGGTTTAATTGATTACAAATAGTTTTATGTGTTATTTATATAAGAAGTACAGACCAGCCAGAGGGCTAATTGAATCCCTGCATCTTAAAATGTCAGAGCTGAGAGGTCTCTCAGAGACTGGTCTCATTTCCTGCATTTGATGTATCAGAAATTGGAGCCTAGAAAGGAAAGATGACTAACCCAGGATCACCCAGTGGGGGTACAGATGGGACTCAGGTCTCCCACCTCTGTCTACACTGGCGTATGTGAGAACTCTGTGTAGACTTGAGGCATCAGATTCTATCATGTGTGCACAGAGCTTTACAGTTTGTAATGAGCCTACATACATGCATCACCCTCTCTTATCTTCCCTGTGACCCTGAACCATAGGGGTTAGCCCCATTTTATGGATGTGGAAGCTCATGCTCCTGGAGGTCAATCCTTAGGGATTCCCAAGCTTCCCTGTTTCTTCTAGATCATCTTTCCATCAGTTTCCTCCCTTTCCGCTCCATCCCCTGCCACCAGGATCTTTCCAGGAGCCTCTCTCGTTCTGTGCTCTCCCACACCCTGCTAATAAGGAAAGAAAACCATCACAGGGGCAGGAGGTCTGCTTTTGCTCTCTCCCTGTTCCCCAATCAGACAGAGAAGTAATGAGCTTGGGAAAATCAGACCATCCTTCAGATTATCCCTTCCTTTCTTCACAGGCTTCTCTTAGGAATAAAAGCATAAGCCTTTCCCCTACCTCGCTGGCCCTCACGCTCTCTCATTTCTTTTCTGACAGTCCCCAAAACACTTAACAGAGATATCTACATCTTCTGACTCCAAGATTTCATTCCTTAATTCCCTGCTATCTAGTTCTTGCTCCCACAATCACTGGTGACGGGGTGTAGCTTCTTTCTGGTAAGAGGCAAAGAGGCACAAGACCCAGGCTCGAGGGTCACTGACGTCCACATGTTTGCCGGATGCAATGACTTTTCCTAGTCTCCACCTCCCTTCGCCGTTCAACACTGCTGTCCATCTCTTCCTTCTAGGAACTCCTGCACTGGTGCACTAGTAAGAAAAGTCTAGGCTGTGCCATGGTTACAAATGACCCTGGTGGTTTAAAGCAGTAGAGGTGGGTTTCTCACTCCTGATGAGCTCTGATTCTGCTCGTGTCCCCCTTACTCCTGGACCCGTGGAGTGGCCTTGACTGGAACATGTGTGGTCATTCCAGCAGAGGAAAGAGAGCTCTTCAGCATCTCATATTGGCTTTAAATGTCTGGCTGAAAGTGACACATTGCTGTCACTTACAACTCACTGGTCATAAAAAGGTCATATGTTTCTATCAGCTACCAAAGGGCATCGGGAATTCCAGTCTCCCCATGCTCTGGAAGGGGAGGTGGAACTAGTTGATGCACAGCCCTCATGACACCCTACTTCGGGCCGCCTGACCCTTCCTACCGCTCCAGATGCCTCTTCTTTGCCTCCTTGCCTGGCTACTTGGCCGTCTGTCAACTCCCAACTCTTAAATGCAACATTCTCCAATATGCTCCGATATGCCCTCTAGATTTATTTCTCCTTCATCTACTCTAATCCTTTTTCTATATACTTATTTGCAAACATCTCCCAAATATTTAGCCACCCCACCCCCTTTCTTGACTTCTAGTCTAAACTTCAGACACATACGAAATCAGACTTCTTATCCTTCTCACTCAAAGTCAGTCCCTTCCACCTCTTTTCCTACCGTAGAGATTCCGGAGGCCCAGACTGGTTTCTGCACTGTAGGTGTGTTCCCATCAATCTTTTTCTACTGGGACTAGACCCCTTGATTTGACTCTCTTGACTCAGAGCTGAGCTCCTGGTGCTCCTGACGATCGGAGTTCTAAGTCCCCAGCTGTGCTGAAGTGGACCCCAGTGAATGGGGTGCCATTCTATTTCCAACCCCAATCTCGGGCCTTTCTTTCAGTCCCATATTCTTCAGGCACTGGGTGTCTGAGCCAAAGGGTGATTTGGGGGGCGGAGGGGAGCGGGGCTTCCCTTCCTCGGCCCCTCCTTTCTTGCAGCAACCTCTGAGCAGCGGTTCCGACCTGAGTTTCCGAATCCCTCAGCAATTCCCTGCAGTTCAAAGTCCTTTCTTGCCCTCAAAGCAGAGCATTAAACTCTGTTCGCAATCACATAGTGTAATGGCCCTCGTCATGATGACTTCTGGGCCCTAATGCTTTGTGAGAAGGGGAACTGAGGTCCAGAGAGAACTAGCAACTCTGCCATCATCCCAGTGACTCTAAATAAATAAACTCCACCACTCCTCTTGTCTCAGAGAGTGGATTCTGGGTTCTGATTCGTCCACGGCCCAAAGATGCTGTATGAGGGAAGACAAAGCGGAGGTTCTGAGAGATGGCAGTGAGCTTGAGGCCAGCAGACTGAGAGTAGCCACTTGTCACTGCTGGCTGAGGTCAGCCACCACTGCACCCCACCAAGCAAGAATCTTGGATCGCGATAAATAGAACCCATTTAGCTCAAACAGGCTGAGTGCAAGGAGAGGGTGAGGCATAAGAGTGGGTCCGAGGAGCTCTTGGCACGTCTGGGCGTGTAAGGCGCTCTCCTCTCTCTTTCCAAAGGCCTGTTTAAGTTATGCCCGAGCAGCTGGGGAGCATTGCCTCGGATGCCTCCTGCAGCCCCCGTGCCGTGTCAGCCTGCCTGCTGTCTAATTGGCCATGTGGAGCCTGGCCAGATGGCTGCTGGGCCCTGGCTGCATGGGAGGTGAGAACTCCACGTCCCGAGCCTGGCTGGCCCTTGCCTTGTGGGCGCCAGCTTTTGATTGGGAGATCCCAGGAGCTTGGATCTGTAGTCTGAGGTTTTTAGGCCTGGGTTGAGGGAAAGGAAAGGCCTTCTGATTATTGGTGAGTTTTGTAACAGTTCTTCGCAGTTGTCAGCCCTTCTGCCAGTGGGGCAGGGGCAGGGGTGAGGTGGGATGGCTTCCTCCGGAGACCAGAGAAGCAGCCTGTTGTGCCATGTGGTGGCTGGGTCTTGGGTCTGCTGGCTGAGTGGCAGGGACTGAAGGCAGGAGAAGGGCTACTGGGAGCAGAAGGGACGTCTGCCTTGAATCTGCAGGGGGTGCCTGGGGCTCTGAGCGAGAGACCTGTGTTCAGCCTGACGTCTGTGGGTGTCCTGCCTCTCTGGCCTTAGGGGCACTTATCTCCTCTGGTTGGAACAATTTTTCCTCTGCAGCTTCTTCTCCTCCAGTCTCTCTCTCTTTTTATGGTCCCAGTCCCAGCGGCCCCTGGTGCTCCTCGCAGGTGCCACACATGTTCGGCCCCCGGGCCTTTGCTCTAGCTGTTCCTTCTGCCTGGAACATTGTTTCCTCTCTGTCCACTCAGCTAACTCCTCACATTCTTCAAGTGTTTGTTCAAATCTTACCTTTTCAATGAGGTCACGCTGTTTAATTCTGTGACCTGGCTCCCTTACTCTGCCATTTTTTCAATAGTATTTATTACCTTATAACCTACTATATAAGTTATACTTAATATTTCTTAGGCTTATTTTTTAAGATCTTTCTCTCTCTGCAAGAATGTAGACTCTTCGAGGACAAGGATCTTTGTTCATTACGGCAAGCGTATCTGGTACATAGTAGGTGTTCAAAAAAAAAAAAAGAAAAAGAGAATCTGTCATTGTTTTTTGTAGCCAACCCCATATCACCGGTATGTTGTCTAGAAACAGGGTTTATAATACATGAGAATCCACTTTTCAACCTCACTCTCAAAGGCTGAAGACATACCAGCAGGGCAGCGATGCTGAAGAGGTTCTGATGGCCACACCACAGTGGCCTCACTGGGGCAGACATGTAGCCTGGGCCTGAGCCATGGCAGCTTGAGTCAGCAGCCCAAATGGTGACGTCTGCCATATTCGGTGTTCGGATCTATTGGGAGCTGAGCCGCAGGTGGCTTGGTAACCATGACAGTCAATGAACTGAAGGGTACACTAGTATTCTTGGGTCGAAGGGGAGGGATGTAGTTACAGCTACATGCTGAGGGGTGATATGGCTTTAGTGATCCCCAGCTATTCCGTAGCCTGGAGCCCTTGGAGTGTCTATGCAAACATAAAATGACATATGTTTAGGGACTAAAAAAAGGTTGAAAAATATGCTTCTCCCTGGGTCATGCCTCACAGGTAGGTTGATCCAGGTTCTAAGTGAGAATGGGTGAGCCGTGGAGAATGGGTGAGCCGTGGAGCATCAGAGGGCGTGTCCCCAAATTGCCTGCTTGTGGACAGCAGCCACTGACGATTCAGCATCTTCTGTTGCATCCTACACTTTTGACCTTCCTTTTCCTCCAGACCCGTCATGCTTAAAATCTTCCTTTCTCAGACCCCTGTTACCCAAGGCCCCAGGTTCTACACAGGCCTAGAGTGTGTGTAATCAGACCAAGCTGTGAGTGTGGGGGTCAGTGATCAGTGATCAGTAACAACTAATCACTCTTAAACGCAAGCCCAGTTATCCTGGAAGAGGAGGCTCTGAGCCTGAGGTTGGCCTCATCTTTACAGTCAGGAGGAACTTTATTGTGATTAAAGAGTCATTTCATGCCGATGTGTTGATACCAAGTCATCTAAGGGAGCAGCTGACAGGCAGAGCCCTGGGACAGTGGCTGGTCCTGGCCAGGTTACGTCCAGTGTAGTTTGCACTGTGCATGCAGCTCATTCTGGCACTTCCTTCTGCAGTGGGTGTGCCCTTGGGGCATTGCTCATTGTCATGGTCAGTGTTGTGGGGCGCAGGCTTGAGTCTCGGTAGACACGGTTGCCATGTATGAACTGTGGTTATTTCCCAACTGTTTCCAGAGCTCGGAAGGACTGAAGGACCCAAGAGGGACAGGATGGCCTTCCCTCTCCACGTGGGACTGGCCCAGGACAAGAGGAGGAGCTCGTGTACTCAGGGGCCTCTTTCTTATAGAAGGGCA
>NW_011888809.1:5735462-5739685 GCF_000151845.1 Pteropus vampyrus
TGGGTTATTGTGGCAGCGTTGTTTTTCAGCTGTGGAAGAGTGTTCTTTCGACAGACACCCATGATGGTACCTCCTACTCCATTTGTTCTGGTTGCAGTGTGACCTGACAGTCCACCATGAAGAGGTGGAAACTTTGTCCCCTCCTTCACCCTGGGTCGGCCCTTGTAACTGCTTCAGCCAGTGGAGCGAGAGGAAGTGGGGTTATGGACTTCTGGGGCTGGGTCACGGAGGTCGATAAAGCCAGATTCTGACTGGCTCTCCCCCTTTTAGGGGAAAACTAGGCGACATGCTATGGGGAAACCTGGGCCATGTGGGGAAGCCACACGTAGGTGTTCTGCCCAGAAGACCAGCATCGGTCGCCAGACATCTGGGCGAGGAAGCCTTTGATCTCCAGCTCCAGGCACCATCTGAGTACAACGGCGTGAGATGCTCAAAGAGAACCGCCTAGCTGAGCCCGCCAACCCCCAAGACCGAAAGAGATGATGATGATGATGATGATGATGATGATAAAAATAAAATAAATGGTGGTCGTTTTATGTCACAAAGTTGGGGTGGTTATTGACATGATGCTAAACAATGAAAATGGTTGATACAGAGACCCCACGACAATCTTAACTGTCTGCAACTTTGGGATGAGCTCTGGCCATGGCTGCTTAAACTCTAAAATGCATTTGAGGTGGAAGAACAGAGGTAGCGGACATCTTGGCTAACGGTGTTATTAACGACATTGCCAGTATTCCTCGGACACTTCGAGAGGTAGGACCAGAATCATGCGCTCCCGGTTTCTCAAGTCTCCTGATTAAGCTGAGGTCTTGCTCTGGAGGAGCATAACTGTGCGAACCTCAGTGGGGACTCCATCGGTCTTCATGACTGGAGTCATTTTTGCTGGTAACCTGTCCTGTCTCCCCAACTTCTCAAAGCCTTACTGAGTTGCCCTGTCTTCACTGGCCACTGTCACTGCAGTTAGCATCTGTCCCATCTGGCTTAGACCTTTATTGCAGCATTTCCTTCCATCCTCTCAGGACAGATGCCTTAGTGGGCAGGCAAAGCTGCTCATTACCCGGCCTCGCTTTTCCTGGCTGCCCTCCTCACCCACGGCCTTCCAGAACCGGTGGCTCCATGAATACCCTGCACCTTCTGTTGGCGCGTGCTGATGCTGTTCCTTCCATCAGAAATGCTGTCTCTCCTGTTCTCATTTTTCCCTCTGTCCCTTCCTACTAGGAAATACACACACTCCTCTCCCACATCCACTCTTCTTCATCTAGAAAATCCTTTAGAGGCCTCTTCTTTCAGGAAGGCTTCCGTGATGCTGCCAGGACCAGGCTAGGGCTTTTCCTGTGCCATCCCTTATCACGGATTATAATTGTCTAGTTGCCGGTTCCATCTAGCAGGTGACCTCTCTGAAACAGGAGCTGTGGTCGACCCATCTCGGCACCTGTATTTGTCAGTCTTGTGTCCGTCACCAGCCTCAGACCCCTATAGGCAGGACCAGCTTTCTCTTTATACCTCATGGGGATGAACACATGTTAAGACTCCAGAAAGCTGTTTACCAACTGGTGAGTTTTGCAGAGAGCATTCA
Organism: Pteropus vampyrus; assembly: GCF_000151845.1. Taxonomy (NCBI): domain Eukaryota; kingdom Metazoa; phylum Chordata; class Mammalia; order Chiroptera; family Pteropodidae; genus Pteropus; species Pteropus vampyrus. Next base: position 5,737,042 of record NW_011888809.1, read on the forward strand.
GAGACCTAATCATCCAGGAGATTGTCAGTCTAGCATGACGGACAAGAGTGTGGGTTCTAGGGTTAGCAGAAGACCTAGTTTGAGCCCTGGCTCCTTGGGGTGGCAGCCATGGAGGTGGGCTGCTGGGACCTCCTGTCGAGAAAGAACTTGTTAGAGCTGTGAGGAGGGTGGTGAGTGGAAGGCCTCCGGCTGCAGCACCTTTGGGATCCTTCACAGTGTTTGAGCCAAGGTTGCTCTCAACTAGGCTCCTCCCAGCCAGTGGCTGAGCACAGCGGGGGCCCGGACATTTCTGCTCAGTGTGGGACCCTCTGCGGGAGACCTTTGCACTGGAGCTACCTAGCAGGCTGAGATTTTCTCAGTTGTGTGCCGTGGTCTGGCACACTCCTACCCAACAAATGTGCCATACTAACGTAGGATTCAATACTAGAAACTGAGTGAGGAGTTTATGGGAACTCTGTACTATCGTTATAATTTATTCTATAAAGCAAAGACTGTTCTAAAAATTAGAGTAAAAAAAGTAATCAAACATCATACATCAAGGCTGCAGAAGAACGTAAAAAGATGTGTATTTTAGTACTTATAGCACATTTTCTCCTGCTTTTTGAGCAGGAGCCTGCATTTTCATTTTGCATTGGGCCCTGGAATTTAGGTGGTCAGTCTTGGTGGCAGGCATCCAAGGCTGTCACTGGCTCTGGAGACATAGTGGAGTTTTCTGGGGTAGTAATATTCTCTCCAGGGCCTTTGCCGCTCAGACCACTACAGCATAGCAGGATTGTTCTGGTGGAGGTGGATTCTCTTCAAGAGGAGACAATCTGAGGGCACTGCTCTCTAGTTAAGAATATCCTAAGACCTCTGATAGTCCTGGTGCGAAGGCCCAATGCGGGTGTACCTGCTGGGGGCAGGGCATGATGCGGGGCACCACGGAGGAGGCTTTGCTCTCTAGTTATCTGTGGCCTCAATAGAAGGATGAGACATCTTCATAGGCAAAGATGACCAATGACTGACCGTGTGGGCCAGGAGTGGCACAGATCAGCCATTGTCAAAGGAATCACATACTCCCAGGAGACGGAGTTAGGAAAGCTTCCGGGGGAGGGGGCAGAGAGGTTGCCACTGAGCCTTGACAGATGGGCTGAAGTCGACAGTTGAGGTAGGCCCATGCGGTGGTTCATTCAAGGGTAGTGTAGGGGATTTGAGTAGGGGGACAAGTGGGGGAAAAGCTGGAGACATGGGTTTGGGAGCAATGAAGAATCTTGAAAGTTCAGCTAAGGAACCGGGACTAGAAGACACCGTGCCTTTCGAGCAGGGTCGTGACGGGGTCACACGTGAGGTTTGGAGAACCTCCTACAGTCGCGATGTGGAGGGTTTCACTGGGAAAGGGGCAGTGAGAGCATCGCAGGTCTCCGGGGCTGCTGCGAGAGATGCTGGGGCCCGGATCGGGTCGTTTTGCTCCTGCGCAGAATGGGTGGGAGCGATGCCCGGAGCTCTGTCCTGGCGGAGTGTTTACGCGGACACCATTGAGAACAAGGTGACGGGAACAAGAAGGCCCGCTGAGTCGGTTTCCTTGTTGTTTTTAAATTTCACACAGGCAATTCATCTCCCAGGGAAGCTACCCAGTAAAGAAAGTTACTGATCTGGTTGGCCTGCCCTAGTCCAGCCTACCCTGCTTTCTGGAGCCTCCTCTCTCCAAGACTAGCCTGGGAGAGTCAGCCTGGGAGCGTCATGGTGGACTTGCCTTCAGCCAGGCCAGGCCCACCTAATTCAGGAGTCACCGCGGCACCGTACGCGGTTGGGTCAGGAAGTGGGACTGATGACACCGAGTTCTGAAGAGGGAAGTCCAGCAATTCACAGGACATTCTCTGAGTCGCTGCTGGTGGGCACAGGCCCAGAGCCCAGTCATTCCAGATCGGCTGCCAGCTCAGGGCCTCGCCAGCTCCCTCCTCTCAGAGTCTGCATGCCTCTTCACACCCCTGCGCCTCACCCAGCTCCCTGCGCCTCACCCAGCTCCCTGCGCCTCACCCAGGTCCCGGCGCACACCACGGCTGTCAGGTCCTCAACCCTGCCTGGCGTCCCCACGTCTTGCCCACTTCGATCGAGGTCCAGACCTAGGCCTTGCTCCTGGGAAGCCTCACTTGGCTCCCAGACCACGTGGCCGTCTGAGGCCCCCAAGTGCTGCCTGTTTCTCACCCGTTACACCCGTGCGGGTTAGGCTCTGGTAGGGTTTAGACTGAGAGCTCTCTGCGGGCAGACAGGGCAGGACAAGGTAATCTCATCTCCCTATTTCCTATCTGCCAGGGCCGTGGGTCCTGGCCGGAGGGATGATGGCTGCTCGAAAGCGTTCTTGCTGGGATTCATTTGTGCTCCTGGGAGCTTCATGCAGGTGGAATTCGGGTCAGGCTGCTGAGGTGTTTGACTGCTGGAGGACTCTGGCTTTGGGGCTTCCCTCTCCCCCTGAGCTTACCTGGACTCATGTCCCTCCCTCCCCTATTGTGCCCCACCTCTCTCTCTCATCATGTGCCCGCCAGCTGCTGGCTCACCTTGCCAGGCAGGAGACCCCAAAGCTGCTCAGTTCTCTCTCCTCTCCATATGCCAGGGCATCATCCGGATTCCGGATTCGTGGGCGAGTTCCTTCCTGTCCCCTTCATGC
>NW_011888809.1:5741060-5745019 GCF_000151845.1 Pteropus vampyrus
CCTGGATGCTCCCAGTGACGGGGCTTCCTGCCACGCATGGCATCTGTTTTTGTTGATCCCCAGAGGGAAGACTTGCCTCTCTGAACTTAGACCATTGGTTAGAGGGAGAAATATAAGCCTTGGAGTCAGATAAACCTGTATTTTAATCTTCCTTCTGCCATTTAATACATATACATCCTTGTAAAGATACCACTTCTAAGAACGGTCTTCCCCATCTGCAACGTGGAGATGGTTGTGCCTGCTTCTCAGAAGTGGTGTAGGGAGTATGGGAAATAATGAGCGTAAAGAGCTTATCCTAACGCCTGGCTCGTCAGTGTCTGTTTCGTTCCTCGGTCCTTTTCGGCTCCACAGAACCAGCTGGTTTCTTCTTATGTGCTTCAAATACGTGAGAGCAGCTCTCACTTCTCTTGCGTTTCTTTATAAGAAACGGAAGCATCAGTCCATCTTTATTAAATACACAGACTAAGTAGGGCAGGTGTGCATTTGCCCGCTCAGGCTGCCAGGACAAAGTACCACACTGGGAGGTTTAAACAAAAGAAACTTATTTTCTCACAATTCCAGAGGTCAGAAGTCTGAGATCAAGGTGTTGGCAGGGTTGATTTTTTCCAAGACCTCTCTCCTTGCCTTGTAGATGGTTGCATCTTCATATGGTTGGACTAGGGTTCACCCTAAAGATTTCATTTTAGCTTAATCATCTCTTTAGAGACTCTATCTCCAAATACAGTCTTGTTCTAAGGTGCTAATGGTTAGGAATTCAACTTAAAATGTTGGTTGTGGGGGTGCACAATTTAGTCCATAAAAAGAGGTCACAGGAAAATCCAGCTGTTTAAGGTAGTTAAGTTGACGTGACAGGTTGGACATGATCTCTGTCCCGTGGTCCTGTCTCGAGGCTCCGCTGGGTGGAAGCTGCGCACCGTGGGCCCAGGCCTCTGGCTGTGTGTGGGCAGCTCTGCCCTCTCGACAGAGTGGCCAAGGAGTACATTACCATCGCTGACACCTTGACATGTTTTATAGGGCGAATTCCTGCTTGTCAGCAGCTGCGTTTCTTAATCAGCTGCTCATTTATTTCTCTAAAGGCTTCTGACACTTCTGACTAGCTCCAGAGCGTTTGGTGTGGCACAGACATCCGTGTGCTCTCCATTCCAAGTGCGCTCACACCCTGGGACCGTGCCAGAATTCCCAACGCCTTCCATTATTCTTAGCCTTGAAATGGTGGGAGCAGGCGTTTCAAAACCAGACTGAGGTTTTTGCAAACATATTTTGGCCTTCCTGCCTACCTATTTTTATTTCCTTCATATTTGGAAAGAGAAAATTCCCAGACATGGTCCTGGGAATCCGGCTGCTCTCAGGTCAGCCAGTTCCAGTTTCCCTCTTCTGGCCTCTGCCTTTGCAGGGGAGGCGATGCTGTGGCATTGTGCACCCTGGCTTCCCCACCTGAGAGTCCGTGGTCACCCCGCCTGGAGCAGGGCTTGGCGGAGGTAGCTCTGGCTCCAGCAGCTGCTCCTGCTGTCTTGTAATCGTGGCCCCTTTCGGATGAGCAGAGGTACAGGGCTGTCGAGGCAGCTGCCTGGGTGAAGGGAATGTCTAGACCTGGGTCATATTCCATTGTTTCAACTGGCGTTATTTTCCCACAGGCCCGTCATCCCACCAGGCCCTAAAGACCAGCAGGCAGGTAGCTGCCAATGTCGTCCAGACTCTGCATTAGGAAAGCGGGCAGCGCAGGCCATCGGCAGGCCCTGCCATTCTTTTCCACCTCATTGAGTGTCCACTGGCCTGGGCCACCAAGAGAGACATGCCACCTTTCTTCTCAGCCACATACCACAGGGGATGCGAACCCAGAGGAAGGCTCCCTGTCCTGCTGTGTCTTTCCTGGATGTAAAGCCTGTCCTCCCTGCCTGCCTTTGGTGGTGTCCAGGTAATATCATCTGTGGCTGAAGGCAGAGGGTAATTTATCTTTTTCACTGTAAAGAGACAGCTTTGGTGGCAGTGGCCGTTTGAATGAAGATGGACCCCCAGCTGGGAGAGTCTCTGTAACCCTATCCATCATCAAGAGTGCTTGGGTGTGAGTAAGAATGAAACAGCCCAAAACATTTGTTTGGCTTTTGCAAACATTTGTTCGGACATTTTCGCTCCTCTCCTGCTGTGCCTTTTCTTGGGACAGGCAATAATGCTAACTTGTTTTATCTCCTCTAGCCTTTCGAGGTGGTGGTATGCTTGAGAGTGTGTGTACTTATTTAACAAATCATAAATACTAATTTCCTTTTTCAGAACAAAGGTCACTAAAATGTCCACCCCTAAACCGCAACCAAATTGAGCGGAATGAGTACCTCGTCTGCTGTGGGGAGGAGTAGAGGCCAGTAGCAAGCCTTGCGGCTGGTTGAGGATGAGGTAGGCAGTAGCGACTGTGCCCACCTACAACTCTTTCAGGTGTGGCCGGTGGCAGGGTGCCTTCCCCTGAAACCACTGTAGGCCAGGGCCAGGTGGATGATGTTAGGTGGGTATAGCCTGGAGAATCCTGGGGCGGTGGTGAAAGTGTTTTCAGCATCCCAGAGGGGTTCTTGTGACCACCCCTGTGTTCTCCAGTGGGTAGAACTAGGATCAGTGGATGGACATTATGGTGTGGCCATTTTCAGCTCACTGTGAGGGCTGACCTCCTTGTGCAGAGCTGTCCAGCGCGGGTTGGGGGCTGGGCAGTCAGAGGCTGGCTGACCACCGGGATGTGTGCAGGTGACCAAGAGCTGTTCACCTTTCTTTGCCTCTGAGCTTCCTCTTGAGACTTTACATTTAGACTGGAGCACAGCAGCTGTGGATCCCTCCTCCTGCCTTCCCTCCTTCCCTCCCTTCCTTCTTCATTCTTTGGGATCTCTTGTTCCCTCCTTATTATTCCCACTGGGGACGGGACTCTCCGAGAGGGCTGCAGAAAGGCACAGTTGCAAGATAGAATTTCTTCGTGCTCAGTGTCCCAGCTGCTTCCCCCAGCAGCCTGTGGGTCTGCTCTCCCTGGCAACATCATCCTGGGCTGTGTCCTGCTCCTTGGGTCTCTATATGGCATCACAGCTAATGCAACAAACCCATTTGCCCTGCCTTCCAGTCTGGCCTCAGTGAGATGGAGTTTCCACATAGAGAGAGGCCAGCTGGGGATGGGGCACTTTGGGCAGGCAGCACCACCTGATGGGTTGGTCCAGTTCCCTCCAGGAAGCAGGCTGTTCCCTCAGCTGAAAGAGTCCTGATCAGGACTCTCCGTCCCTTCGATCTGCATCTGCAAAAGCCGGGGCCAGAGAACTTTCCCCGCTTTTTCTACCCACATGCAACTTCAATTCATCGCAATGTTTCAGGTTCTTTCCCACAAGTGAAGACTTTCCAGGGGAGGCAAACATTCTTTTTCAGCCACTCTTTCCTTTTTGGTCTTACCCCATCACTTTCTCCTCTACCCCACGTCTCCCTCAGTCCTGCCTCTCTCTAGGACAGAGCCGGGTCTGCCAGCCAGGGTCAGGGGCTCTGGCAGGGCCATGCCACACCTAGTGAGGATCTTCCCTGCAGTTTGGGCCTTCACAGAGCAGGCAGTGCGGCGAGGGGCTCGAGCCAGGAGAAGTGTGGCCTAAAGAAGAGCTCAGTGTGCAGGGGCCAGGGCATAGCAGAAGGGAATCCAGGACTCTGCAATGGGAAATAAGCCTGGATTAATGGGACCTGTCCTTTCTCCCATGTTCTGGCTGCAGGACCTCACACTCTGTCAGGTAGGGGAGCACAGTGAGCCTTTCAGAAAGCCGGCTGGCCGGGCTCCTGGCAGGACTGGATCAGCTGTGCATTATGTGCAATGGAGAAGTCTCAGCGAGAGGGGAGGAAACCAAGCCCTGAATGACTGCGTGGCCTTGTTTCCGTGAGAACTATAGTCTTGTCAGGTACTGCACTCAGAAGACCTGGCTTAGAAGTTTCTAAGAACTGAGATAAACTTGAGGTGT
>NW_011888809.1:5746499-5748416 GCF_000151845.1 Pteropus vampyrus
GTGTGATACACTTTGATATTTTCTATCCCCATCTTCTTTATTCTATTTTGTTAAAAATATGCTGGCTGTGAACCGCTCAAATCGATTTCATGACAAATCAGTGGTTCATGACCCACATTTAGAGATGCTGTGACCTAAACAATGTCTTAATCAGACATGGTTTAAGAAAGAAGTCATTACAGAGGCAATGTAAAGTTGCCAATTATCTTTGGTCATAAATGTTAAAATAGTAAGCTTTGAGTTTCATAGCATCAAAAAAGGAATTGCGGACATGTGAAAAATCAAATGGCACAGGCTTGGATTGTCTCCAGACCACAGCTGATCTGTGATGCTCCTGGTGCTGTGTGAGGCTGAGTTTTATTCTCTGCCTGCATTTCCGAACTAACTGGATAGAGCTAAAGATGTAAAAGAGAGAGGTTGCTACAATGACCAGGCAGCAGGCCCAGAGCTGGCCTCTCTCTAACCCAGGCATACTGTCTCTAGACTAAGGCTGTAGGAATTTTCCAAGGTGTGTACATCAGACACTCATCCTGTACACTGGTGTGTTATTAAGGTCTGATGCTTTATATATTCCTAGAATCGTGATTCTAGGCATCTGACTCTCTAACACTCCCCCCAAAGCTTGTGCTAATTCACTCGATATTGCCAATCGCCTTGGGTTTTCTCTATTTTATATTGCACTTCGTCTTCCGTTTTAGTCCTTTATTTCTCCGACAGGGACATGAAAAATCTTCTCCCATTGACTCCTGGAATGGCTCTTTCCATTGGCCTTCTAGCTCACAGAAACTCAGTTTTCTTTCACTCACTTTAGGATCCACATTTCATCCATTTAACCATCTATCCAACTGTCCATCCATTCATTCATCCATCCACTCATCCATCCAGAAGTGCCTGGAGTGAAACACGTCCTGTCTTCCCTTATCTGTTAGTATTTAAGTCAAGATCTGCTTGGCAAAAAGGGGGCAGCCATGTGTAGATCTAGCAGAACAACATCTCAAGAAAAGCCAATGGCAAGTGTGAAACCCTAAGACAGAAAAAGTCTGGCACATCTGAAAGATGGAAGAGGGCCAAATTGGCTGGAGCAAGGAGGCCATGAGGAGAATCGTACATGATGAGGTTGGAGAAGTGGATGTAATCAAAATATTAAACAACCAGTGTGGCATAGATGTTGACCAATCAGAACAGATATGGCAGGGTAGAGGCCAAATTATGCAGGGCCTCGCGGGTCATAGTAAGGAGTTTAGAATTCACTGTGTTGCATCGGGAAATTGTTGGAAAGCTTTTAAAAAAGGGAGCCCCATAATCAGATTTAAGATTTAAAAAGACTACTCTGTAAAAGAACATTGAGTTACCACTACACACCTATTAGACTGGCCCAAACCCACAACACTGGCACTAGCAAATGCTGGCAAGGATGTGGAGCAACATGAACTCTCACTGTTGCTGTGAATGAAAATGATACGGAAGACAGTTTGGCAGTTTCTTTAAAGACTAAATATACTCTTACCATATGATCCAGCGGTCACGCTACTCTAATGTAAACTATGGAGTTTGGGTGATAATTATGTGTCAATTCATCGGTTGTAACAAAAGGACCACTCTGGTCCCGGATGGTGACAGTGGGGAAGTCTGCATGTGCATGGGGGCAGAAGGGATATGGGAACTCTCTATACTTTCTGCTCAATTTTGCCGTGAACTTAAAACTTCTCTGACAAATCAATTCTATTAAAAAGTAAAAAGACCGCTTCAGCTGCTGTGTGAAGAGTAGATTGTGTGGGGTCGAGGAAGGAGGCAAGGAAGCCAGTTAGAAGGACCCTACAGTAGACCAGGTAAAAGATATCAGTGGCTTAGATGAATATTTCGATGATTAATAGGTGAAGAAATAATTAAATTTGGGATATGTTTGGAGGTAATGGC
>NW_011888809.1:5748466-5773432 GCF_000151845.1 Pteropus vampyrus
GGGCAGCCATGTGTAGATCTAGCAGAACAACATCTCAAGAAAAGCCAATGGCAAGTGTGAAACCCTAAGACAGAAAAAGTCTGGCACATCTGAAAGATGGAAGAGGGCCAAATTGGCTGGAGCAAGGAGGCCATGAGGAGAATCGTACATGATGAGGTTGGAGAAGTGGATGTAATCAAAATATTAAACAACCAGTGTGGCATAGATGTTGACCAATCAGAACAGATATGGCAGGGTAGAGGCCAAATTATGCAGGGCCTCGCGGGTCATAGTAAGGAGTTTAGAATTCACTGTGTTGCATCGGGAAATTGTTGGAAAGCTTTTAAAAAAGGGAGCCCCATAATCAGATTTAAGATTTAAAAAGACTACTCTGTAAAAGAACATTGAGTTACCACTACACACCTATTAGACTGGCCCAAACCCACAACACTGGCACTAGCAAATGCTGGCAAGGATGTGGAGCAACATGAACTCTCACTGTTGCTGTGAATGAAAATGATACGGAAGACAGTTTGGCAGTTTCTTTAAAGACTAAATATACTCTTACCATATGATCCAGCGGTCACGCTACTCTAATGTAAACTATGGAGTTTGGGTGATAATTATGTGTCAATTCATCGGTTGTAACAAAAGGACCACTCTAGTCCCGGATGGTGACAGTGGGGAAGTCTGCATGTGCATGGGGGCAGAAGGGATATGGGAACTCTCTATACTTTCTGCTCAATTTTGCCGTGAACTTAAAACTTCTCTGACAAATCAATTCTATTAAAAAGTAAAAAGACCGCTTCAGCTGCTGTGTGAAGAGTAGATTGTGTGGGGTCGAGGAAGGAGGCAAGGAAGCCAGTTAGAAGGACCCTACAGTAGACCAGGTAAAAGATATCAGTGGCTTAGATGAATATTTCGATGATTAATAGGTGAAGAAATAATTAAATTTGGGATATGTTTGGAGGTAATGGCACCAGAACTTGCTGATGAATGTGGAATAGGAGAGGAAAAGAGTAATAAAGGGTGACTTTAAGGTCCCTGGTTTCAACAATTGTGTGAATGATTCTGTCATTGACTAAGATGAGGACTTGGAGAACAGCAGATTTTATGAATGAGAGAGAGGGGAGAGAGAGAGAGAGAGAGAGAGAGAGAGAGAGAGAGAGAGAGAGAGAGAGAGAGATCTTAGATCTCTTGGGGCCATGTTAGATTTGAAATACCTACAATTATGTGGAGGTTTGGAATCATCAAAATAATGATGCTCTTTAGAACCATGAGAGTGTGAGAGATCACCCAGCAGTTGAGAAGAGATGAAAGGTGCAGACAGAGCTCTAGGTTGCGCATGCAGTTGGTGAAAACAGGGTGGATAGAAGACCAAATAAGGGTAACATCACACGAATTTAGAAAAGAACGCATTTCAATTTCCTGCTACTTAGAGATCGAGTGTGATGAGGACTGAAAACTTATTGGTGGTCCTAGCCAAACACGTATCTTTGGTAACCTCGATAAGAGCCATTTTTGTTGAGTGATAGTAATGTAAGCCCAACTGGGGTGAGTTGAAGAGAAAATAGGAGATAAGAGATTAATTACAGGATCAAGGTCCTGAGAAGCTGAGAGGAGATGGATTCAGAGCAAAGAGAATGGCTTGCTCTGCTTGGAGAAGAAATGACACAATTCATATCCGCTTGGTAAGAGAGTGAGAGAGGCCATGTGCTGAGAGTGAGTGAGTTTTAGATGTTTGAGAGGAGTAGAGAAGATATGAAATAGTTCTGTTGGGGACTCAAAAGTGAATTGACGAGGCAAGAAAGTAGAATGATTGACAGTGTGGTCATTTGTGCTTAGAAATTCAAAGCAAGTCCAATCGGCATGGTTATGATGTGATTTTCCCAGTAGTGTTGGATGGTTGGGTATAGATGCACAGGAAATGGATAGCTAGGTTTATCAAGGTTCAGGTCTTTCCAGGCTAGTGTGCTATATAGAAAAAGGGTGTAGATGAGTTAAACATGCACAAGAGAGTGGAAATAGTGCTGATCAAATAACCTGAGCTGAATAAGAAGGAGGATGAGAGGGTGTGTGTTTGGGGGAGAGAGGGTGATGGTGTAAGAAAGAAGAAGGGACAATGGACTGAGCATCTCAGTGAGGTCAGAGCTGCTGGAGTGGGGGCTCTCGATTAAAGGAAGAGGCAGCCAAAGAGTGGAACTGCTTGACATTTCGGAGGTGACACAGTCGTTGGTTTAAATAACTGTTTGCAAAGATATGAAATACAACCATGAAAGTTGGTAGCTGAGGTGGGATGGAGGAAAAGATCACTGAATCTCTTGAGACCAAGGAATGGAGAGAGCAGAGTGTTCAGGATGGATCATCCGGGTGGATGTTACCATTGCCAAGAATGACACGAACGTTGGTGGAGAGGAAGACAGTGAGCAAAGTGCTAAAGTCATCAATGAACGAGGTGGAATGACCAATGACAGGGAGGCCTATGAGTGACAGCAACAAGACAGAGTGGTGGGTGGTGAAGTCTAATGACTTGTACTTCAAAGGAGCAAGAGCTTTGAAAGAAGAAGAAGAAGAAATGACTTGGAAGAAGCAATGAACGGCAGAGACACCTACTTCTCTTCCAGACCCTTTAGGAGAAAAACAGAAGAGGGTTCTAGGGAAAGTGATATTTTGGGGCATAGTAAGGACATGATAAGAGAGAGAATGTCTCCAAAGGAGGTGATGATTGAGTAGACTCTGGAACGAGGGGGCATGGTAGTTAACTAGGCATACAAGACGGGGAAGGGCGTTCTATGCAGAAGGAACTCCATGTGCGAATTGCTCAGAAACCAGACAAAGCATGACATAATTAAGAAAGCATAAAGAGATTTTTAGGACATGGACTTTGGGTAGATATGGAGAGTGGGAGTGGCAGGGCTAAGGTATAGTTTGGGGTGCCATGTTAAAGAGCTGAGACTTGGGAACCATCGGAGGGTTTCAAACCTCTGTTTAAAACATTGTGTTTCAGAATGATCACTTGGGTGGAGATTGGTAGGAGGCTGTCGTAATCATCTCTAAAGACAACTCCGAGGGCTCATCTCCCTAGATGGGAATATTTTGACTCTCTGTTCCTGTCTCAGCTGATTTTGGGGTAATTTCCAAGGCTGAGTATTCCCACATGTATTTAGAGGATGGATTAACTCTGATTGCCTGCTAAGAAGTGGACTTTAACTCTTTGCATTCAGGAAAGGGGATGAATGTCCACTTTCAGAGACAGAAAAAAGAAAAGAAAGGATTTTCCTTCCCATTTCTCCCGGACGGGACTTACGGCCATCAGGAAGCAAACACAAAAGAACAGTGGGTTTGAGGTTGAGGAGAGAAGACGAGCAGGTGGGAGGAGGGTGGCATCTCCCTGGTCACAGATGTGAGCATGACTCAGTTGTGTCATTACAGGCTTTTTCCACATATTTCAATGTCGATCATGCAGAACCGTGGCCCATAGTTGGTCCCTCACTGGGCTGACACCTCCCTTCTGGCCACCATCGTCCTTTGCCAGTGGTACGTTTCTTGGGTTCTTCGCTCCCAGCAGTCATTTCTCGGAGGTCTTTTCCTCCACGTAACTCCATATCTGTTACTACGCTGTTTGAAGCAATCTGTCACGTCAGAGTTTTAAATGACCGAAGGAAGGTATTGAGTCCCTCCTTCCTCAAAAGCTAGTCAGTCGCAAACAGCTTTCTTGAACGTTTGATAATATTGAATCAGAAATTCGAAACTGAATGTCACCTCAGAAGTTCTTCTGGGTCTCTGTGTTCTGCCCATCGTTCTCTGGGCTCAGTTTCCAGAAGCCTCTCCCTCCTCCCACTCAGGCAAGGACTCTTAGAACTAGGGCTTGGGCCCCAGCAGTGAGGGTTGCTCCCTTGTCTTCGGTTGGGGGGAGTGGGGGCAATACGGAGAGGCTACGGGTGAGATACAGGAGTGAAACAGGACCCCTGAGGGCCTTGGAGGCTGGGCCACGGGGTTTAAATCTTAAAGACATGGGAGTCATATATGTATATGAGTTTCCCTCATGTGAATGTACATATGAGGGAAGCGACATGATTGAAGTCTGGCACTTCCTCTGGGACAGGCCCTGGGGCAGAAGCACTGACCTTGGCGTGGGATCCTGGGCAGCCTGCCATGGCGCCTTCTTTTCTGGGCCTTGGGCAAGGACTCTGTCAGTTGGAAAAATGGACTATGTCTCCCTTGGGCTGAGGTCATTATTAGTGATAATGTGGCCCCAGGGACTGAAGCTACATGTGATCCAGGCACAAGCTTCACTCCAGCCAAGGGCTCTAGTGTCTTCTTCAGGCCCTTTACCCAGAAGAGGAGCTGCTTATAAGCCACGAAACGATTTTGCCTCATTAGCTTTGCTTCAGTCTCCTTGGGCACAGGCATCAGGTGACAGCTACCAAGCTTCCCCAGCCATGGGGTCCAGGGTTGTAGAATCAAGGCTGGCTCTGAGCCTTGGCATGGAGGCCACTCTGCCAGTAGCCTTCCTGCTTCTGGAGATGGTCCAGCGCCAAGACCTGGCTAACCCTGGAGATGCTTTCTGGTGGCCAAGATGTCATGTTGATAGACACCTTCCCCATGCCCTCCTTCCCCTCCCCAATACCCGTTCTACATCAAGCCACGGGTCATCCACCACACCACACTAATGGATCCCACCTAATACCTACCCCATGGTCACAAACACACACGACATCACCCGTACAGCCCTCACATGCACACACGTTGCACAATTCTGTGTATCTCGCAGAGTTCACGGAGCACACACAGACCTCACTCAGGGTCTCAGGTGTCCCCACGTCCCAGGGAACCCATGTCCTTGCGCATGCCCTCCACACCACACACAGGCTCCCAGCGACCCATGATCTGATACCTCACATTTTCTCCAGTTCCAGTTGACATGCACCTCACCTATAGGTCCCCACATGGCCGCACACGCTGTTCCCTCAGGGCACCACACAGCAAGGTACCATGTCATCAAGCTGCTGACAGGTGGTCTCCACCAGCAGCCACCCGCCCCAGCCACACATGCTTAGCCTTCTGCCAGAGCTGGGCAGCTAAGGCTGCCTGCTGGCAGGCCTGGCCAAAATTGTCAGGAGGTTGATGATGTGTCTGAAAAAGAAAAAAAAAAAAAGACATGATTTGGAAAATATTTCCAGGATTTGAAAACAAATGTATGATATTTGATCTGTTCGTGATCCGTGTGTAGCACTCATGTTACTAAATACTACTTAATGGAGAAAACATTTGGCAAGAATTGTAAGTTTTATTTAGAGGTTTGGGGGAAAAAAGGCTACTCAGTGAAGAGTGAGCTGGTGTGGCCAAGAGAGATAAAAGGGGATGCACATGGAAGATTTTAGTGGCAATCAGAAACTGGGCTCTAAGCATCTCCATCGCTGAGCATTATCACCATTAAGATGACAGAAAGGGACTTGACTTTGGGTGGTGAACACACAATGTAATAAACAGATGATGTATGATAGAATCGTACACTGGAAACTTATATAATTTTATTAACCTATGTCACCCCAATAAATTTAATAACTTGTTTTTTAAAAAGGAAGGACTAGTCTAGGGCCATGCTACCCTGAACAAGCCTGATCCCATCTGATCTCGGAAGCTAAGCAGGGTTGGGCCTGGTTAGTACTTGGATGGGAGACCACCTAGGAAGACCAGGTGCTATAGGAAAAAAAAAAAAAATAAGGGATTATAAACTGACAAGGTCCTTGCAATCTATGACATCAAACAAGAGTTGCCTCGCCTAAAAAAATGTAAAAAAAAACAAACCAAAAAACAAAAGAAAAAAGAAGGACTAAACTTTTTCCAAGCCGGCTTTAGCAGACCTGCTCCGTCTTGGTGCTTCCTCCATTCACCTGTAGGTGGCGTCTTCCAGCTGACCACGCTGTGGCAAGCCAACCAACACCGGCATCCTCATGAGAAAGAAAGACATCGGCTGAAGGAGCCGTGGAGTACCTGAGGCCTTCCTCTGCCTCTCCCAACACTGCTGGTTTTTAAAGTCCAACCCTAGGCCACCTCCCAGGACGCCTTCCTAAACTTCTCTGTTTTTGATGCACCTTCTCAGATCTCCCTTCTCATCAATAGCCTGGATTCTGGAATGTGGCAATTCATCCAGCATTATTACATACCTGGAATTGAGCTGGAGCTAGAGGAGAGACCATTAACCAAGACAGACAGGCTTCTTGCTGCTGTAGGGGACAGAGATGTCCAATAGCAATAAAACATGTACAGCGGAATGCTGCAGAGAAGTGAAAAGTATTTGTATTTGTATAGTATTTGTGTAGTAACTCTCAGGGAACAGGAACTGTTATAGGAGAGACCGATGTTATTCTTTATAACAAAGAAAAAAGGGAAAGAGTAGAAAAAACACAATTATGTATCTGTGAAAGTGTCATTAACCCCCGAGTCAGTTCAGCATTTTCAAATTCACAGATCTTGGCTCCTAGAGGAAGTACAATTCTTTCTCTGATTCTGTGACAGCTTCTGGAGCAGGTGTCCGAACCTTCCTAAGGGCAAATACCCTTGGAAAGTGGGACTGGACAGACACGAGCTACGTCGTGCTGGGATGCCAGGGTGCTGGTCCCACGCTGTATTAAAGTGAAGCAAAAGAGAGAGACTTACTTCCCGCGTTGTGGACCCAGCGAGATATGCCTCTCATAGCTGGACCCTGAACCGCCCTGTTCTGGGTGGAGAAGACCAGACAGAAAGGTTCCGGGGACTTTTCTCCAAAGAATAGATGAATGATCTTTGAAGGATGGTCTGTGCGCATGGGTCGAGAAACCCTCAGCCGTTCTGAGGATGGATGGTGATCCTTCTCCTTCTTCTACCCTGAGGGGGGCTTACTGTGAGGGAGAATGAGTTCTCACCGATGCTGAACGCTGCAAGGATGAAAGCAGGGTCACTTCGTCACAATCATGTCCCATATTCTATAATTCATCCACGCGCTGCCTTTTATTCTAGAGCGTGTGTGTTTATTGGGGGAAATGTCTGCTAAGCTTTAGAATCTTACAATCATAGACCCTGTGGGCCGAAAATAGCCTCAGGGAATCACAAATCTCACAGTTTTATTTCGGATAGTGACTTGAGGCCTGGGAAGGAGAAAGAACTTGCCCAAGATCACACAAGTTAAGGGCAGAGATGGGACCCAGGCCTCTTGCCTCCTTGGACAGGGCTCATTGGCTTTGCCTAATTACCCCCCAAATCCATCCCAATCTGGAGTCAGTCTCTGGCCATGGCCCTAACAGCATTCCGGAACCCAGTTGTAAATCCCCGAGCCCTGCAGCCACTCTGCTCTGACATTTGTTGGGTTTTACTGCCAAATGCTGCTGCTCAGAGATGCCATCTCCGGAGGAAGAAATTCTTGAAAGAGACACCCTCTTTCCCCCTTCCCAAATTAGGAGTTAATTAGTACCAAAATGTGCACGGAGGTGGGGAGTGCATCGACTGGACTGGCCTGCCACTGGGTCCCCAGAGCAGAGACATGTCACATTTGGAAAGCACCTAATTGTGCCTGCGTCTCTGTTTGGAGAAGGGAGTCTCTAGGTCTGGGCCAGGCACCCTCAGGGACGGATCTGTTAACTTGCTGTCACCTTCTTTTGAGATACCATCATCTTGTAACTCTGAGCAATAAAACGAGTAATTGTGGGCCTTTTGAAGCGAGGCTGTGTGCCCTGGACAGTTTGTTTACTGAAAGGCCTCCAGTGGGCCTGGTGGCTGGCCCCATCGCCCCGTCATCCATCTGCCTGTTCTTCCAGCTCCCATTCTTAGCTTCAAGCTCACAGGGGCCCCCTCTTTCCATCCCTCTTTTTTTTTTTTTTTTCCTTTTTTCTTTTTTGCTCCCAGAGCTCTACATTTTAGAAATAATTCTTTTCGCCCGAAAATTTAGCTGTTTGGTCTGATGAGGCTTTGCTTCCTCAGAGGTGTTCGAGGAAGGGCTGGCTCTGTCAGCTGGAATGCAAACTTCCCAGAAAAGCTGTACCCCTCCCCTCGCCCCCCCATTCCATCCTCCAGGCTGGCCAACTCTGAGTGTGGATAGGGCTGGGGCTTAGGGCTGAAGGCGGCACCCTTGGGAGGGCAGCCATGCCTCCCTCCTTGGGCTCGAAAGGCGTATGCATTACTCAGAATTTAAATGAAGGTCTCAAAAGACAAAACTAATTAAGATTTACTAAGGCTGCCATTGTCTGATAATTCAATACCAGGTCATTATTAGAACCATATTTATTGAGGTTTAATCATTATGAAGCAGATCGCTCTGGCATAGCTGTCAAACCGCACAAAATGTGTTCTTAATAATTAATCAGTACAGTATCTTGTCGTTGTAGCATTCATCTTAAGCTTGGGTGTATTTTTAAAGGGACACCGTATACGTACTTTTGAAACGTCGTCTTTTGTTTCTAATAACTCTTCAGACCCTTTAAGCAACGGGAAAGGAAAAAACAGATTCCTCCATAAATTCCACCCCTGAGCTGCTCACCGTAAACAAGGCCTGGAATGTGATTGAAGCCTTTCTGGGAGCCGGGGCCCAGTTGCTGACATTTTATTTTTCAAAGGCAGAAAGAAAAACAAAACAAAAAACAAAACAAAACAAAAAACAAAGAAAGAACTCATGCTGAGTGTTTGTTTTCCTTGTGCAGAATCTCTAGGCACCACGGGGATGGTCGGCCAGGCATGGGGCTTGTAGCCTGGGATGTCCCTTGCAGACACTGGGCAAAACTGCTCTCTCTGCCTCTGCCCACACCGTCCAAAGGCTGGGTTCTTAGGTGAAGCTGTGGGTCTCGGCCAGCGAAGCCTGCATTCTGACTGCTTTCCCCTGCTCGGGCTGGCCAAGGTCAAGGAAGAGCTGGGCTTTATCTCCCCCGGTGCCCCCAGCTGACCCTGGCTACCTCACAGATGGGTGGTGAGGATCAGATGAAGTCACCTACATGAAGTCACTTTCCATTCTGTTCAGCGTCTTTCCTTAGCCCACAGCTGGGAGATTGTTATCAGTTTACTATTCAGATTGTTGTTGTGTTGATGCTTAAAAGTGCAGGCTCTGGACAGAGCTGGCTTGAGTCCCAACCTGAGCTTCGATGCAAGCCAGCCGTTTGATCCTCAGGAAATCGTTTATCTGTTGCAGGTCTCCGCTTCCTCTCCTCCAGGTTGGGGATGATATTTGTGCCTCCCTCACAGAGTTCTCATGGGGATCAACGAGGTGATCCATGCCAGGAACGTTCGAGCCCTTGGTGAGTGTATTCCCCGTTGTCGTCAGTGGACGAGCTCCTGTGGCCCCTTCCTCGCCCTCCCCTTGGCCTTAGAGTACACTGCCGGGAGCATTGCCAGGTGGAAGGCCCTGAGCAACCTTGCCACAGTCACAGGAGGCCCTGAGGCTTCTGTGGCCATCTTCGTTTCCACCCGCTCTTGTTTAAGGCAGTGGCTCCCATCCATGGACTATTTTGTCTCCCAGGGGATGTTTGGCAATGTCTGGAGACAGTTTTGGTTGTTGCGACTACGTGGGGGTGTTGTGGGCATCTAGAGGGTGGTGGCTAGAGATGCTGCTAAGTGTCCTACAGTGCACAGGACAGCCCTGCAACAAGGAGTTACTGGACCCCAAATATAGTCTGAGACTAAAGAACCGTGTTCCAAGGGGCTCAGACTTCTCCTTGCCAGGAAGTTCTGTGTAAAAGAGCCTGTGCCCACACTCACGGACAACGTCCTCAGGGGGGTTGTGGGGGTTAAATAATCCGAGGACACTTCAACCTTAGTGCAGTAGAACAGGACAGAAAGCGAAGTTCCGTGTTGGTTAATTCCGCCGCCTCCTATGACCGCAGATCCAGTGGGAGGAATGAGGACAGTCTTCCACTCTCTGCTCCAGCTCTCCACTCTCCGCCTGGTCAGATGACAGGTCCTTACTGTGCTTTGCTGTCCCCAGTGTTCTCACGAGGCTGCTGGAAAGCTAGGAGCTGTTCTGTGGCTTTCCACATCAGCTTTCGGAATCCCAGACTTCCCTCACTCTCTCCATGAGCCTTTTATAGGCGCCTAGATTCTTGGTTTGGACTCTGACCTTGATAATGGGCTCCATTTCCCCTGGGTGCTGTCAGGGAGAATTCTGACGTGTGGTCCAGAGAGTCATTCCCAGTACTTACACTCCTGTGGGGGCTGCCAGACCCCAGGAGACCTGCAGTCCAGAGCTCACTTTTCCTCTGGAACGACTGTCTTCAGCCCCAGCCAGGTTAGCTGGAGAAGTTATTTCCTGCAGCAGAGGATCCTCTCAGGGTGAAATTCAAGGTCTAAAAGAGGACAGCCAGTCCTGCTGCCCTAGAGGGCTTTGCAGATGGACGAATTGGAGTTGAGCCCCTCTGCCTGAGTGGGGCACGTGCCTACTCAGTTCCCAAGGGGAAATCCGCAGTGTAGGCTCAGGGATCTCTGCTCTCCCCACCCCGAGGCTCTTACCGAGGCAGGATGTAATTCAATGCAAAAATGACTTTTCCCTTCCCTGCTTCCCTGTGGCCTGGGTCTAGGAGAGAAAGAGATGGTTATATCACCACGCTCCACCTACGCTCAGAACCTACCTTCCTTCAATGAGGCAGGGAGCATCAGATGTTCCGCCACACTCGTAAGGCCCTTTATGACCCCACTGCGTTGTCCCCTTCTGTGAGATCTAAGCGAGGTAGTTGGGTAAATGCTCTCTGCAGATAAGGAGATGGGCTCCGAGGACAAATGCTTTACCCAGGGCTGCACAGCTAATGAGGAACAGAGCCAAGGCTCAAAGTCAGGGCTGCAGTCACACCTGCAATGGCCTTGGAAGGAAGCCAGGGAGACCTAGAGACAGTATCACTCTGTCCTGGGTGGTGCATTTAATAGGACCCCTTTGGCCTTCGTGTGACTCTTCGCCTCTCCGATAATGAATCGGCCGAGTCGAAGGATCGTGTCCATCTCAAACCTGTGTCCCGCTTCCCCCTTCCATGCTTTTGGTCCCTGAGACATCGGAACTCCCTACCACCAGGGGTCGTGAGCCTGTCTCCAGGGCTTGTGTGAGCTTCTTTTTGGGAGGGCAGACCTGAGGGCTGAGATGTGTACCCCCAGGCTCCAGGGAGGGCCAAGGCGTGGCTGCTTGTGGAGGGGCAGACAGAGTTTGTGTGGGTCACTGACCGAGGTTATTGACTAGGGGTGGGAAGCGAGGTGGGCGGGTCAAGGGCTGGAGGCCAGGGGCTGGCTTTCCTTACGCTGCCATGTTCTCGGGCATTCCTCCAAAGAGTCTGAAAATTCCACCTGGAAGCTGGCCATCCAGGTTGTTCTGATGAGATACTTGTCAAGGCAGGAGGAGAGAATTCATTTATTGAACAGTTTGTTGGAGGGATTCACTAAATCATGTTAAATGTGTATCCTAGGGTGAGAGGGCTTCTTTCGTATTTTAGCCTCGGGCCTCGCAAACGTTAGGCGTGGGCTCAGTGGCTGTGGGCTCGGTGGCTGTGGGCCTGGTACAGCTCCTCAGGGCAGGCTGGGTCCTTCAGGGTCAGGGGCCCGCCGTCTGTGTGGTTTCACCCCGTGCCGGGCACCCCAGACTTTTACCTTTCCTTGAACTCACCTCACCCCTTCACATCTCCACTCTTTCCTGTGTTCGTCATGCTTCCACGAAGAACACGGACTCCTGGCTCACTCCCATTCATCTCTCAAAAACTTGTTCAAGTGTGACCCCCTTTTAGCACATTTATTAATATTCCCCTTCCCACCTCACCCTTGGCGTAAATAACTGTTCCCACTTTTCCAAACTCCCATTGCACTTGGTATAAATTCAACCAGTGTTGATGTGGGAGCTTGAAAATGTGCTAGCGACACACTTCTCTTATAAAAGCTATTTATATGTGACAATTATAATTATTTAAGAGTCTAATTTTCCTGCTAAACCATTATTTTCTAACTTTTTTTGTGAGGGCCACAGAGCCCTTGGAGAGTCTGCTAAAATCCAGACCCTTTGCCTAGAAAGGTACACAAATATGCAATTTTGCATACCATTTTAGGGCATTCAGAGCACCCCGGGGTGTACAGAACCCAGATGCAAAATTCTGCTTTTCACTGTAAGTTATTGGATGTTCTGTCTGGTTTATCATCATGTCCCTGATACCTAGAAAAATAGTTTCCAGGGAGTAGAGGCTCAGGGAGTATGTGTGGAGTGAAGGAATGATTTTCCCAGGTGACTTAGCTCTCCTGTGGTGGTGAGTTCTGTGATCTGAGAACTCTAACATCCGGGGTGTTAGAGGCTTTATAATCTACACTGAGAAGCGGCTGGAAGGGCAGGGGAGGGGCGGGCAGAGGAGCGAGGCCACAGCGGGTTACCTGAGGGAATACATTGTGAAATCTCCTTGTAAAAACAGTCACTGAAAGGGATTCAGGCGCATTGTTGGAGTCAAAAGAATAGGAAAGCTTCTGGAACCTAACTGAAACCGTATGTAGCCACATATTGTTTTTTCCCAGAAAAGGATCCTAATTAGGTCAATTCCATGTTGTCCTTATGGTATTGGGCATATAGTAAAGTGGGCCCTCAGTGGTACACAAACAGCCTGCATTTCTGAGAAGGATGGAGGGGGAGTGGTGAGACCACCTCGAAAAAGACCCCCACATTAAAACAGAATTGATTTGTCACAAGCACTGGGATCTGGTGAGCAACACTCAGCGCTGACTTACCTATTACTAAACACTCAAACACAAAAACCTTAACCTCAGCAGTGACTTGGCCGAGCCTATATCAAATAGGGTAAGTGTCTTGCTTGGTCTGTTCATCTCACGTGCTCTGAGGTCTATTTTCCCAATCGCTATGTGGCACCCTCTCTTCAGAGAAGATCTGAGCTTTTCGTGCACATCCTAGCATGGAGGGCTTTCAGCAGCAGTTGTCCTGGAAGCCTAGTTTGGTTTCAGGATCTAGGTAAGCAGTGCTAGTCTGCAAAGGGAACAATTATGTTCCCCCAAACACACAGAAGCATCAGAATTCACAGCATGCACTTTACAAGGGCAATAAAGTTTTATATGCAGCTCAGTGAAATACCTAATACAGCCAATTATCCACCAAAATAAACTGATGGGAGAGAGAATGGCTATATTTGGCTCCGACTTAATTATTTTGCATTTGAACTTCTCAATTCCATGTAATAAAATTTCATTCCGCCCTTATTTCCTGGTTAGGTTACTTAATCTCGACTCCTGTAACTGAGCCCTTGAGTGGAGGACACTGTCCAATGTCAGCGGTAAGAAAATGTGAAAGGTTTGACATCAATTACAACATTACACACAACATAAAATTTAACAACTAGAATCAGGCTTTCATTGCTCTTTAAAGAGACCGTATGGCTTTTTAAGATCTAAAAATTAATCAGTTTCTAAGAGTCATACCTTTGTGGAAGTCCCCGATCTTACTCTTAGCTTGAGATGTAGGAAGGAATCTCTCTGTCTCCCTCCCCATCTCTCTCTTTGACTGGAAAAATGTCTCTTCCTTCATTTAAAAATGCAATTTAAATTTTTGAGTTTGCATTTTTCTAGGGAAGCAGAGAGAAAAGGTGAAGGGTATTGAAATGGAATGGTTCTTCAAGGCAGGTAGAATTCTGGGGAGACCACAGTAAAAATACAAGAACTTACATTTGGCTGTGAATGAGGCACTCTGGGCAGCAGCTGGAGTGGCCACACCAGGAAGGCTCCTGAGGCCCCTCCTTTGTGGCCTGTGTCAGAATCGGTGTAGCAACCACTCCATCGCTCCTTGACACTTGATCATCTTGTAAAACATGACATGTAATTCAGCAGTTTTGGCCCATAATGGGCTGACGTGTGGCAAGCACGGGGTAAATGACCCCTCTTCTTTAATAAGTGTGGTCAGCCCCAGGTCAGGCCAAGGGTCGCAGGCAGGCGTTGGGGCAGCTGGGCAGCCGCCGTGTGTTCTGGCAGAGCACAGGGACTGCCCTGGGTAAAGGATGGGGCTGACTTTTCAGGCGGGCAACAGACAACCAGGGGATTTGTCTGCTTTCTTCCTGCTTTTCTCAAAGGCGGACGATGTACAAAGGCAGATCAGAAGCTGCTTGAGCTCAAGGTCTATATTCTATTGGTGTTTGGATCTCTAGCCTAACTCAGAGCATGGGCACACTGAGAAAGTGAATGAGTGAATGAATGCATGAATTACTGTGTCAATAGTGATGGAGCATCACCTCATTGCTCTGATAATGACACCCCTGATCTTGTCATGGAAAGGCACGAATCTGGAACTTTCCATTAACCACAGGTCAAGGCCCGAGTGCTCCTTGGGGCAAGAGGGTGTGTGCCAGGGTGTGTGTGTTGTGTGTGTCTATAGCTAGGGGTAAGGTGGGGTGGGTGGGGGGTTCTTGAGTGGCCACAGCAGAGTCCATCCTGACGTGTCTTGTTCCTGGACCCTCTCTATATTCTCTGCTCACTTTGGAAGAAATAGGCATTTCCTCCGTGTGATGTCCTTCCCTGTTGGTACCTCCCACTAGGCATGTCATTTTCTCTGCCCATCAGTGCTGTCCAAAGTGCGTCAGGCAATCACATTCTGCCCTAACATGTTCATGCGCTTTAGACGAGGTGTGTCCCGGAAATCCCAATAATCACTGTGACCTTCCAAGTACCATGTCCTCTTAGGAAGACTTGAGGACAAAAGCTGGCTTATTTGATAACGGTCACATGTTATTACACGTTATTACATGGAGACAAACCGTGGGCGGGGTCTGGCCTCCATTACCTAAGGTTCAGCCCTCCGTAAGGGTCAGTGTTGGGGTTCTTCTTTTCCCTTCCGACTTCAACTTTTACAAGAAAAAGGTGAACAGCGGCGAAACTCTCTCTTGCCAAAGATTTAGTCCAGAAAGCAATTTCTAGGGTACGCCTTGGGGGCAGTTCACAGGCCACTCCCCTTCTTTGCTTCCAGTCTGTTCAGTGGGGCTCTGGGAAAAGAGTGCCCTGCACCCGAGCAAGTGCGGAGGCACCCCCACCCAGCACCAGGCCAAGGCATTTTAGGAAGATTGCCAATGTGTCATGA
The DNA here is from genome assembly GCF_000151845.1 of Pteropus vampyrus. Taxonomy (NCBI): domain Eukaryota; kingdom Metazoa; phylum Chordata; class Mammalia; order Chiroptera; family Pteropodidae; genus Pteropus; species Pteropus vampyrus. Next base: position 5,763,495 of record NW_011888809.1, read on the forward strand.
AGGGTGAGACAGCAAGAAGTTTAGGCTTAGACCACAGATAGCCAGGAAATGACATTCACCCCTAGTACACACACACGTACACTCACACACACGCGCGCGCATGCAGAAAATTCTTTTAAATAGACTTTATTTTTTTAGAGCAATTTTAGGTTCACAGAAAAATTGAACATAAAATGCCAAGGCGTGAATATTCACTGACACATCATTATCACCAAAGCCCTGAGTTTATATTAGGGTTCACTCTTACTGCTCATTCTATGGGTTTTGATAAATGCATAATATATATCCACCATTTGAATTTGGTTATTATGGTTTTTTTGTGGTCCTTTTAAAAATTTTTAATTACAGTTGACATTTAATATTATATTAGTTTCGGGTGTACAACGTAATGTTTCGACATTTATATAACTTATGAAGTGCTTCCCCGATAAGTCTAAATTGTTTTTTACAAAAGGTAGTTTTGGCAACAACCTCCATCTTTCCTCCCAAATAAATTACAAAAGTAAAGAAATCTTGCTATTTAAAATATTTTAATTAAATAATCTAATATGTGAATTTATCGATATTCTTCTTGGAATCATAGTAAGTCACTGATGGAATAAATAATGACTATAGACAGTGGTGGTATTATCCATTAGAAAACATTTAATTCACAGCTGGGAAAATTAGAGGCAACAAAACCATTTTTATTGCCACACATCACAAATCCCCCACATAATTTTATGAGAAAGGTCATTAAACTTGTAGCTACTGCATTATCTTTTTCCTTGGACCATTTCTGAAACAACATTAGTTTTTCACACTTCTTTACATCTCAAACATTAAAAAAGCCTTAATCGATGCTTTTACATAAAAAGCAAAGGGCTAGGTTTCCCATCATAAAACGTTATGTTGTTTACACAAAAACTGCAGCTAACCTCATAAAACTCCAGTGATTTCCCAGTGGGGTCCTGCAGGGACACTTGGCTCTGCTAGACGTCACACTGATTTCTAGAGCTGAAGCAAAGCAAACTTCCTATGGAAAGCTGCTCTCGGCTCTGGCCGTTGCTAATCAGACTTTTCAGTTGGGGACACACGGAACAGGCATCTTCTCTCTGTTCAAAGTCTCAAACAGGCAACTCTGAGCAGCTAGGAAAACAAATGAAAGGTAGAAAAATTCCATGCGGGTATCAGCAGTTCTCACAGAGCACCCTTGCCCTCATCTCCATGCTTTTGAGACTTGAGTTCCCACCACGTAGAACTCTCTGGAACCTCTGCTAGATCCTTGGGACCTGCCTCCAGGACGACTCTCCCAGACAGAGAGGGGAAATAAGGGAAAGACCAGCCCACCAGTGTCACGCTTTCCTTGAAATCACAAGTCCTTTCAAAATCTTTCATTAGATGTTAGAGACTCTTAAAATATTAATGAAAAAGAGTTTAATCTTTGCTTCCTAAAGTTGAATAAATCGATCAAGCCAGAATGTTTTGAAAAGCTAAAAGTCACTGACAGTTTTCAAATGTCTGGTTTTCTAATAAAAATCAGGATATTTAAAAGTGAATTGCTCGCTTCCTTTGTTAGGATAAAGACAGGAACATCATTTTTATAGTTTGAAGTTTGAAGATTGTGTATTGTATTCATGTGTCGTCGCAACACTTATTTTGCAACTTCAGGGAATGCATTGCTTCGCATAGAATAATTGTACAAATAAAGGATATTTTAAGAATTGCTCCATTTGTTTATCTTTACCCCTGTGGCCTCTTTCTTTGTGGATAATCACTCAAGGATCTCATTAGATCGCCTCTTACCATACCGGGCAGTTGCAGGAAGGATAGCAGAGTGTGTTTGCTCTTGGGAAAATTGAGGCAAGAATGATTTACTTGTATTATATGATTCCATGATGTATAAATGTTGAGCACTTTGGGAACTCAACATGGCTTCTTTCAAGTCAGGATTAGAACATGGGCTTTCCGAGTCCAGAGACGTCACTCTTAATCATTCTGCAATGTAGCTCTCAAGGGAGGGAGGGGAATTGGGCCTTAGTCCTCTTTGAGATAAATTCAAAATCTGGTTGAGGATAGAAAACAGAAATGCATACATGATAACTAATGATACGAGGTAATAATTGATGAAATGATGTGGTTAACAAATATTGATAATAAACAAAGAGGCTACAGTTGTCAGGAATGGTTTACTGGATGACCTGGGACTTGATCTAGGCTTTGAAAGATTAATATGATCTTGCTAGGCGGAAGAGATAGGAAAGGCCAGTGAGGATGAGGACCAGACAGATCATGAAGGAGAGAAGAGGAGCTTAAATATGGAAAAATAGGCCAGGGTCAAATTATGGAGGATCTTCAAAGGCAACCTGAAGATTTGGGAGAGGTTGGAGTAGACGCTCGCCAATTCCTACTCTCCTCATTCTCATTAAAACAAAAAAACCATCACAACATTGCTGTGCTAAGTGATAAAGATTCAAAGATGAGAGAGAGAAATTCCAGCTGTGCCATTAAAGCTTGAGCACTCTCCTGTGTGCCTGGCCTCCAATGAATGGTTAATGAAAAAAGAGTGAATGACTATATGTCTCTAAAGATCTCACAGGCTAGTGGAGAAGACCAGTGTATCCGAATATTTTACAAGGGAGTCTTAAAGAACTGCGAAAACTAGAAGACAAAGGGTGATTAACTGGATAGGAATAGAGGAAGAAAAGCTTAATAGAGGAGGTGGCACCTCACTAAGTCAGTACTGCTCTGTAGAACAGTCTGCCGCAAGAGTGGAGTGGGGAGATGGAAGGAGAATCTGAGGATGAACTTGGAGGCCTAAGGAATTCTGGATCATGGTGGTCCTTCGAGCTGTGCTAAGGGGCTTTGACTTACACTGTGAGGAATCGGTAGAGACCAGAGTCTCCCCAAAGTTAGTGTGGGCCAGCACTACCTAGGGAGCTTCTTAAAACTGAGATGCAGGCCTACTTCAGCATTCATGAGTTAGTTGGTCTAGAGTTGGGCCCAAGTTCTGCATTTCTAACAAGGCCTTAGATGATACTGATGCTGCTGATCTGGGGACCACACTTTGAGACCCATTGGTATAGAGGGTGGTTTAGAACAGGTGAGAAACTGAAGATAGAGAGGCCAGTCAGGAGGCAATGGTCCACATGAACAAAGATGCTGCTCTGACTTTCCAGGGAGCTGCTGCTCAGAGCGATTACAGTGCCAAGACTGGAACCTATATATTCAGACTCTTTCTCCATTGCTCCCTGATGAAGAATCCTGGCCCAATAAGCGCATATGTTATTTAAAGCTCGGTTTTTATTAGCGAATGAAATAATTTGGATTTATATAACTAAGAAGAGTATATGTAAGGATTTTATTTTACGTTTTAAAGAATTTTTACTGTTTCAGAGTATGGTGTGAGATTCTTCTTCATCTGAAATCCACAGCCCTGGGGTCCTTGAAAGTGAACCTGGTCTTGCTTTAATCAGATGTTCGCATTAAACAAAAAACCTCCATGATTCCTCCAAAAACATAGAAAGACAAGAGATTCTAATCGATGACCTCCACCTTGGCTTTCAACTACTACTGTCCTAGAGGGAAGCTATTCTCACAATTCCGTGAAGGCGATTCTGAAAGCTGAAGGGAGTTTGACATGGGAAGATAATTCCCAAAATGGTGAAAAGAAAGATTTCATTATTTTGTTGCCTTTTTTTTTTTTCCCCCTTTCGATAACAAAGGATTTGGTGGAGTTAGTTATTTGGCAGTGCATGCTTGGGCCGAAAACTTTCATTTCTTTTGCCAAGCTTCCTAAAAATAGTCTTTCTTCAGGCGAGGGCCATCTCAACATTAGCCACGTCCATTCGAAGCACAACATGTTTCGTGAATGTAACTGCCTATTAACCTGAAGATTTCAACTGCAATGAGACAAAGAATGTGGAATTATACTTCTCCAAAGTTATGAGCTTGTTCTTGTGTTGTGTATGTAACAATAAGTCCTTTCAAGACGTGACACCATGGCAGTGAGTGGTGAAATCCGATACCTGGCAAAAATACAATGGAATTATATAATACCAAAAAAGTCAATTGTTTTCCCCTTTGCTAATTAACTCCTTTGAGCGGGGGATGAGGTCAGCGGGTGGCTTTTGTTCTCCAGCTTGTTTCCATGCCGTTTTAGGCACTGAGTAGTGCATTTTTATAAATGGAAGAAGGTGTCTAGTGACTAATGGAACAGACCCTGGAAGAGTCACTGCCATGGCTTGGTAGCAATGTTACTGACTTCATGGAATTTGTTTTTCCTGGGATCCTGCCCATCACTTGGGCTTAAGCCAATAAGCATGCCCATGGCTGAGTTCTTATTTTCTTTTAGAGACCTTTGTACAATGGTATATAATAGGGCAAAGGATCACAGGATCCTTTAAGGAAAGATTTTTTTCCAGCTATAGGCCTGAGATTTGAGATAGAGTGGGATGCACAGCCACTCAGTGCAGGAGTTGTCCTTATCTTACAGAAGAGGAAACCAAAGTCTAGAGGAAAAAATTATCGCATACAAAATAAATCAGCTGGAAGGTGGTAGAGATAAGAGTCAAATTCAGTTCTATCTCTCTCCAAAGCTCAGCCCTGCCCACTGTGTATCGTATTACTTTCAGTGGTGTAGAAAGGGGCTATCAATAGGGTTTCCCTCATGGATGATGTCCTCAAAAGACAATAAGAAGTAGTTTAAGACTTCCCTAATGATGTACTGGTTTGTTTTCTTTCTGCTTTTCCTAGGTATTCTGTAGTAATTACACCTTACTTTCATATAATTTTTAGGATGCTTTTAAAAGGAACGAGGAGGAAGAATGGTGGAATGGTAGACACTGAGACCATGTTGTCTATGTGAGATTGACCAGGAGGATATACGTATGACCCCAGGAAAGAGAGGGGCTCCTTGAACAGGAAGCAGAAAAACCAAACCATAAAGCAAACGATAAATACATTTACCAACATTAAAATTACAGACTTCTGCATGACAAAAGAAACAATGGCCAAAGTGAAAACACAAGCCACAGAATAGATGTTTTCAGTACATACATCAATAAAAGGTTAGTATCTGGAACATAAACATCCCTAAAACTCAGTAAGGGAGAAAAAAGTAGCTCAATACACAAAGTAGTTAAAATTTTTATTTGGCAAGTCACAAGAGGGAAAACATAAATATCCAGGAAAAACACACACAAAACATGATCAAACTCATTAGAATGAAGGAAAACATTAAATGTCATTTCATACTCATCCATTTGGCAAAAATGGAAAAGACTGGCATAATTAACTGTTAGCAATGAAGATGTGGGAACCGGGAAAATTATACCCTGCTGGTCGAACTGTAACTCGGTGCGAGCTCTTCCAGGTGGATATGCCCTTGAGAAGTTTTCCTCCAGGTGTACAAGGAAACAGTCATAGGGAGCCTCATGGTGGCATTGTCTATTATAGCAAAACACTTAGCATCGACTTAATTATCCATTTGTGTTATATTCACATGGCAGATAAATGACACATGGATGAGCCTTAAAAATATTTGTCGAGGGGGAAGGAATGCAGATTTTAAAATGGGGTAGTCAGTGTGACACCATGTATATTTTAAAATTCATAAACAGTACTTTATATTTCTATGTGTGTGTGTATGTATGTAGTAAAAATAGAAACACTTACATGAGTGGCGGACAGACACATCAATTGCTAATAATGAAAAGAAGGATTTCTGCCAAGAAGGAAAGCCACTAGACTGGAAGGAAGAAGGTGACCACCCATATCTGTGGTGGTTTGTATCTTTGAAAAACAATTGCTCTTTTTGCTTTAGCAAAAATGGTAATGCGAAAATGCGTTAAATCTAGACAGTGTGAGAGGGAGGGGGGAGGGGAAAAATAAGAAAATAAAAAATAAAATTAAAAAATTATGTATATATCGTATAAAAAATTATTAATTAACTTGGCTTTAAAAAAGTGTCAAAAAAAAAATCTAGACAGTGTGGCCGTTGTGTTGTTTTCAACACTTTTGCACATGCTTAAAAGTAATTAGTAATTTAGAAATGAATAGCAAAAATAAGATCAGAAAGGAAAAGATTAGAAAGCAATTGAATTCCTATTGCCGAATATAAATAATTTCATGACCCAGAATATATATAATGGAAAACTGGTCTTAATTTTTTTATTTCAGTGGGAAAGTAATTTGGCCAGCGATAGAGAACTTAGAGACTGTGAACGCTGTTCGGACTTAACATTGACTACTGTACAGTGTTTGGGACACTCTTTGAAAAGAACTTGAAAGAGACACTGAATTTCCATCTGTCTGGAATGGTTTAGGTTAAAGCTTCTTACTCTGAGATTCTTCTGATCAAAACTGTGGCGCTCCCTGGGGTGAGTTAGGCAGGTTTGGCGTTTCACAGGAATCCGTGAGATCCATCTCCCTTGGGATCACAAGCTGCAGGTCTGAGGTGCCAGTGGTACAGCCCCTCATTCTCTAGGTCGGGAAGTGCACAGTGGGGCAGGGGGAGGTCACCCAGATTGTTAGCAGCAGAGTCAGGTCAGGAAACCCTGTACCCTGCCCTCAAGCCAGGTCCTTTTCAGCCATACTCTCTTGCATCTGAAAAATCCTGACTTTAGGTTTTTTTCCACTCTTTCTCCTTCTACCAGAAGTGAAGGTGGCACATGGGTGGGTGATTCTTGTGTTGAGAGGTACAAATTTCCATGGAATCATGGATTCTTCATGACAAGGTATGCTGCCCTGCTTGGGGCAAGTCCTTGGAAGTGTTTTGTGTTGAGAGAAACGTTTTAGCAGTCCCTTTGCCAAAAGCCAGGTTTATCGACTGAGAGTGGCAAATCATTTTCCTTTTTGAAATTTGTAAATATGAAAATATCACCTTGACAGATGGGTGTGTGACACACAGAAGCTATTTATTTTACCTAACGAAATAGCTAATTACAGAGGAAAAGGGATGGGGATTAAAGTCAACAAATCGACACAAACTCCGCAACTACTGTTCCAGACTTTCTTTGTCTTTAAGCTCACCATATGGTGAGTTTGAAGAAATCAGTATATAAAAATATGGTGACAAGATGAGGCGATAAACCTAAAACATAAAACTAAGGAGAGATGGACCCTGTACATTAAGATGGGGCTTGTCTTATATGTGTCCTCTCCAGAGTCACCAGGAATGACCCCCTACCTGAAAGGTGACCCTAATAGTCTAAGCATAGGACCTGGGGCATTGTTTCTCCTGTGCCAAGGAATAAGGAATTTTTATAGCATTTTAACAGGCATCTGAAGTCAGAGAGATCGAGGGTAGCTTTACCCATAACTAACTGCCAACTAGCTGTAAGCCTCAGGCAGCTCACTGACTTTTTTTAAGCCTTAGTTTTGTCATCTGAAAATGGGATGAGAGCAAAAAGAGCTTCCTCAAATAGTAGTTCACATCATTAAATAAGACGATGAAAAAAGCCAGCTCATCATGTGCCCACAGCTCATACTGAGTACTCAGACAGGGTGGTGGTGGTGATTATTGCGGTGAACTTTTTGGTGCATCTGGCATGGTTGACGCAAAAACCTATGTGCTTCGATTGCCCAATTGTCCTTAAGAAGAGAGCCCTCAGACCTCCTGCTGCAGTATTCACAGACTATCATCCTTCTCCAGGGGGCTACTATTTTCAAGAGTCTGAGCTGCAGACTTCCTGCTTACCTGAGGTAGGGCAGTGCTATGGACTGAATCAGGTCCCCCCTCCTCCAATTCATGTTTCTGGTGGTATTTGGAAGCCCTCACTCCCAATGTGATGGTATTTGGAGATGAGGCCTTTGGGAGATGATTAGGTATTGATGAGGTCATGAAGGTAGGGTCCTCTCTTGGTGCCTCTTATGGGAAGAGACACTGGAGAACTTGCTTATTCTTTTTCTCTCTGCATTGTGAAGGCTCATTGAGAAGGAGGCAGTCTGTAAGCCAGAAAGAGGGCTTTCACCAGAAAGCAAATTGCCTGGCACCTTGATCTTGAACTTCTAGCCTACAAAACCGTGAGATATAAATTCTTGTTCTTTAGGCCACTCCGTCTATGGTATTTTGTTATGGCAGCAGGGATGCTGAACACAGATAGGAAGGCTTCTGTGATCAAAAGTAATTGGGAAATAAAGCCCACTGCATGCTGCTCTGGAAGAGTCACAATGCATACTGCAGATTACAGACGTTCCTGCAAGGGAACCGACTCAACTTCATTTAATGTGATGTTGCTAAAACTAACTGAACCAAGGGAATCCTTTTGGCTTTACTATTCCCCGGACTCTGAGTTCTTGCTGCCCTAGGCCTTTAGCTCTGCCGTCTTATTTGACTGGCTTCGGTCATTTAGAGCCCAGCCTGGGGCTGCTGACAGCTGGGAAGTCCCCACCCCACTGGCACTTTGGTGGGTTGGGCTTGTGCTCAGCACTCCAAGAGTCTCCTTGTGCCCCTTTGCTCCTCAAACTAGCAGAATATGGCAGCTGTGTTCCCCAGATGTTTGCTAATCCCCTCTGAGTGAGCTGATGTATGCAAAGTATGCCAGTGTCACTCTGAAGGGAGATTCAAGGAGACCATATGTCTATGGTGCAGGAGCAGCAGCATCTGGCAGGACCAAAGGCCAGCTCTAGGGATGGCTCACACACTGTGGCCCACTGCATGCTGTGCTCCAGGCAGCTAATGTCCCCGTGCACGTCCCCTGTTCTAAAGAGGCCCAGCTCGATCTGTATGGCAGCAAGCCGACAGCACACCTGGGCAACCTTGGTCCCTGCCTCAGTCCCACATGGTAATACGTGCCCTAAGTGGATTTTCTTCTCTGTCAGAGTATAATTACACTATGCTGAGAACTACCTAGATGAATGGGGCTCAAATTTTAATTTACATACAAATCATCTGAGAGACCTTGTAGATTCAGATTCAGAAAGTCTAAGATGAGGCTCGAAGTCTGTGTTTCTAATAAGCTCTCAGGAGATGCCAGCTGCTAGCCAGCGGAGGCTGAGGGGCCACACTCTGAGTAGCACAAGCCAGGTCCAGAGGCGGGTTCCTCCCAGCAGGCGTTGGATGTCTTGTCCAAGGGTTTCCAGGCTCTAAGCAAGTTAACAGATATTTTCTCTCTTGTTAGAACTGCACAACATCCTGTGAGGTAGACTGACGGGATTCTTATATCCATGTAAAAAAAATGAAGACATTGAGATTCTGAGAAACTGACTTACCCAGCGTCCACTCATGAGGGAGGTAGCCATCCAAGGCTCTATTTACCGCAATCTGACTGCTTAGTCGAGGCCGTAGAAAAAGATCTAGGCACTGGCCTTTGAACTACCACTGCGTTATTTACCCTCTCTCACCTTCTATTAAAATGATGTGTATGCCCATCACCACCCCGTGCTGACTACAACTCCTTGAGGATAAAATTATATCACATATATTTTCATATCCTCAACCGCTCTTGATCCTGAGATTGACAGCATATTTTTTGAGTAGATAATTGGATATGTGAGTTTGCTTAATAGCTGTTAGCGGAGGATGACATTCTGTGATTCTTAAGTTTGCAATGGCTCCTCATTGCTACCATTAGTGGTTTTTAATCTTTTGGGGTCACGGACTCCACTGAGAATCTGATGGCATCTATGCCACCTCTTCCCAGAAGGGTGTACGTTATGTGCATTTTGCACATACTTTCTGGAGTTTCATGGGGACTCTGACGCCAGATTCTATAGATTCCAGTTAACAATCTCTAGCTAATAGGGTTAAAAATAAACCCTGCAGCCTGGCTTTGAGAGCTATTTAGGATGTAGGCAATATGCTTTCTCCCATAAGGTACTAGTTGGGGCTCCTTCAGTAGGGAGTAATAGAAATCCTTTTGAGTTAGTTTAAACAAAGTTATTTTTGTTTTTATGTGTAAGGGGCAGATGATTGAAGTAGCTCACAGAATTGATGGAAGAATTAGAAAGGAGTAGAT
>NW_011888809.1:5775262-5779935 GCF_000151845.1 Pteropus vampyrus
TGGCAGGACCAAAGGCCAGCTCTAGGGATGGCTCACACACTGTGGCCCACTGCATGCTGTGCTCCAGGCAGCTAATGTCCCCGTGCACGTCCCCTGTTCTAAAGAGGCCCAGCTCGATCTGTATGGCAGCAAGCCGACAGCACACCTGGGCAACCTTGGTCCCTGCCTCTGTCCCACATGGTAATACGTGCCCTAAGTGGATTTTCTTCTCTGTCAGAGTATAATTACACTATGCTGAGAACTACCTAGATGAATGGGGCTCAAATTTTAATTTACATACAAATCATCTGAGAGACCTTGTAGATTCAGATTCAGAAAGTCTAAGATGAGGCTCGAAGTCTGTGTTTCTAATAAGCTCTCAGGAGATGCCAGCTGCTAGCCAGCGGAGGCTGAGGGGCCACACTCTGAGTAGCACAAGCCAGGTCCAGAGGCGGGTTCCTCCCAGCAGGCGTTGGATGTCTTGTCCAAGGGTTTCCAGGCTCTAAGCAAGTTAACAGATATTTTCTCTCTTGTTAGAACTGCACAACATCCTGTGAGGTAGACTGACGGGATTCTTATATCCATGTAAAAAAAATGAAGACATTGAGATTCTGAGAAACTGACTTACCCAGCGTCCACTCATGAGGGAGGTAGCCATCCAAGGCTCTATTTACCGCAATCTGACTGCTTAGTCGAGGCCGTAGAAAAAGATCTAGGCACTGGCCTTTGAACTACCACTGCGTTATTTACCCTCTCTCACCTTCTATTAAAATGATGTGTATGCCCATCACCACCCCGTGCTGACTACAACTCCTTGAGGATAAAATTATATCACATATATTTTCATATCCTCAACCGCTCTTGATCCTGAGATTGACAGCATATTTTTTGAGTAGATAATTGGATATGTGAGTTTGCTTAATAGCTGTTAGCGGAGGATGACATTCTGTGATTCTTAAGTTTGCAATGGCTCCTCATTGCTACCATTAGTGGTTTTTAATCTTTTGGGGTCACGGACTCCACTGAGAATCTGATGGCATCTATGCCACCTCTTCCCAGAAGGGTGTACGTTATGTGCATTTTGCACATACTTTCTGGAGTTTCATGGGGACTCTGACGCCAGATTCTATAGATTCCAGTTAACAATCTCTAGCTAATAGGGTTAAAAATAAACCCTGCAGCCTGGCTTTGAGAGCTATTTAGGATGTAGGCAATATGCTTTCTCCCATAAGGTACTAGTTGGGGCTCCTTCAGTAGGGAGTAATAGAAATCCTTTTGAGTTAGTTTAAACAAAGTTATTTTTGTTTTTATGTGTAAGGGGCAGATGATTGAAGTAGCTCACAGAATTGATGGAAGAATTAGAAAGGAGTAGATTCAAAATTCAGGGGCTCCAAAAACCTTACTGTCTAGAACCGGGGGCTTGAATGATATAAAGATAATTTTATCTCCATATTTATTTATGTTACAGGGACATGGCTGAGGGCAGCTTCAAGTTCATGTTTCATAGGCCTGTGATCAGAGAAAAAAGTTTTCTTTTCTACCAGCTTTAATAATAGTACAAATAAAAAGCCCCAGAGAAAGTCTCTAATTGGCTTGCCTTGGCTCAGTGCCCATCCATGGACCAATTACTGTGACCAAGAAGGTGGGGTAGGATGTTTGGGTCACATGGCCACCCTCACAGCCACTGTGTCCAGGTGAGAGGAAGGCAGCTCTCACTCGCACATGGGCAGAAGGTGCAGGGAGGGGTGGAGAGTTTCCCTCAAGACAAAGAAGTATGGGGGGACCCCTGGGGAAATGAGGTGTTAGGTACCAGTTCTGATTCATTTTCCATCATTTCTTTTCTGAGATTCTTTGATCGAGCTAGGTGGGGTTGTTCCTGTCCTCCCCATGCATTATTTATTCCCACCTCTGGGCCTCCTAGGGTTCCCTCCCCACTTTGCTTGTCCATTTTGGACTTAGCTTCTGTCTTCATTCCTTAAGGCTGCCATAACAAGTACCGCGAACTGGTTGGCTTGAAACAGAAATTTATCGTCTCGCAGTTCTGGAGTCTAGAAGTCTGATAAGAGGTGTCAGCAGGGTGGATTCTTCTGAGGCTCTGGGGGAGAAAATGCGTCATGTTTCTCGCCTAGCTTCTGGTGGCAACTGGCAATCTTTGGTGTTCCTTGTCTTGTAGACTCATCACAATCTCGGTCTCCCTCTTCACACAGTGTTCCCCGTGTCTCCATCTTTGCATGGCCGCCACCTCTCGGTGTCTCTCTCCTCTTCCTGTAAGTCCATGAATCATGGGATTAATAGCTCACCCTACTCTAGCATGACCCTATCTTAGCTAATGACATCTGCAAATAAGACATTTCCAAATAAGATTACGTTTCTGGGCTTAGGACTTAAGCATATCTTTAGGGGATACCAATCAACTCATAATAGCCTCACAGCCCAGATTAAGCCCAGTTTCTCCAGAAGGACTTTGGAGATCACGCCAGGTCTGATCTGTTTCTCCTCTGATCTTCCAATGTCTTGACCGTCTGTGGAGCTGCACTATGCCATGGAGACTGGCTCTCCATGCATACCTTGCATTGTCATGAGATTAGTAGTTCCTTGAGGGCAAGAATCTCGATCTTTTTCATATTCCCTGTGGTGCTTAAGGCCGTATGTGATGGTCAATTCTATGGGTCAGCCTGACTGGGTCACGAAGTGCCCAGACATTTGGTTAAACTTTATTCTGGGTGAGTCCGTGAGGGTGTTTTTAGATGAGGTTAAATTTAAATTAGTAGACTGAGTATAGCAGATTGTCCTCCCCAATGTGAGTGGGCTTCATCCAGTCTCTTGGTGGTCTGAATAGTACAGAAGGCTGAGCAAAGAAGAATTCATTCTGTCTGCCTCTCTTCAGGCTGGGACATCAGTCTTCTCCTGCTTTTGGACTTGGACTCGGGTGGACTTGGACTTGACACCATCAGCTCTCCTGGGTCTCCAGCTAACTAACTACAGATCCTGGTGTATCTCAATCTTTATATCATGTGAAAGAATTCCTTATAATAGATCTCTTTATATTTATTTATTTATTTATTCATTCATTCATTCATTCATTCATTTATACATACATACATAAAATCCTATTCTTCTTCTCCAGAGAACCTCACCTAAGACTAACACACAATGCTTAACACAACGTGAGTGCTCAGTAGACGGCAGGAATGAATGCAGGAGTGGTTAAATAATCGTGACAGTGCCTGGATTGCCTCTCCAGCTCTCCCTACGGGCCCACCAGGAGATGCCTTAAGGGGAAACTGGGAAAAAGTGACACCTATCTTCACTTGGTTATTCTCAACCTCAGCTGTACGTAGAGAAGCACTTGATGAGCTTTGCAAAATTCCCCATAACTCTGACCGATTCCATGTGAAGTTTTGGGGAGGGGACCCAGGCAACAATCCGTCTCTTTGACAGCTTTGCAGTGGGTCCACCGCACACTCCAGGTGGGGAAGCCCTGCTCAGGCAGCGGGAGCACTCCAGACTCATGCCATTTTGCCACGTGCCTCCCCAAGTTAAGTCTCCCCCACTCCGGCTCAGCCTTTGGACTTATCTTGGGGCCAGGAAGGCATCATGATGGCACAAAGCACTTTGCAGACAGGCGTAAATTTGTTCAGGGTTGACTAGCCCAGGCTGTTTCCTAGGACTCAGGAAACCCAGTGTTTGAAACTTGCTTTGAGTTAATGTCCTGCCTGCACGCAAGCTCTGATTCTTGGAGAAGAGCCTCTAAGAAGGAGAATTTTCATGTAAAGGGATGGGCGGCCTCTGTGTAAACTGTCAGCACCAGGAAAGGAAAAGGACTAGGAGTGCTCTATATTTAGCCAGTGACAATGAGATGTCATAAAGAGTTACTTGCGGAAGAAAATCAGTAAGCCCTGACAATGCCGTTTCGGGGTGAAGGAGGAACCCCGAGTTCCCGGGGTGCTTTGGGAAATCATATTTCGGGCCTGTGTGGGAACAGGTGGACACCATGGTGACATGGGGCTGCCAGAAGGAGATCAAAGCCTCGGGGCGCCTTGGCTGGGGTGGTAGCTGGCCACTGTGTTCTGGCCTTTGGGCCGCTGCATAAACTATCTCTGACAGGGTGGCATCTCCAGCAGGCCGGCGGTGCAGAAGGGAGCACACGTGGCCATATTTCAGCCTGGACACCAGGGCTTGAATGGGAGTGCGTGCGTGTCTGCGGCCGAAGTCTGGCTGAAGCTGATTTGTGGCTGTCTGAATTTACGGCATCGGAGGACCACAGGATCGACCAACTAGACCCATATGTGTTCAGTCCCCAAGCTGGGGTCTCAGAGAGCACAAGAGGGAGGATGGAAGAGTGGGGGGGCGGGGGTGGTGATATAGGTCCTGTCAAACAACAGCTTTTCAGAGGCGTTTTTAGGAATCTCATTGCCTTCCTTCTCTCACCCAAGGTTTCCTGCACAGCATCGAGCTAAAGGGACTTGTAGAAATAATTCAAAACCACAAACATATTGCTCCCTGGGAGACTGACACCTCGAAGTCATTTCCTTGGCCTGACAGCCCCATGAACACTTATCCTCATGATGGCAACTTCATGCTTTAAAGAGAGCGGGACTCAGTTTCCTTGGAAGTGGGGAACTGCTTCTGGACAAGCTGACAGAGACCCCACAGAAGGACACAGGGCCTGGTTTGTGCACAGGTGGTAGCTG
>NW_011888809.1:5779985-5788070 GCF_000151845.1 Pteropus vampyrus
TAAGTCTCCCCCACTCCGGCTCAGCCTTTGGACTTATCTTGGGGCCAGGAAGGCATCATGATGGCACAAAGCACTTTGCAGACAGGCGTAAATTTGTTCAGGGTTGACTAGCCCAGGCTGTTTCCTAGGACTCAGGAAACCCAGTGTTTGAAACTTGCTTTGAGTTAATGTCCTGCCTGCACGCAAGCTCTGATTCTTGGAGAAGAGCCTCTAAGAAGGAGAATTTTCATGTAAAGGGATGGGCGGCCTCTGTGTAAACTGTCAGCACCAGGAAAGGAAAAGGACTAGGAGTGCTCTATATTTAGCCAGTGACAATGAGATGTCATAAAGAGTTACTTGCGGAAGAAAATCAGTAAGCCCTGACAATGCCGTTTCGGGGTGAAGGAGGAACCCCGAGTTCCCGGGGTGCTTTGGGAAATCATATTTCGGGCCTGTGTGGGAACAGGTGGACACCATGGTGACATGGGGCTGCCAGAAGGAGATCAAAGCCTCGGGGCGCCTTGGCTGGGGTGGTAGCTGGCCACTGTGTTCTGGCCTTTGGGCCGCTGCATAAACTATCTCTGACAGGGTGGCATCTCCAGCAGGCCGGCGGTGCAGAAGGGAGCACACGTGGCCATATTTCAGCCTGGACACCAGGGCTTGAATGGGAGTGCGTGCGTGTCTGCGGCCGAAGTCTGGCTGAAGCTGATTTGTGGCTGTCTGAATTTACGGCATCGGAGGACCACAGGATCGACCAACTAGACCCATATGTGTTCAGTCCCCAAGCTGGGGTCTCAGAGAGCACAAGAGGGAGGATGGAAGAGTGGGGGGGCGGGGGTGGTGATATAGGTCCTGTCAAACAACAGCTTTTCAGAGGCGTTTTTAGGAATCTCATTGCCTTCCTTCTCTCACCCAAGGTTTCCTGCACAGCATCGAGCTAAAGGGACTTGTAGAAATAATTCAAAACCACAAACATATTGCTCCCTGGGAGACTGACACCTCGAAGTCATTTCCTTGGCCTGACAGCCCCATGAACACTTATCCTCATGATGGCAACTTCATGCTTTAAAGAGAGCGGGACTCAGTTTCCTTGGAAGTGGGGAACTGCTTCTGGACAAGCTGACAGAGACCCCACAGAAGGACACAGGGCCTGGTTTGTGCACAGGTGGTAGCTGCCCCAGCAGGCCTGGCCGTCCCATAGGCTCTTTTATCTGCTGCCTGCCTCCTAACAGGTCTTACCTGTCTGAAAGCGAGGAGATGAGCCTGACTTCCGCTGAGCCTGTCCAACTCTGAGATCGGGAATCAGTCGGTTAACGAATGTTCGTGGAGCTCCGTGAGAAGGTGATGAACTATCCTTTCCTTCCCCAACAAACACAGAGTCTAAAAGGCATCCCCTAAGGGACAGGTGACATAGAGTTGTTCAGATGACGGCAAGGCCTGACATCAGCTCCTTTCCTGAGAGCAGATAGGCAGAGTCTCAAAGGGAAGTGCATGAGTGCACAGCAGGGGGTAAAAGGGAAGTGGGCAGAAAAGGGTTCTGTTGGTGGGTACTAGATGCCAGGCTTGCTTTCTTGTCTCTCATCCAAGGCATGGGTGTTCCTGGGCATCTGTTCTTCCTCGATCAACCCTTGTCAGGTGGCATTTTTACATGGAATGTGGTCTTCCATCCAGCCTGTAATGGTAGGGGTGTGTGTGTGTGTGTGTGTGTGTGTGTGTGTGTGTGTGTGTATCTGTGTCTATAAAGAAAAATGCAGTGGTAGCAAGGTGACACAGACGAAGAGGCATGACAAGGTAGAAAGGGTACCTAATTTGTTACAGACCGGATGTTTGATGTCTCCCCAGTTCTTATGTTGAAACTCTTTGCCCCTACATGATGGAATTAGGAGGTGGGGCCTTGGGGAAATGACTAGGATCAGTTGAGATCGTGAGGGTGGAGCCCTTAGGAGTGAGGTTAGCACCCTTGTGAGAGTTACCGGAGAGCCTGCTGCTCTCTGCTCCCCTCCTTCTGAGGACACAACGAGAAGTCTCCCATCTGCAGCATGAAAGAGGGTCCGCCCCAGAACTCGACTGTGCTGGCACCCTCATCTCAGCCTTCTGGCCTCCAGTACCAAGAGAAATTTCTGTTGTTTATCATTCACCCAGTCCATGGTGTTTGTTTTAGGCACTAGAACTAAGGTAAGGGCTATGTTTTAAGTAACAGCTCTTCCATGTCCTCGAAATGGAGCTTTGGGAAAATCACCCATCCTCTCTGAGTGTAAATTTATTTTTCTGGAAAAATCAGTAATAATTCCCGCCACCATATGAATAATTGCTCTGCTTACCTCCCTCATAAGCGTTGTCAGGAGGACCAAAGGAGGGACTATCTGTGGAAGACTGCTCTCCAGATTAAAAATTTTCCAAAATACTCAGAAAAAAGCACCTCTGTGTTTATTTTTAAAACACAACAGAACCCAACACCACCACGGGACTGCTTTTTTTTTTTTTTTTTTTCTCATTGAGGTTGAGAATGTTTCTGTCCACACGATTCCAAAGTAACGTCAGCATCCCCTTTTAGTTTCGACCTTCTGCCTGCCATCAGGTCTCTCGACAAAGACACCAGGTTCTTTTGTGTGGATCCCTTGGTTTCTTGTCTGCCCCCACTCCACCGCCTCTCTGTGACCTGGGAAAACGAGCCAGGAGGGGAAGAGCAAGGGACATGTCCAGAAATGCTCATGTTGGGGAAGCTCCCTACCTCTGGATAATGAAGTGTGGGTTGTTGGCAAATTTCTTTAGATAATAGTTGTGGCAGGAAAAAATAGTGTTCAGTTAAAAAAAAACTGGCAACAATTCTCTTAGAGAGAGAATTGTCTTTTGTTCAGCAAACCACCTTGATGACTTTTTTGAGTTTGAAGGTGAGTTTGCCCCAGGACACGGCTTAGGTGAGCTAGACAGTGTGGTTTTTGACCTGGCTTATGGATTAGGAGCTTGGAAAAAACTGCGTGCATGCGTGTGCCCCAGCTCCAGGGCCTCTGACGTCACTGACCTGGGGTGGGGTCTGGGGTTCACTGCTTTTAAAAAACTCCCCAGGAGATTGTAATGTGTAGCCAGCGTTGAGATTTCTTTGCACCAGACCCAAACTAGAGGGGCAGGGGGGGATAGTGACAGAACTGGGGAGCTGGTAGCTTAATGGGAGATGGGAGAGGGGAAGGGCAGGTCTTTTCTTTATTCTCTGTGCAAAGATGACCAGCGAGGCATCTTTGGTGCCCAGAGGATCCAAGGACTGTTAACAAAGGAATCACCGGCATTTAATTTTGGTGGTTTGCTGCAGTATGTCCTCAAATCCTCAGTGAAAGTCTATATGCCTAATCCAGTGTGCACAGTACTTACTCTATGGGGGGAAATGCCGGAAGGTAGCCTGGCCCCAGTGACAGACGAAGAAAGTCCAACACCTGCAGAAGATGAATATCGGAGCAGGGATGAAGGATTCAGCCCGAATAGGAAATTGGAGTTAGGAGGAACCAGGACAAATGTAACCCCTCTAAAAATCCTCTGGGATTTTAAAAATCATGTTGGGAAGGATGCTTGGTTTCCTACTGTTTGTGAGATAGGGATTCAGGTAATTATACCTAAATCTCAGTGGATGGTGCCTCAGCTGCCGGAGGACATGAAGACTTACACACAGCTGACACTTGATCCAGAGGATAATAAATAATTCAGCACCTTCCACTCTTTCCACCTTACACACTCCATGTGTGGAATATTTTATAGCTATCACAGTTCATTCACATTCATCTCTCTTTGAGTCTTCCAACAGGCCTGAGAGATGGGAAAGGAAGGGATTCATCACATTTGATCGCTGTAGCTTTGTGTGCAGCGAATTACAGCAGTGATGGGTCCTGAAGTATCACTAGCTCTGAACCATCATGCCCGGTTCTGACTCGGTGCAGGCTGAGTTCGGTTTTCTAACGACTCCAGCACTGGAGAAAGACTTTCTGCCTTCATGCTCTTTCAAAAAATTTTTTTTAAACAACACGAGCTCTAGATCCTGTGTTTAATCCTGTACGTCTCTCCCATTTTTCTTTCTCTCTCCTTTTTTCCTTCATTCATTCCTCTCCTCCATTTCCCCATCTCATCTGCACCCGTCCACCACTTCTTTAATGTTTACGGACTCTCCTCTCATCTGATGGCTTTCTTCCTAGATGACGGTATTCACGCATGCATTCTTATCAAGCGTTTTCAAACCCTTCTCTATTATTTGCTCTTCTCTGTTTCTTGATCGGATTCCAGGATGAGTCAAATGTCCTTAGCAGCATGTAGCACAGACTCGCCCCGTTTCCACGCGGGAAATAGTCACCCTGCCTCTCTGGGAGGAACCTCCTGGCCATGCTCATGGACCTCCACATGCTGTTGATGTAACACTCATTCTCGGCAGATAGAGAAGACTAAATAAATTAAATGGTTTCAACTGACCTTTGCTCTAGATTTAGAAGAGAGGAATTGTGACCTGTTTCTCCCACATGGAAGCAAATAGCTGAGTGTATTTTATGCCCAGGTGTTTGCCATATAGCTTGATACAAAACCATGTCCTGGAAAACTATAAGCCAATCTAATTTATAGAAATAAACTGAGTGAGAATCATTATTTTTTATTGGTACCACTTAATGTGAAGAAAATGCACATTTTCCAAAAATATGGAAAAAACGTTCCATTTGCCTTATTGGGTCCAAATGTTAGGTTTAAATTATTTTACTATGCAAACTTTCTTTCATATCTTGGCAGTAGTGATTTCCATTTTTATTCCTTTGGTATCCATAATCTTATGAGAATCAAAAACATATGCCTTGAGATCACTGGACAGCTCCTCCTCCAACATTTTAAAAGTGCACAAGGAAGGTTATTGCTCTGGTAGCAAAAATAACAGGAACACTATGGGAGAAAATTATGAGGACATCTAGGCTGAATGGGATAGAGGTTCAAAAGGTGCATTCTGGTTTTCATGCTTTTGATTTGCAAGTCATTAAGCTGGAAGAGCCCCTGCCTCCTGCTGACTGCCACTAGGAATGCAATTTTTTCTTCTCTAATAGACGATGCTTATTCAACGACTCCAGGTCTGCAACACTGGAGAAGAATGGGGATCGGGACCTTCTCGTGCTTGTTGAGATGGGGTGCTTGCTGTGTGAGCAGTGGCCTAAGAGTGGGTGGACTTCTGGCCTCGCTTGGTCTGCAGGAGGAGGTGCATTTTGTAGAAAGTGAGAAGCATCATGCAACTTCCAGCCCAGGAATTTTAGACTGACTGACAGAAGTCAGTGAAGTGGTAAATGTTTTGTGTTCTCTCCTGAAAAAAAAATTATTACAGAAAAAAATTTGAGGCCAGTCAACATGAAACATGAAAAAAAGAAGGTGAGAAGGACATGAAAGATGAAGGGGGTGGGCAGATGGGTGGCTCGGCGTCCTTCAGGGGTAGGAGGTTAAGGGCTCTGGCTGGCCTTGCCCCAAGGTCATAGTCCAGACCTTGCATCTGCAGGTTATAGTGCCTACGGATGCTCAGTCAGCCAAGCTTCTAATGTGTCCAGAAATCCCTGTGCCGTTCTCTGCCTTCTACTTTATATTTGCCACGCTTGTCTTCTCTGGGGCATAGGCCTTGCTCAGTGTACTCAGCTCTATATCCCGAGACGTCTCCGTCCTTTGATTGCTGGTTATTGAATGAGTGTTTTAATCCACAGGTCATTCTTGTATTTCTCCAGCACATGTGTTATCTTCAGTCTTTGACAATGATGATACCTCGAAATGCTCTTTCACCCGTAATCTATTCAGAAGACTCACTCTTCTTTCAAAATTGACACAAACATCTTATTCTCAATGAAACTCTGCCTGATCTCCCCAAGCCAAGCTGTTTTTTCTCTCTTTCGAGGCCCCCTCTATCTGGTATCTTATTTTTCTATATTGCACTTTTTATCAGCGTGTCCAAAGCTCTTCTACATGTAAACTCCTTGATAGCAGCAATTGCCTTAATTACCCTGACTTTTCCTACATGTCAGTGCCCAGAATATAACAAATGCTTAGTAAATGTTTTCGAATGATCAGTTGCAATGATAAATAAAAACCTGTACTTCACTCACAAATAAGCAATGAAATTGAAGTAACAGGACTGTTCAAAACATTTTTTTTGTATTATCTGATCGATCTTTGCATTCTGAGAGTAAGAGGGAGAGTGTACATTGCATAATTAATAACTAAGTGGAATAATAAAGACCTTCTTATACCTGGACTCCCTGATCTATATCCTACACCTAACCTGACTTTCTGACATTCACTGTGGATATTAATCAGATGCAAAGAATGACTGTCGCATGACCCTTAGCTCATTGATCTCTGGAAATCAATATCGACTCTTTGCCAAACAGGACTTTAAAAATGCTGAGGGGCGGCACCCTCAGCATTGCGGGTACAGTGTCTCATTTGTTTGGTGGGGAAGGCTTTTGATGAACATGATACAGGAGGCAGGTTTGTGTCCATCTGTGCAGACAGGAGTGATGTAAGAGTCCCACCAGGAACTTATTTCATTTCATCACCTTCTCAGAGGAGAGTTCACATCACAGTTCTCAGTAGCCCAGTCTCCTTGCTCCCCAGGCTTGCCTCATTCATGGGCAATTCCTCCTATGAGTCCAAGTCCTACTCAAACCATCTTCACTAGGAGATATCGATAAGGCTTACAGAAACAATAGGCTTGTTCTTGGTAGGTATGGGTGGAATGCGTTAGTAGTTGACTGGACTGGACGAGTGGAAAGTACAGAGAGCTGGGAGCTAATTCAGTGGTAATCCTGGCCCCACCATTTCTCCATCATTAGCCTCCCACAAGTTGCTTAACTTCTCTAAGTCTTCTTTTTGCAACATGAGAATAAAACTAGCATTTCTGCTTGTCTCTCAGAGTCATTATGAGGATCAAGTGAAACAAAGACTGTAAATGCCTAACGTGCCATGTTTATTTTACTTCTCATTGTCTCCTCAGGACCTCATAGAAGGAGCTCAGATCCTTGAAGTTGATGGTCTTTTAAGAAACAGAAGATTTCCATGGTGCATATGACCCCAGTACCGAGTGATGTAGTTCAAATTTCAGGTCCACATTTTCCTAGCTCTGTAGATTTTGAATAAGTTACTTAAACTCTCTGTGACCCACTAACACTTTCTGGGGACAATAATAGCTTCTCCTTCATAGGATGGTTGTGAGATTTAAAAGGGATCATGTCTTTAAAGCTTCTAAAGCTCTCAGTGCAGTCTGAGACATATAACTGTACAATAAACACTATCTACTATTATCCTATCTCCTAGAGACTACCATTTACCTGTAGATATAGAATAATTTTCATGTGGAGGATACTTTGGGAAACTTCTATTTAAGCTATTTAGATATCTTTGCCAGTACATCAGCTTCTACGTGGCTTTGTCAATGAACTTCCAAACATATACAGATGGTCCCTTCTACAACTTATACAAATCTCCCTCTCTCTCCTAGGAAATCCAGGGATATATTTTAAGGTCCATGTTTGATCATCCATTGATTATTCTAAGACTACATTCTTTTTCATAAACTTTTTATTTTGGAATAATTGTAGAGTTACGAAAAAGTTTCCGAGATAGCATAAGGTGTTTTCGTATACCCTTCACATGGGTGGTTGGCACATCTGTCAAGACTAAAACATTAACGTTGTACCTCCTGTTGAGTAAACTACAGACTATTTGGATTTCACCAGTTTTTCCACTCATGTTCTTTTTCTCTTCCGGGACCCGCATCACACTCAGTTTTCCTGCCTCTTTGGTCTCATCCCATCCGTGATCGTTTCTCGGTCTTTCTTTGTTTACTGTGAACGTGACAGTTGGGAGGAGTGTGGGTCAGTATTTTGTTGACTGTTCCTCACATAGGGGTTGTCAGATGTTTTCTTCACGATGCAAGTGGGACTAGGGGTTTGGGGAAAAAACACTGTGGCAGTAAAGTGCTGAGCCTATGCTTTATGAGAAAACTCTGTCTTTGCTGCCTTTTGCTTCAGTTTCTCTTCCTCTAGTTTCTAATTATTTTCCCCGAAATGGACACACAATCTGAGGAAACTAAGAGTAAGAAATGACCTGGGC
>NW_011888809.1:5788945-5793165 GCF_000151845.1 Pteropus vampyrus
AGCTTCTTTTATATAATTAAAAATTCTGCAAAATTGCATTTTGCATGTATATTACTTATTATATGGTGAATGCCACTGTAAAAACTGTAGTTATATGTATGTTTGCTATTCAAAATTTTTTAAAGAGCAAATGACATTACATATTATAGAGTACTTTATGGGCAATTTAAAGGTTCTTTAAGATAATTTTGACTATACCTGATTGTCACCTTAGGGTACCACATGAGATGCTACAACTGAGTAAGATGCAACCCCACTGCTATCTAAATCTCACCGGTTCCTGCTTACTTTATAACCCTGGAACCCTTTAACTTCCCCAAGTATTTCTGGGAGATCTAAGAGATGTCACACATGAACTCATGAATGGTGCTTTTCTGGCCTATGAATGAAGAATCTTCTGCAGGAGTGAGAGGCTTCAGAGGGTGGGGAGAAAGAAGCGGTGGGGTGCAGGGCTACACCTGCAGTCACTAAACAGCTGTGGACTTCGATGCCAAGGGTGCTGCGTCTACCTCTAACACAGCTGCTAATTCCTGCAGCGTGCTCTCCCACCATGCATCACTCACTGCGCATCTCTGGTTGGCCCCTACCAGAGCCCATGTTTCCCAAAGCCCAAGTTTGTGCAAACAGCAACTTAAACTTCAGCCCGTGGCCTCTCCCTAGAGCTGGCACCTGAGTCTGTGATCCAGGCCTGAGCATCAGTATCTGAGACAGACACCATCGGTCCTCCCTTCTAAGACCCTCCTTGTGGAAGTTGACTTCTTCTGCAAGCAGCTAGAGAAAGCAAAAGGTCACCCAGCATCCAGATAACAACCATCACCACAAAGTAGAACTTCTGGGCTCAGGCTCCTGCCGTTCTCATGCCCTCGTCTGACTGTCCTGCGTCTTACCTACAGGCTTCTCTGACCTCACTGGCTTTCCCACCCGAGGCAATGCTTCCTAGCTGGTAGGGAGAAACCTTTGAAATAGATGATCCCAAGAACATGGCATGAGATTTGGTAAGAAATTCAACCTTATTACAAAATGATTTTGGAAGAAAACAATATTATTGAAATAATTTAAGCCCAGTACTTAAAACTCCAAATAAAAATAGATCAGCTAAGTAATCTAAAATCACATTTCTTAATTTTCCAGATAGTTAAAAGAAGGGAGGAAACCCATCAAGACAATTGGCAAATAATTTCAAACTGAAGATTGAATTTTCGTACGGTTTAGGCTGAAACATTCAGCAATTTGTAGGTTCGAGAAGGTTAAAATTCGTCAGACCCCATGGTTTCTTGAGTTGCAAAATCTTGACTGGGGGATGGTGAAGGACGTCTTCAAGCAGCAAATATTTGTTGTGGGAGGAAAGCCTTGTTTTAAACATAAGACAGAAAGCGAAACTGATATTCTTCATGCATCTCTTTGAGTTACAGCCTGGTCTGGCATTCATTTAAACTAAATATTGCTGCTGCTTTGCCTCCGCGGTGGCACGACAAATCAGAAAGGGACCAAGAATAATTCATCTACTCCAAGCATCCAGAGCTGCTTGATGTGGATTCAGGCAGAACATACTGGAGAACATCCCCAAATTATGTGTTCTATGTTCAAAGAAACCACAATTTTTCTTCCCTTTCCCCCACCCCCATTTCACAAAAGACAGCATGTTATGTTCATACAAGGAATATGGGCTTGGGGGAGGCGGGGAGGCGGTCAATGTCTGACGTTCACATCTCAGCTTCTTCACTTGCTAACTGTGAGATCCAGAATAAGTTACTTAGTTTCCAAGTCTCAGTTTCATCGTTTGTAAAATAAAGCAAATTATTTCCACCTTTCAAAGTCGTTATAAATATTAACAACGGGTTTCCAACTGGGAAAGTCTCCAGTACTGCTGGAGTATGGGAGATATGTAATAGGCATCCTTTAATTTCTGTGCTATAAATTCTGCTTTTCATTGTTTATGTAGTTGGGCTATAAAGAAACAGAAGACTCTTCTAGAACTTATCATGGAAAATAAGACCTTGCTCTGTCCACTGGATTCTTCCCGCTGATGATGACTGAACAGCACTGAGAAAATCTTATGGCACTAGGGGGACACGTTGCTCAGAACTTGAGGAGGAGAGAACAGGTGGGTAAAGGATGGTGTTGACTTGCGATGGGGAGGAGATGGAAGAGAAAGGACCTTTGTTTCAAACATCAGATGGAAAGTGAAACTGATATTCTTCGCGCATTTCTTTGAGTCGCAGCCTGGCCTGGCAGAATGCAGTATTTTAGGTCTGTTAAAAAGGTTTCATCCTCATAGATTTTTCTTCCAGTGCTTCACCTGCACCGCTGATGCCTTGCGGGATCTCTGACCTCTATGGACCACCGTTCTCAGGCTCGATGCTCCACGTCACTTGCTCTTAGCTCTAGCTTCAGACAAGTGACTTAATCATTAGACTTTCACTTAATCTATTCCACTCTCGACTGACTTCGACCCCTCTCTGACCTCACTGAGATGCCCCACCCATCGACCTTGACACTCTCACCTTCCTCATGGCCTCGATTCCCTCCTGACCAAGCTCAAGTCCCTCCTGGTTCCTTGATCAGCATCATATCCACTCCCTTGCAAATTTCTTACCTCCCTTTGCTCTTTCCCTTCATATCATACTTGTCCAGAAATTCCCAACCTGTCCACTTACACTGAGTCATACATGAACATCTGGACACCATTGCAAAAACACACACATCATATCTGTGCTGATCGGACTCTCTTTAAATTAATGGCTACAAATCTCAAATTTTATTGCCTTCTCTTACCTCTGAAAGTCTCCCAACGAGCCCCACTTTAAGCTGACAAACTTACCTCATGTCATCCAGAGAAAATGGATGTGTTACTACTCCTATACACAAGTGAACCCTTGTGCCGGGCTCTGGAGAAACCACAGTATAGCTAGGTAAATGGCATGTTGCTTTCAGTAATGGATGGATTGAAATAGACTCTCATTTCACGTTCAAGCCCAAACTGAAATAGATCTAATCTTCACCCCCTTTCCAAACTTCGTCAATCAGGTATTAAGTCCCCTCAAATCATGTGATTTTTCTCAGCGACATCTGCCAAGTTATTTTTTCCATTGTTTGTCTATTGCCTTTAGAATCACCTGAACATGGCCCATGGCTGCCAGCACTGATGGTGACCATCATGGAGACACCGATGTCTGTTTCAGAACTGACCTCCCCACAGTCTCTTAAGTCTCTAATCTCTGGGGTTAAAGTACTTCTGATTCTCTGCAGAAGTGGGGAGGAACTTCTCAGAGTCTCTGATATCGGGAGGCCTAAATTGCTGTCTGTCTTGCCTACTTCTGGGTCACTCCTTGTTACTAACTCATGATTGTTCTCCCTCTTAAGTTCTCAGAGCTTTTATTCCTTCTTGCAGAGAAGAGCAAGCATGGGATTAATTAGTTTTTTGGTACTGTTGTCTGATAACAGAAAACCAGAGGGCATTTTTCCAGATATATTATCTACTTCCCCAATGATGGATGATGGATCTGGGTAAAATTTAGATTGTTTCTCTGAGTCTCATCCTTATGGGATTGTCATATATTAGAAGCGTAGCCCGTAACATTCCCAGTGAGAGGGCTGTGGCTCCGTTCCTCATTTATTAAATAAAAGGATTGGGTAGAGGATTTTTAAGAGTACTTGGCTGGAATTTCAAAAAATATCTTGAATGATACTATGCATAATAATCTTTTAAAAATGTTTCAGGGTTCCTGAATAAAAAATCTTAAGGAAGAATGCCAGAGGTCCCTGAATTTGAGTCTTTATTGGTCTATCAGTTTCCTGGTACAAAAGCTAGTCTATAAAATAATTACGACATTTATGTTCTGGTGTGTCACAACTGATTAGTCACAACCGAGTTAGGAGGCAACCCTTTTGCGTGTCTTCCACATGCCTGACAGTGATAAACAGGACACTTTAAGGCTGGGGTGCGAGGTGGGTGACCTCTCCCTCAAATAGTGATAAAGAACGCAAACCTAGATGCTGATACTAATTATAGACACTAAGGGTGAGAGACCTTGGGCACATCTCTCTAAGATTTAGTTTCTTCTTTTTTAAAATGAGAATTAAAGTGATTCTTACCTCTTTGGTTGTTTTGAGGATCAAATGAGGATTGGATAATGTAAAGTTTAGAGCATACGAAAAGTACTTAACATGCTATTAACAATAATAATTATAAGATTTATTGTTATTACTGTTGAATATCA
>NW_011888809.1:5793215-5831124 GCF_000151845.1 Pteropus vampyrus
ATTGGGTAGAGGATTTTTAAGAGTACTTGGCTGGAATTTCAAAAAATATCTTGAATGATACTATGCATAATAATCTTTTAAAAATGTTTCAGGGTTCCTGAATAAAAAATCTTAAGGAAGAATGCCAGAGGTCCCTGAATTTGAGTCTTTATTGGTCTATCAGTTTCCTGGTACAAAAGCTAGTCTATAAAATAATTACGACATTTATGTTCTGGTGTGTCACAACTGATTAGTCACAACCGAGTTAGGAGGCAACCCTTTTGCGTGTCTTCCACATGCCTGACAGTGATAAACAGGACACTTTAAGGCTGGGGTGCGAGGTGGGTGACCTCTCCCTCAAATAGTGATAAAGAACGCAAACCTAGATGCTGATACTAATTATAGACACTAAGGGTGAGAGACCTTGGGCACATCTCTCTAAGATTTAGTTTCTTCTTTTTTAAAATGAGAATTAAAGTGATTCTTACCTCTTTGGTTGTTTTGAGGATCAAATGAGGATTGGATAATGTAAAGTTTAGAGCATACGAAAAGTACTTAACATGCTATTAACAATAATAATTATAAGATTTATTGTTATTACTGTTGAATATCAAGATAAAAGACTGAAGGGTGGTTTCTTAAAGGCTGATGATAGATTTTGGGGTCCAGGGCAGAAAGAGTATTGGGCTTGACCTTGGGACATCGGGGTTCAAATTTTAGCTCTGCCATTCCATAGTAACCATGTGGCCTTGGGCAGAGAGATTCACCTTCCTGAGCCTCAGTTTCTGATTAGTGAAATGAGGATTGTAATCATATTTAGGGTGAGGTAGAACTCCATTTGCTAGTGAAATTATCCTGATATACTTTTAAATAAAAAAGAAGTGATACAATGTTATGTCTAGTGTAATCACACTAGATGTGATGTGCCAGGTCTTGTACCAGGCACTGTGAAAATTTTGTCCTAGTCTCTTTTAGTTTATGGGTTGTTTTTTTTTTTTTAAATAAATAAGACAACATTTGAATGAAGAATTTGACAAATATTAAATGCATCCGGAAAAGAGCAACATTTGCATACATGCTGTCCAGGTATGTCCCCTTACACATACGTTTATGTATTCACAGACATATGTCTAATTAATTTTCTTCCTTGTCTGTTGTTACAAATCTGTGCTCCCCTTTTGTATTTCCTCTGTATTTTGAGCAGAGAGGCCATGTGGGCTTCCAGGTAACTGCCATCTTGACCACGTGGCTCTTTCCTTTTGACATACTGAATGGTTTCATATGTCTGAAAATTGTTCTCTGACAGGGGTCATGCTCAGTCTCAGACAAAAAGACTGTTTTGAAGTGTTTCTTTGTCTGCTCAGAGTTTCAATAATTAGCGTGAGAGAAGACTGAAGACTCAGAGACGTGGACATCAGTATAGGAATTTCACTTCCGCTCAGGAGCAAACTGACAGCCTGCTGCCTGGAAGTCGAGAGCTGGCTGTTTTAGCAAATCCTCCTGCTGGTTTGTGCATCCCGGGTCCAGCCCCTGCTGTACAGAGCAGGCTGTGAGGGCAGCCTGAGAGGCAGGGCTGGATTAGTCCTCCTTACCAGCTGCTCGGTTGCTTCTTTGCATCTCTAGTTCCTGCTCTGGTCAAGGCTGGGAGGGGACCGGACAGTGTGACATTCAAACTGCCCCATCGCAGGGGTTTGCACCTGGCTGGCAGATGGTGGTAGGTAGGAAGGCACATCCCCGATGCCCTGTATCGACTCTTGCCTGCACAGACCCTTGGAAATTGCCTCAAGGATTCAGATTGCTGTACGGCTTCCGCCTTTACTGTAGACTTTCCCTATAACACTAGTTTCATCATTTCAGAAGGAAATTGAGTGAGGAGGGGATTCAGATGATTTAGTACCTTGGAAGTATGCTTGACATTATGTCGTAATTATCTCTGCATGCCTTACAGGACCTAGGATAGGGCAGGGGATATAATAGCTATTCAATTCTTATTTGATTGATTGAAAATCCAGAAGATATTCCAATCTGAAAACAAAAAGCTTAGCTTCTCTTGCAACCAGTACATGAAGGCGCACAGTGCAGCCAGTTCTGTGGTGCGTCTCTCGAGTGCCAGTCCCTTCTGTGATGTTCTCTGTGCTTGTCAGGAGCCTTCCAGTTACAAGTGACAGACCCCCAGGAGAATTCATTCACTCCCAAGACTAGAAACTCCAGAGGTGAAACAGGCCACAGGCATAAGTGGATCGGTGACCGAGCCGGCCCCCAGGGCCCTCTCTTCAACTTCTTGACTCTCTCTCCTTGTGCTGGCCTCATCCTTCATGGCTATCGGAGACAGTAGAGCACAGTGGTTAAAAGCATAGCTCTGCAGTCAGACTACTATGTCACCCTGTTACTTGACCTCTCTGGGCCTCAGTTTTATCATCTGGAGAAACACCGTGATAATAGCGGGCATTCTCTCATGGATTGTTGTGCGGTTTATGTTAGCAACTCTGTGTACACCTCTAGAGCAGTGCCTGGCCCCCAGTAAGCACTCCGTATGTGAGGTTTGCCATGAACGTGCTCATTGTCTTATAGACTTTGGAGAGGGATGGGGCCTTAGATGGTGGCAGACTTACATCATCCCAGCCTGGAGAGAAGAATTTTCTTTGTGTCGGCACCTCTCGTTCACCCTGCTTGGTTCCCATGCCCAGACCTTGGGCCCATTGCCATGGTTAAGATCGATGGTTACTGTGGTTGACAGGTCCACCATAATTACAAGGATTTGGGACCAACAGTTCTCCAAAGAGGTGAGAGGCATTTACTGTTCACCTATGCATTTACTTGATGGCTGTTCATTACTTGTCTGTTATGGGCTAGGCATAGTCCTAAGCCTTGGGGTTACATCAGTGACCGAGAGAGAAGAATTCTCTGTTCTCAAGGAACTTATATCCCACTAATAGCAAGAGGATACGCTCAGTTCACAAATGAATGAAAGAAAATATTGGCCGTGACAAATGCTATGTTTCATATAAAATAAGGAGATGTCTGGGAGGTGACTCAGAGGTGGTCAGAAACGGCATCCTCAAGTAGACCACCTCGAAGCTGAGACTCAAATGCCAACACGGAGTCAACCATGCATAGCTAATGGGGGAAAAGCCTTCTTGCTCCAACTCTTTTGGGGCAGCTAATGTGTCAGCCTCAAGGTAGGAACCCCATGTGTCTGAGAAAGAAAGAGACAGGAAGTGTGGCTGGAGCTCGCTAAGGCGTAGGGAGAGTGGCATGCAGCCGGGTTTCATGGGGAGCCCTAGCCAGGGAGAAGTCGCTGCTCATTTAAGAAACTGATGTTGATTAAAGATTGTTCTAGCCGCTGTCAAGGGAATAGGCCACAGGGAGGCAAGAGTGGGAGCAGGAGAGGAATCAGGTGGCTGCTGCAGTGTCTAGGTAAGAGATGGTGGCAGCATGGATGTGCAGGCAAGTGGGGACAAGTCAGGAGGAGATTGGAAGCCGGGCAGGCAGGATGGATTGGATATGGGGAGGAAAATCAAGAAAGACAACCAGGCTTATTTTCTGAGCTGGGTGGACAGTTAACAAGACAGGGAGGATTGGAGGAGGGAAAGGGAAAGAAAATCCAAAGTTCTGTGTGAGATTTGCTAAGTCTACTATTTCTGGGAGATAATAGGGTGGTGGTGTTAAGTAGACAGAAACACGCATCTGGAATTCAGGGCCAAGGGCAGGGCTGGGAATGGGGTCGTCAGCAGGTAGATGGTACTAACCGTGGGCAGGATGAGGTCACCTAGGGAGTGAGTGAAGATGGGATGAAGCCAGGATGAAGCTCAGAAAGAGGATAGAGCTCAGAAAGAGGAGACACAAAATGCCTGTCCACTCCCTTTTCTGAGAATGGTAAGGCGCCCTCAGGTGCAAAATTGTTCATGAGGCGGGGAAGGATTCTTTTGATTTCTGCCGCCCCGCCGCCCGGCCTCCCGAGCTGTCCTTTACCATGCTACCAGAATGTTCCCTTAACTGCACAATTCAGAATTGAACAATCCTGCTCTTAAGTGTCTCAGGCATTAGTTTTATTAGTTAATTTATCTTTGCTCCATCTCTTTTGGGGCATTTTATTTTCGTTAAGCTGGCCATGGTTTTGCATCTTTAGGAGCTATTTAAAATTTATGAGCTCTGGATTTGCATACTATTCTCATGGAGGGGCCCTCTGGAGGTCCTGAGGAGGTTGGGGGGACTCACAGAAGACATTACTGGCACTCTGCCTCCCTCGTTTCAAAAACACATTTTTGTGCATTTTGCTATTTTATCTGTGTAGGGTTATGTCGAAAGTCATTTGCAAATTGAATTCTGCAGCCACAGAAGTATGGAAGCCGATGTGGTAGAATATCAGCTTACTGAAGGCAGAGACCAGGTCCGGTGTGTTCAGTTTCCTCTACAGTGCTGAGGCCTTTGCTGGGCACCCAGCAGACTCTCCGGAGACTCTCAGTAAATTTTTTTGTTGAATTGGACTCGTAGCAGAAGTCTGCAGGCTCAAAGAGTAGCAGCCCCGATACAGAGGCTGTGTTCAGCAGGGGTGCAGGTTCTCAGCCTCTAATTGTACATCGGAGGTGATTACTGTGGCTGCAAGAACTTCCTATGCAGCATGGAAGCAATTACAGTAAAATGCAGTTGGAGATGCCAGGAATCTCCTTGGAGTAGACAAATAAACTTTGAAATCATTTACAAATGATGCACCAAGTCTGTGTGGCATCTGCTCACTGTAGGGGGAAGACGGGTTTCTTCCAAGAGGCTTTTCATGTGATGACATCGCTGCTTTCACGCGACAAGGAAAGAACACAGGAGGAACTTGCCCGTCGACCTGCCTCAGACCTGGACTCGGGGCATCGCCAGCGTGTGGGAGGATGTCGGGAGGATGTCGGGAGCCCGTCCTCCCGTCCAGCGCTGGCCTCTGGCTCCGGGGAAGCTGTTCTGGTGTGAGATGGGGATATGCGTGTTGGCCACCACTCAGATCCTGGGAGGATGTTTTCTCAGCTTTGCTTTCGCGAGGCTGTGATGGAATGGGGTGAGGGGACTGCCCTTTGACAGGCTTTGATGACAAGCCAAGAAGCTAGGAGAGCCTGTCCCAGACACACTCTCCTGGCACGGCCTCAGGCTTAGGTCCCCAAGCCAAGAAGGAGGCGGTTCAGGGTGGCCACATTGTACGTGAGGGCACTTTCCCAAGGGCCTTGCCTAATTCAAATCTTACATAATTCCAGATTAATTTTCCTATAAATAACCCTTTGATAAATAAAACTATTAAAGCGTATAAGGTGAGGAGAATGCATTCTTGAAGTGTGTAAATTTCAACTTCTGGAGTCCAGGGCGTATTATATGACATTCCTGGACAGCCATGTCAGCAGCAAAATTTCCATTATCCTTGGATATATGCAACTGTTTTATATAGGTAAACTTGAAGGCATAACTGCTTTAGTGCTACTTTTACTTTTCGACCATTTTCTATACTCATTGCCATGATGCTGCCTGCTAAATTAAGAGTCTAGCATGCAGTTGTCGCTGTCTGGTTTTCTTCATAAGAGGTTATTACATCTCATTTCTGTTCTAAAGTATTATTGCTGCTATTATTATCACTTAATGAATGCTTGGATGATATTGCTATAAGATATAAAAAAAGATTTGAAGTCATAATAATAGTAGATGTTAAAGTTGTGAGTGCAAATACAACATCATGATTTTCAGGATATTTTTAAAAGATGGCTTGCTCTACTTAATAGCTAAAATAGTTCTAATGCGATCTTAATGTGAAACATGGTTTATAATTCACTCGGCCAGATAGTTTGGAAATGATGTGATCCCAGAAGAGTTTTCAAAAAAAAGTTGGAGGATTCATGTTATTTCAAGATTTGTGGACAAAGTTAGTTTTTAAAAATCTCGTGCTATTTCAGATTTGGAGCGCTCAAATTTATATAGCGTCGATGCTATTATTAGCTAGGATTATTTTGGTTGCAGGTTGTGGAGTGACAAACTAAAAATCTCTTAAGGAAATGAGCGGGAAGTGTTATAAGGATGCTGGTGTGTCTCGGAGAAGCCTCAAGACCTGGTACCCGGGCTTCAGGAAGAGCTGGAAACAGAGGCTTCAAAGCTGTTGGTGCTTCTTCCCTCTATTTTTTGCTTTTGACTCTACATGGATTGAAACTTCATTATTCCCTCCCACAAAGCTGTCTACATAATACGTGATGTCCTACGCAAAACGAAAATATGCGGACTCTTGTTCGAAAGGCAGAGAAAAGCTTTTTCCTTGTTTCTATGGTCTTTCTTCAAACCTATTATGGATTTTTAATTTGCTATTTAATTTCCCTCTCTCCAGGGCCTGGGGACACGTGCAGGGCGAGTGCTACCTTCATCCAGTGTGGGCAGTGTGAGTCGGTGTGTGAGATGTGTGTACCCCTCGACCCTCCCCACGTGGACAGAAGGGTAGCAGGGGGGTCACTGAGTGGGGGCAAGGGAGGAGGCAGCCCATCTGGGGGAGACAGGGAGATGGTGAGAGATTCCAGGCCCCTGGTGTGTGATCCACTGTCCTATTGGATGCCACTTATCATTTTAGTGTCCTAGGCCTGCCATAACAAGAACCATAGCCAAGTGGCCTAGACAACAGAAGTTCAATGTCTCACAGTTCTGGAGGCTGGAAGTCCATAGTCAAGGTGTCTGCCGGGTTGGTTCCTTTTGAGGGCTTGGGGAGAATCTGTTCTATGCCCCTCTCCAGCTCCGGGAGGTCTCTGATGTTCTTTGACTTACAAGAGTCGGTCTCCTTGTGCCTTTGCATTGTCTTCTTTCTGTGCATGCATGTCTGTCCAAATTTTCCCATTATATAAGGACACCAGACATGTTGGAGTAGGGCCCATCTCTTTCCACTATGACCTCATTTTAACTTAACTAATTGCATCTGCAATGGCCTTATTTCCCAATCAGATCACATTTTGAGGGAGTGACAGCTTCAATATATACATTTGGAGAGCTGGACACAATTCCACCCATAACACTTACAAAACAGAAACTCACAGATAACACTATTAAGGATTTCAAAATGGCAACCATGGAGCATTAAACCCAAGTGTGGGGTGACCTCTGGAGCATGGGACCCTGTGAGACTGCACATGCTATTCACCCTGCTCACACAATATTTACCACAGGGCACAAATGTGACTGTAGATTTAACTCCTGGGAGAGAGACGTATCTGTCCTCTGACTCCTGGGTATGTATGTTACAGGATTTTATCTCTGAGCCTGGAGCACAAGGGCCCACAGCAGACACCCACAGGCACCACCAACTGAGTTCTAAAGAAAGCTGCGGACCAGTCGGACCCCTGCCTGCCCACTGTCCCTTCCTTGGCAAGAGCTTACTAAGAGTTGACAAAACTCTTTTCTATTTCCATCACCAACACCCTCAGCCACCCCACCCCAAACTCCACGAGCAGAAGAATGGGGAGAGAAAGAGGGGAGATATCTGGTCCAGGGTCCTTATCTCTGTGTGAGTCGCAGTGGGACCCTGGCTGGCTTTCTCTACACAATACAGAGATTCTCAAGGGTTAGCTATAGAAGAAGCCAGAACCTACAGTGCCAAACCTACAATGATGGACTATTAACTCTTTCCTACCAGGCCATGGGAAGTGGAGGGAGAAGTTATCCCAGAACCATACCCTCCGCCCTCAACTCCAGAGGGCGAGAGTGGAAGGGGCACGAAGGCGGAATCCTGCTCCATTCCTGCCGTTCCCGGCCATCCAGCAGGACCTGGCCTGTCTGGGCCCTGCAGCATAGTAGTCAAGGCTACCCTGGCTGATGCAGAAACTATGACCTGGGCACTGAGGGAGCAGCAGAGCAGAGCACGTGGCAAGGAGGGCTCTGTTGGCAGCTGAGGGGCCATAGGCCTGGAACAGGCACACTGGATTTAGACGGACACTAAGGGCGAGGTAGACCATTCAGATTTGGACTTGTGTTGACCAGGAGCTCCATGGGACAAGGAGAGGAACTTGAAAAAACACAAGAATCCAGGGTGGGCCCGCAGAGAAGCTTACTCCTTAGCTGCAGTGGATGGGAGTTTGCATCAGGCACGCAGTGCTGCAGAGTCCACATGATTGTGTTTCTATTTTTATGTACACATTTCTGCATAAGGTTAAAACTCCAGCTCTTTCCAGAAATGAGGGATGAGGTATTCTCAATGAGTCTTTTTGACAGTTCCCTTGCTTCATAAGTGACAACATATAGTTACCTAAGATGGGTGAGCTCTGCCTGACTTGTTTCTGCCTGAGTTTATGGAATATTATAAAAGAAATCACTAAATCTTGTTTATTTAACCTCTGTCATATCCCTAATATCTGTTCTTATTGTCAGAGGCATCAACAGGCTCTCCCTACCTCTAGCCTCTCTTATTAAAACAGCTTTATCTTTATCTTATGTATAATCCACATGATACATAGTACGCTTTTTATCATACAATTCTAAATATACTCTAATTTTGTCTTAGACCCGTGAATTATTTAGATACATGTTTTTTACTTCTCAAACCTGTGGGTGTTTCTAGTTATCTTTTTATTGCCTTTTTAATTTTATCGCATTGTGATCTAAGCAGATCAGAAAATGTGATTTGCATGACACCAATACTGTATATTGTGGCTTGTTTGATGGCCAAATATGTATCAATTTTCATAAGTGCTTCTGTATATGTGCTTGGAAATAATGTGTGTTCTCTAGTTCTTGGACTTCATGCTCTATATTTGTCTATTAGATCAAATTTGTCATGGTATGTCCTTACGGAGGGCAATTTGGCATTATGTAACAGAATGACAGATGCATTTCTTACGGTTTCAGCATTTCCAGTTGTAGATGTGCAATGAACGCTCAGATACACTTTTATAAGTGTGAGCTACAAATTCTGTAGTATACAGGGATACAATTAATTTAATACATTGTCTATGGGAGCAGAAAGAACTCCAGGGCCTGTCAATAGTTCACTTTTGTCTAAGTGACGTTTCAGCTTCACAGTTGGCTAATATGTAGCTATAAAAGAAAATCAATAGAATTCCCGCATGATAAAAGTAAAAAAATGAGGGAACTAGACCATCTCCATTAGACCGTCACCATCATTACTGCAGTCAAGACACAAATTAATGCTAAAATTAGTTGTCGAATCTTTAAGGAGAAACAGTATATTTGTACAACCTCAAATTATCTTCCTCAAAATGCTTCTTAATTATTGCG
This sequence comes from Pteropus vampyrus, assembly GCF_000151845.1. Taxonomy (NCBI): domain Eukaryota; kingdom Metazoa; phylum Chordata; class Mammalia; order Chiroptera; family Pteropodidae; genus Pteropus; species Pteropus vampyrus. Next base: position 5,802,426 of record NW_011888809.1, read on the forward strand.
GTGGTCAGATATCAAGAAATGAGCATAACCTAGATGAAGAAAATATTGTAACACTACTAAAGTACATACAAGGAGAGTTGAGGAAATGGAAAGATATGGGACAAAATTACAAAGATGTCAATCATTCATAAATAGAACTGCTTGTCTTCTTGGTGCATAGACCCTTTAATTATTACAGTGTCCTTCTCTGTCCCTGGTAATTATCTTTGCTCCGACACCTACTTTACCTGTAGTAATATAGCCACTTCCGCTTTTTTTTTTAAATTACAATTTGCATGATGTATCTTTCTCTAACCCTTTACTTTTAACTTATTTATATTATTATATTTGAAGTGAGGTTATTGTAGACCGCATCTAGTTATGTTAGTTTCTTTCTGTTTTTTTTTTTTTTTTTGGCCACTGCTCATCTGTCTGTTAATTGGTACATTTAGACCATTTACACTTAACGTAATTATTTATGTTAGGGCTTAAATTTGACATTTTATATTTTGCTTTTTATTTATTCCCTCTATATCTCACCTTTTTACCTTCTTATGGGTTAATTTTTTTTTTTTTTTAGAATTTTATTTTGATTTCTTTATAGATTGCATGAGTGTATTTTTTTGGATAAAGTTTTTAGTGGTTGCTTTAGGCATTAAAATGTACACAACATCACAGTTTACCAGTTTGAAGTATAAACACTTTACTTCTCTTTATGTGTCTTTACTCTTCTTCCCCTTTAAAACTGTCTTAAATATTTCTCCTATACGCGTTGAAAACCACATTGGACAATGTTTAGGAAACTTGAGAAGAGAAGGAAAGTTATGATATTTACCCATATTTTTGCTCTTTCTGTTCTTTCTTCCTTCCTTCCCAATGGTCCAACTTTCCTTTTTTTTTTTTTTTTAATTATTTCCTTTTGTTTAGAAAACTTTCCTCTGCTGTTCTTTTAGGATAGGTCTGCTGGCAGCAAATTTTCTTAACTTTTCTTCATCTGACAATGCCTTTATTCCTCTTTGTTCTTGAAAGATAAATTTTCTGGCTATCTTTTAGCAATTGAAAAAAATGTTTTTCTACTTTTTTTCTGACTTTTATGGGTTTCTGATGAGAAATTCCCTGTCATTCAAATTATTTTCTCTATATAGGAAAAGTGTTGATTTTTCTCTCATTGCTTTCAAGATATTTTCTTGGTCTTTAATTTTCACAAGTCTTATTGTGATGTCTCTTGGTTTGGATTTCTTTGGGCTTATCCCATTTGGAGTTCTCTCAAAATCTCAAATCTGGGGGTTTATATCTTTCGCCAAGTTTGGGAAATTTTCAGCCCTATTTCTTTGAGTACTTTTAAACCATACTCTCTATTCCCTTTCCTTCTTTTTTTCCCCTTTCCTTCTGATAATACAAATGTTAGACCTTGTGTGATTGGTCACGTGCTCCTGAGTTTCTGTTAATTTTTTTTAGTTGATTTTCTCTCTGTTTTTCACATTGGGTAATTTCTACTATTCTATCTTTAAATTCACTGATTCTTTCCTCTGTTTTTTGCCATTGTGCTGTTGAGGCCAACCACTGAGCTTCTATTTTAGTGATCATATTCTTCAGTTCTAAAATATCCTTTTAGTTCTACTTTCTATATTCTTCTTGGTGAGACTATTTTTTCGTTTGTTACAAGTGTGCTCATAGTTACTCTTTGAAGTATTTTTATGATGGCTACTTTAAAAGATTTTTCAGATAATTCCAACATCTGTGTCATCTTGGTTCTGGCATCTGCTGATTGTCTTATCTTACTCAAGTTGAGATTTTTCTGGTTCTTGGTATGCCGAGTGATTTTTTATTGTATCCTGGACATTTTTGGTATTATGTTATGAGGCTCTGGATCTTATTTAAGTCTGTTTTAGCAAGGCTTATCTGACATCTTGCTAGAAGGAAAATGAAACTCCTGTCTCATTACTATTAGGTGGGTGTGGATGTCCTAGCTCCCTACTTGGCCTCTGTTGACATCCCAGCATGGGACGGGGGTGAGGTGAGGGAATGGGGAAATGGTGCCTTGTTGCTCCTTGGGATGGAGTAGAGATTCAAGCTCCCCACTAAGCCTCTGTTGATACTACCCTGGTTGGGACAGGAGGGGTGCCTTGTTTTTGCTCCCCATGTAGCCTCCATTGACACCACACAGGTTCCCACTGAATGCTGGCAGAGTCCTGACTCTTCACTAGACTGGATAGAAAGGGATACCTTGTCGCCTTTTGTTGGAGGGGTGAACGTTCAGGATTCCCACATGACCTTCATTGACTGTGAAGGTAAAGTGCTTGTTGTAGCCAGTCATGGATGAAAATCCTGGCTTCCCACCTGGTTTTGTCTCATGGCACACTTGCAGAGGAGAACTTGTGGGTTGGGGCTCCAGTTTACAGCTAGGTGAAGGTGAAAGTCTAGGTTCCCCACTCAGCCTTTGATGATGGGGTAGGGTGTGGCCATGTTTTTTTCCATGGTGTTTTTCTAAGGTGGAGAGATTATTGTCTAAACTTTTCTGTCTTGCTAAGATGCCCCTTTCCTGTTCCTTTCACTAGAGAGAGCTGGATTTTCGTTTGTTTGTTTGTTTGTCTATTTTTACTGATGTTTCTGGTTGCTGGCTTCTTCAGCACCCAGTCTAGGATAAATGAGGCAAAAAGAATACCGAGGGAACTCAGCAACTCATTATCATATTGTTCCCTGTATTCCAAGGTTCCTAGCCAATCTTTTCACTACTTTTCAGAGTTCTTATGTTATATTTATATAATGCCCAGGGTTTTTAGCAGGAGGCATAGGAAAAATATTTTCGCAGGAGTGAAGAGTTTTTTAACAAGAGGAATAGAAGAAAGTGCATCTACTCCATGTTGGTGTGAAGCTGGAACTCTCCTTCCAATTTTTGTCTCTAATTATTTTTTCTGAGAGTACTTCTGTTGTAATGTGAAACAAAGATGGTGATGAGGGGCATTCATGTCTTTCTCTGGGCTTCAGAGGAATAGCCTCTACTGTTTATCCACTGAGCTTTTATTAAGTCGAATCTTTTCCTTCATTTATTGGTGCTTTTTTAAAACTCAAGAATCATTGCCGAATGTTTGTCAAAAGTGTTTTGTTTTGGCATCTATGGACATAATTATGAGGATACATTTATCCTCATTTTACAGATAAGAGAAGCGAGTCTCAAGGAAGTGGTGTGACACGCGACATCACATAGCTAGGATGTCTTAGGGTCAGGCTGCCTCCCCAGGTCTGCCTGCCTTCAGAGTCTACAGGCTTTACAACTTAATGCTTGTGACACAGAAAGGACAGTTGCCAGGTGCTTTTGTTGACACAGTTCAGCAGTTTATAGGAGTGCAAGACTGTGACATTATGTGATATTATAGGCTATGGTTATTTTTTTGTCTTGTATGTGCTGAAGTTAAACATATGGCTTTCGTCATGCTGCTCCTGTAGAGCTTGCTTTTAATTTATCTGCTCAGGAAGTCTCAATTTTCACACAGTATTTGGTTTCCAGCAGAAACCTAGTCTGATATCATTTTCCAGCTCATCTGATTAGGGCTTGTCAAAGTCCAGTGGTTTTCCACAGGTCATCTTGTGTTAGTGAGTCAGAAGCTGTGGCTGCTGAATCATAAATTCACAATCCACATGGCTCCTGATTCTTTACTGCGGCCACCAGGCCATCTTCCTTGCTGAGCATGACAAAGCACTGACTACTGAATGGGAAACATATTTCAGAGAAGCTAACGCTGAGGTGAAAAATAGACTTGGGACTTTCTGAAGAGAAGATCTTATTTAAAGGAATGAACATTCTATTGGTCTCTCAGGCAATAAGACCATCTTTTAGGTAGAGTTTCTCACCGGGGGTGCCAGGGCATGCTGAGCTGCTACAAATGGATTACAGGTGTGTCTGAGATACTGTTCTCCTTAATTCTTAAGGGCAGCCATGCAGGTCTTGGGGCCCTCCAGGGCTGTGGCTTAGTTACCTCCAGCTGTGAGCAGCAGCATCTATTTACCCCAGGGAGTCATGCAAAAGGTATCATTTTCTATGTGTATCAGGAAGAGAAAAAGGTCGGAGAGCACTGTTTTAGCTGATGTTTACGGAGTCAGGTACGATATTGAGAAGTTGATTAGCTGCATTTGCCTGACACGACGCTAAGCTCCAGTTCAATTAGGACCACAGTGCTTTTTGAGGGTATGGTTCTTCTGACCAAAACGATGAAAAGCGGTGGAGAACCTGACTTCTGTGAAGGCACGAGGGGCATGGATGGCATTAACATGTCTAATTCATCACATCATGGAATTCTGGAATGAGAGTGGGGACAGTACCTGAAACAGAAAAATAAGCTGATGAAAAGTTAAGAAATACAATTCATTCAATAGGTGTGAAAAATTAAGATGTGAAAATATCTTCAAACTGAAAAGATAGAAACCCAAATGCTTCTATAGGGTTACAACGGACATTTCTATTGTTTCTAAGGAATGTGAGGGTGCTCACAGGATATCCTTACCCTTCAAGGTTGATTTCAGGTGGACAATGAGGTCCACTTAAGAGCCCTTGGCTCTATGGTCACGGATAGAATGTGTAGCCTACCGGGGCATCTCTGCTGTCTTCAATTCTGCTTTGTCCTGTTTTCCCTTTTGAACCTCACTGAAGCCCTCTGATTCACTAGCTTCTCAAGCCCCAAAACCCTTGAGCCAGGGAAGCTGTATTAATCCCCAAGCCACTGAGAGCAGAGGGGGTTTCAGAAATGAGTTTTTGAGAAGTCAGTGGAGAAAGAGATTTGTTGCCCATTGAACATCTGATGTTTTTGATTATTATTGGCACTTCCTGCCTCACCCTGGAGTTCCTTGGGGGTAGGTAAAGAGATGTATCTATGAGATTTACCTTATGAGAGCTCTCATGGGGTACAGAGGGGGCCTAAGTGGGACAAGGGCAGCAGGACGCAGAGGCTTTGGGCGTGGCTGGCAGTGCACATCCAAGCAGGGCTGGAGGAGCGGAAGGACACAGTCAGAGGGGCATGGCAATCTCTAGTTATGATCCGTTTTTATGGTTGTTGCTGCTGCTTTGGTTTCATTGTCCAGATGAGGAAACCGAGTGTGGAGATGGGTGATCCAGAGACACGCAGCAGCCAAAGGGTAGAACTTAAATCCTGCTTGGCATCAAAGTCCATGTACTTTTCAGCTCACCAGACTGCCTTCTTGATTAGATAAATTTTGAGGTCAAAGATTGAAGAAGTCATGGGATATTCCAATGGAAGGGGTTGAAACAGCAGGAAATCGGGATGTGTGGGGGTAGAATGGTTACTGGAATACTGAAGAAGTGGTGAGGGAGAACTCTTACCTGGGTTGTGGATTTGGGAGACCTCAGGGTGTGGGTTGAAGCCACAAAAATGGACGAGCTTGCCCGGAGGGGTATAAAGAATGAGAAGAGCAGCGGGTAAAGAGAAGTTTGGAAAACGTGAACAGGTGAAGTCTGGGCTGAAGAGGAGGAATCCTGGGAGGGGTCCGGGAAAGAGGAGCCCAACTGGTGGGAGGAGGACAAGCAGGGAGAGCGTCTGTGATGTGTGTAGCATCATAGAGATGGGAAGAGCTTGGGGTGTCTTGGCTTTCAGAGAGCTCAAGCCTTTGGCTCAGATGGCCAAGCTGACACTCAAGGCTGGAGCTGCTTCTAATGCTAAGGAACAGATTCTTTATGTAAGTCTTGCTATGGCGCCAAGAGCAGAGAGCACACCTGGTCCTTAAGCCAACATTCCCTTCTCCTCGGGGGAAGGCGAACTCTGTCCAGCTTGTTCCCGGTGTAATTTCTACTGTTTGTTCACATTCGGAATACTTTCACTAAAGCTCTGCAAAGCACTCAGGTGATGCAAATCACCGCTCTATGCAAAGCATTGCCAAAGGTTAGCTGCAATTATTCAGAGCTGTGAGTATGTCAACGTGTCTGGGAGGTGCTTCTGCCCTGCCCATCATCAACTTTTGCAGTCAAAATCAATCCACTAGTTCACTGCCATTCTTGTAGTTTGTATAGTCTTAAAAACATGGAGTCTGTGGGTTTGGTTACGAGAATGCCGTGATGAGTGTCAGATCTGCCTGTCATTTTGTACCTTCAGGACACTGAAGCTGTTGTACAGGCAAGTCCTCGATTTATTTCAAATCACATTCTGGGATGGTATTGTCATGAGAGGCGTATTGCGAATACATTTGTTTGCTATTTTGGAAATTTCGCGTTCTTTCAGTCACCCTTATGGCCCCGAGAAGAAAGGTGAAGGGTCCCTTTGGATATTTTCCCAGTCAGGCTTTGGGGAAGGGAAATCCATCCGTACTTAGAAAGCAACCGCACTGCTGGCAAATGTATGGGATTCTGGACGCTTACGAAAAGGGAATTTCCTAATGGACTAAGCTGGGCTTAGCGGGTTATCAGTGAGCATTAGGCAACATTCTGCAAGGAGCTGGAAACTTGGAGGAGAGAGAAGTAGGAGGGAGAGAAGGAGGAGAAAGTGGGAGACAGAACAAAGAGGCGGACCTTTCATTTCTACAGCCAAGGATCTGCACACTGGAAATGGTGACCCCGAAGTGCACGTCAGCACTGTTGGCTCACAAGAAAGGCGTGGTAGGACCCTTTCTTCTCTTTCCCAGTCACCTCCGACATTATTTGACTCATCTTTCTGGAAGTATTTCTAGCTGCACCTCTGAACCCTGAGTGTTTCCCAAGCTCATTGAAATGCACGAGTGAAGATTATTCATCTGCTTGGAGATGACACAAAGCTGGAAATGCTGTCAGAAGTAGACGGACCCAGTTACACAATCAGACAGATCCGTTATGAGAAAAGGGAAGATGCACTACTGACAGCCCAATGGGCCAAGTGCTGGAGACAGGTAAGGGCAGATGGAGAGTCCCAGGGGGAGAGACAGGTGTCCTGAGCAGAAGCTCAGGAGGACACACATCCATCAAGGCAAGCAACGCAGAGCTGGATGCTGGCCACCCAGCTGGTCGCGTGGAATCGGCAGAGATGACTCAGGGTGTGCACAATCAAAACCAATGGAGGGAGAGCAGACGGAAGAGTGCCAGGACTAGGACTGGGCTGGGTTGCTCAGGGTCGGGGCACTGGGTGGTGAGTCAGAATCTCGGGACCTCTCTTCCTGTTTCTGCATGGATCAAAGAAGTGATGATCTGTCTTAGTCAAATCAGTCAGAAGACTTCTCTTTACAAGAGAGGACTTGCAAATCTTTATCCAAAGCATGAGTAAATGAATCTGTTATTTTCCAGCTAAATAACTGCCGAAGATGCCCATATTGATATTACTTGAGACCAGGAAGGTGAATAGTGCCCTCTGTGGTATGGTCTTTTATATAAAAGAATCTTTCTCACTGGGCCAGAAATTCCACCACTGCAGATCCTTGTTTTGAAGGCTTCTCAACTCCAGGGCCACAAACCCATACTCATTCATGTCCTGTTGGGAACTGGGCTGCACAGAAGGGAGTGTATTTGTAGTCACTCCCCAGCGCTAGCATCACCACTTCAGCTCTGCCTCAGATCATGAGGCATCAGATTCTCACAGGAGCACAGGTCTTTGATGCCAGAAAGTTGGGGATCATTGTTTTGGAGTAATCATTGCTGTCTCTAGCCACCTGTCTTAAATGCAATATCCTGGAAAAGAGGCGATGCCAGAATGGCTGCGGGGTACCGAGGAGATCTCTTTATCCTAGGCAAGATGAGAGTTCTGGTTACTTGGGGATGAGAAGGAGGAAGGCTATGGAAGTGGGAAGAAGCATATAGAAAGGAAGAGAGGAGGCACTCTCACGCTGCCTTCCGGAAGTCTTTAGAGAATTAAGAGCCCCAACCTCCAAAAATAACTTCAGAAGTCACTTCATAACATGTGAAAGAAATAAGTCATGGTATCTTTCATCTCAGAGATAGTTTTTCTCTTTTTAGGTGTGTCATCACATTTCTTCAGCATTTTGGAGGTCATAGAATCATGAACTTTCAGAGTTGGTGACAGTATCATGTCCTGGTTAGAGCTTAGAGTCAGCCAGCCAGTGATGGAACCTCTTGATATCATTTCTGTGTGACCATGATCATATTATTTAAACACTCTGAGCTTCTTTCTTATTTATAAAGTGGGAATAATGACACCTATTGCCCAGATTTTCTGTGGTAGAATAAGAATACTACATAGTAAGTTTAGCACAGTCCCTGGAAAAGTTGCTAAGAACTCAGTGAAATGCAAGCTCTTCCGCACTGTGCAGGAATTCGCTCCACGGTTTCTAAACTACCCAGTCTGTTAGTGAGCTAGGGTTGACAGTGACAGGGGACTCACTACCGCTCGAGGCAGTTCTCTTCACTCCCAAGGGCTTGTGATTGTCGAGAAGTTCTTTTTTGAATCAATATTTGCCTTTCTGCACCTTCTACCTGTCAGTCGTAATTTAAGTATTCAGATCTTCTCAGCATACTTTTTAGAATTCACTTACCTTCTGCCATGCTAAGCCAGGATTTCTTCTTGAAGACAGTGATGATACATTCTTGAGGTTTCTACTTTTCAAGGCTAAAAGGCTCTATTTCCATCAAGCCTTATTCATTTGACATGCTTTTGAGTCTCCAGAAATCTCTCCTACCTCCCCTGGACCATGTAGTTTTTTTTTTTTTTAAATCCATTTGCAATTTATAACATTCATAGTTTTGGTATTTGTGATTATGTATACTTTATACAATGCTCACAGGTTCAAGGTTAATATTTGATATTAATTAATACTAATAACTCTGAAAGCCTACTGTATTGAGGGACTGTATAAGTTAGCATCACCCGCCCGCTGAAGTGACTGTTCCCAGTTCAGGCTTGTAGCAGTAAGTGCTTCATAGCTCATTGGACATCTATACCAGAGCTTCTGTTTATGTGGCTAAGGACCAGTTTTTAAAATTTTCAATCCAATGCAAATCAACACTTTAAAAAAATATATAATAATAATGAATTCTTGGAAAAACAAATAAGAAACACATAAAATGCAAGCCATAATTTTTATTATTAAATTTACAGACATAAAATTATGTTTCAATAAATGTCATCAAAACAAGCATAGCACAGGAGAAAAGTGAGCTACAAAAACTGGACATGTTTATTAGAGGTGAGCATTTAGGGAGTTAATATAAAGAATTGCTTTTAGATGCTCAACATCGCTAGCTATTAGGGAAATGCAAATCAAAACTACAATGAGACACCATCTCACACCTGTTAGAATAGCTATAATCAACAGGACAAGTAATAACAAATGTTGGAGAGGATGTGGAGAAAAAGGAACCCTCATATACTGCTGGTGGGACTGCAAATTGGTACAACTACTATGGAAAACAGTATGGTATTTCCTCAAAAAACTAAGAATTGACCTACTATATGATCTGGCAATCCTTCTACTGGGTATTTACCCCAAAGACTTGAAAACTCATATTCGAAAAGATATTTGTACACTGATGTTCATAGCAGCATTATTCACAGTGGCCGGGACATGGAAGCAACCGAAGTGTCCTATGATAGATGATTGGCTAAAGAAGCTGTGGTACATATATACAATGGAATATTACTCAGCCATAAGAAGAGATGAAATACTGCCATTTGCGACAACATGGATGGACCTCGAGATAATTATGCTAAGCGAAATAAGCCAGACTGAAAAAGTAGAAAATCACCTGTTATCACTTATATGTGGGATATAAACCTAAAAGCAACAAATGAACAGGACAAACAGAGACTCAGGGACATGAACAATGGACTAGTGGTTACCAGAGGGTAGGGGGTGGGGGAGGAGGGGAGAGGTATACAGGGTAAAGGGGGTGAAATATAGCGGGGTAAGGGGAGGGTGAAGTGGGTAAAGGGGATCAAATATATGGTAGCTGAAGGAAACTGGACTTTGGGTGGTCATCACACAATAGAATATATAGATGTCAAATTATAATGTACACCTGAAAATTATATAATTGTATTAACCAATGTTATCCCAATAAACTTAATAAAATATATTATAAATCTTTATCAACTAATTTAAATCATCTCTGTAATAAGCTAATCCTTCAGCAAAGGATATATATGTAGGAATAAATATGTATTATATAAAATAAATGCATTTAAGAAACAAAACAAAACTAAACAAAAATAATCACTTTTACACCAGTAAATATTTGCCATACTACCATAGTACAGTAAATTGTGAGTAAATGGAAGTCCCCACGTTAAGTACTTATAGGGCTGTCTGAATGGATATCAGGTATGAACGTTTTAGTGTGACAAGTTGGCTTTTTGCTTGTTAATGAATCCAATAAGGTTGGATTGACAACAATATTACTTTCAGGGAGTAATGTATATCTAAGTTGTTTCTATGTTTTGTTTAAGTAATTGTCAGAGTAGATAAACTAGGGCAAGGTTAGTGGGAAAAGAAGTGATTTTTAAAGCAATTTGAAAGCCGGTTAAGGGTATTTCACTTTTAACTTTTACTCAAAGTGAAACCAGACATATTGTTTTTAAAATTCATCTTTGGCTTCTCATCAATGGCCAGTTGCAACTATTTTATTCTATAAGTTATAGGTAAATTAAATCATCTTAATGGATGAAAGCAGCGGATTCTTGATTGTATAATACTTTTGGATGACAAACTAATGATAAGATATACACATTACAACATGGTCATACCTGTGCATGACTAGGACCCAATTCAGGCCACATATGACTCATGAAGCAGTCTATGCCCTGTTCAACCAGATGCATCCATGCTTAGATGCCACAGCAAGGGCCTATTGCTATAAATGTTTCTAAATGCTTGCTCTTAGTTTTTACAAGTATCTTGTCATGGACTAGTGACAACAGTTTAGCAATCAGTCAGGGTCACATTTCGAACACTTACTCTACCTGCAGGGCAGCATTGTTGGATTGTTCCATTTGCTAGAAAATGGGTCCTTACATTTTGCCAAAATCTGTGTTCTGTCTTTCTCATCCATTGGTTCTAATTCATTGCTTTTGAATCATAACTAATAAATTTACTTCCTGCTATGTGTCAACAACCTCTCAAATTTCATAGCAAGTGTGGTGTAGCCTTTACATTTTCTCTTCTCCAGGTAAATCACTTTTCCCCCAACCACTCCTCATAGACATTGTTTCTGGGCTCTTCACCTAGTCACCTTCTGGCTACCCTGGTGGTCAGTGCCCCTGAAACGCGTATTGGTATTTATTTATAAATTCAATACTCTAATAGACATAGGGTTTTCATTTCAATTGAATGAGAAGACTTTGACAGATGGTATAAATGGACTTAGGTTCTAGTCAAAAAATCTCTCCATTCCTCTATTTCTCTCTCTGTCTCTGTCTGTCTGTTTCTCTCTCTGTATCTCTTTGTCTTTCTATCTCTCTGTGTGTCACACACTCTCTCTCTGCTTTCTAATAGTTGAAAATGTTTCTACTTTTCAAAAGGGACAGACTGATCACACTTGCTCAAACTATGAGCTGGAGCATGGTATTGTCATTAAGAAAGTTGCCCTGACTTTTGTGGGGCATCTTCTCCTACTCCATTTATGTGAGTCTTCTTACAATTGCTTCATATTTCATACACACTTCTACCTTCAGGCTGCTAGATATGCTCTTTATCTATCCTTCCTCCCTCCCTCCCTCCCTCCCTTCCTTTCTTCCATTCTTCCTTAACAGATACCTATTGATGTGTTCAATACTCTTCCAGGACCTGAGAGTAAGATGGTAAACAACACAGATGCAGTTCTTGCTTTCCTGGTTTTCACTTAAGTTGGCAAGATAGACAAACAGATCAGAGGACCAGGAGGAGTGTCCAGATGAGGAGAGTGTGTGCATGTGTGAGTCTGTACAGAGGAAATCAGTCTCGGTAAATGCAACCGCTCACAGGTGGGCTCTCCAGCACAAACTTCGTTCAGAAAGTAGTCCTTCAGGATGTCTGCCCCGTGACTCGATTTCTAGCTAGTGAATGAACACTAGGATGCAAGTTCTGTGCAGACAGAGTCCATGTCCATCTTGTTCACCCCTGAACCCCCAGCACCTAGATGATGGCCTGGCATAGAGTTAGCTCGTAATTCATATTTGCTGACAGAATTAGTGAGTGTGTAAAATTTAATTGTTGCTGCATCTATTGCTGTACTTGAACTTCAGCTGTGGAATTCTAACAATGACAATGAGCTGTATATCTTCCGAATTCACTTACCTGTCCTCACGTGTATCACCTCACGCACTTTTCCTCTCGAATTACCCAGAGAAAACTACGGGACCAGAAATCATAGTGGGATAAGCCCAGGGTTACATAGAGAGTGAAAATCCGTCTGGATATAGAATCCGGATGCTTGACCACACAGACTTCCTATTATTCTGAAATAAGACGTGATGTCAAAGTTTTTGCTTTTTATCACAAACACAACTATCATCATTAAAGCAGTTCACTCAATAACATCATGTATTTGATGGCCATACATTTACAATAAGATTTTTAATATAACTCCTACTGCTTTTGACATCAAAGCAAGGCAAAAATCGCAGGAAAGTTATTTTCTTTTAATTTTAATTTTTTTTTTAAAAAAAATATAAGCTATTGTTAGGGAAGAACAAAAGAACTGGCAAGCCCTAGAAATCCATCATCTGGGAAGGATCACCAGTGCTTTCTGCCAGTCAGAGTGGGCTAGTTTGGGTCTATCACTCAGGGACTGATCTCTCCTCGGCAGAGTGACTTGTGCTCATGGCAGAGCTGCATCTGTGATGTTATTTCCAACAGCAGCAGAAGCAGGGTCTTTGCATGGGTTGGTTCTGTCTTGAAAACAGAGCCGAGACAAGGACTTGCAGAACAGTTCATTTAGGAGATAATCCCAGGAAACAGGCATGAGAATTGGGCAAAGCGAGGGACGAAGAAAAGCCTACACTACCAAGGCCATGGCCGAGGGCAATCAGAGCTCAGTGGTAAAGGACGCTCTCCCAATTGCCCCCCAAGGATGAGCCTGGAGAGGCAGAATCACAGGCTCCTCTTGCTCACTGGTTTCAATCCCCCTGGAGGGGAACTTGCTGTATTTTTGGCTGCGTAGGCATGCTGGTCTAATGGCTACTGAGGGATGCAGGGCTAACAGATGCTGGGGCAGAAAGTAAATGAATTGCAGTAGGAGCTTGAGGCAGTGGCTGTCAGCATTAGGTGAGCCAGCAGGCATGAAGAGTCTGCAATACTCAAAAGGATGTGAGCCAGGGAACTTCATATCAAGGGCAAAGGACACTACCTCCTGGAAAGCAGGACTGTTTCAGGGAGGCCCTGGGCTGGCCTTGTTGTGTCCAGTGAAGCCAATGGGAAGGAGCTTTCTCAGAATCTTTCACCAAGAAAAACACTGGGAGCTGGGAGAAGAAAGGAGGGCTGGAGGTCACCAAGAGAGCATCATCCACCCATATTTATAAGATAGACCAAGGTTGGAGGCAAGTCAAATCAGTGGAAAGGAAAAGCTTCTGTGGTTTCCATCAGGGTCTGCTGGAAACCTGGAAGGGCCCAGCAAGGCTGGGGGAAACCCACATTAGGGCTACAGTCCATTCCTTTTGACATTTTTACTTTATGTCTGAGACTTGTCTCTTTGCCAAGACCAAGGACCAGGCTATCTGCCTCTCTGTATTACCGCGGCTTGATCAGCACAGGGCTGGGCATGCCAAGTGCCCTCAGAGAGGTCTTGCCACATTAGATATCTTTGTTACCTGCTCCCTTGTCATGTGGTGGTGGCTAGGGGCACAGTGCATTTGGTGTAGATGGTGGTTTTCTGAACCATCACCATTGTTGGTCTTCAAAATTGTTCATAGCATGGAGGGAAAGACCTCTATCTTGGAAAGAACAGAAGTAGGTATGTAAACAGGGAATCACAGCTCACACTCTCCATGTTGCCCTTTGCTTTTATTATAGGTCCCTGCTTGAAAACGTCCTGACACTATCACCTTGCAAGGCCCTGTTCCAGTTCTCTCTCACATAGGAAGCTGCCTCGGGTTAGACCATCCTTTCTCTAAGCTCCTATTGTGTTTCAAGCCAGCTCATCACATCTCTCAACAGGTGTGTGAGTTCTGAGTGCACACTCCATGGGAGGGCAGTTGAGCTCTCTTCTCTGCATGCACAGCCTAAGGACTGGGCTGGCTGGCCATCATCTGCCTAGACTCTTTGGGAAAGCATGTCCAGGAAGACTGGCTGACTTGGGGGCTAAGAGTCTTGTGTACCCCAAGGCCACATAGCTCGTCTCTACTGTCTGAATCATATCGCATGAGTCTAATGTTTGTTTTGGAGAAAGTTACAAAATTAATGGATGAAATAAATGCAGCAGATGCTATCTATTACGGAAGAATTTCATGTAGCAGGCCATGAAAATTTTGTTTGCAAAATAAAAACTAATTAGTTTGGCTTATGCTAGAACACAATGAATTATAGTGACAGGGTAATTAATAACGATACTTTGAGTCTCTTTGTTTCACTTCTATTTGTGTTATTTTGGGGGGATTATTTTTGCCAACATCTCCTATTTAAAACCAAGTCTGAAAATCTTTCCTCAGTATTCACCTGCCCCATGTGTGAGATGATTCTAACAAAGTCATTTTTGTGTTGGGGGGGATCCCTGGTCTTTCTTCTTTGGCTGCAGGAAATCATGGCTATGACCGTCTCCCTATTGTCTGATGAGTGTTTTGGAGCAGTCTCCTCTTGCAGGGCCAACCATCCATCATTTCACTTATCCAACAAATACATGAGCACCTACGAAGCGCCAGTCCCATTCACAGTTTTAGAAAATTAAAGTGAAAGGCATCGTACTACATTTAAGAAGCTTCCAGCCTAGTGGGGGAGGCAGAAAATAGTGTCCTAAGTGCTACAAAACACCTGTGTGCTTGATATTATTCAGAAGAGAGGCATGTAAATCAGCCTGGGGGCAATGAGAATAGATTCACTGTTTTGAAGGGCCAATACCAGTTATAGTGAGTGGAAATGACTGATGTATTTAAGTGGAGAATGGCTTGATCAGATCTTTATTTTAGAAAGATTATTCTAGAAACATTATAGAGGAAGGATTAGAGGGGGGCAGGCTAGCGACCTAGAGGATAGTATTGCATCATCCAGCAGAAGTGTGGGATCTGAACTAAGGACCAATGAAGAAGATGGCAAGAGTACGCTATGGTAGACTTTGGATGATGGGAGACTAATTGGGGGCTAGGGGTAGATAACTGAGAGTGGGGCGGCCAGTGCTGGGATGACACTGGACTTTCTGGTTTGAAGCCTGGGCAGATGGTGACAGTATTTCTCAGAATGAAGAGCGTGAAAAGAGATGCAGGGTTGGGGGTAGAAGAGAGATGAATATAACGAGAGCTAGCATTTATTTACACTTGCTGTGTGTGTCACAGGCGTGAGCCGATGCATTTAGTCTCATAATGACTCTATACGGGAGGTACAATTATCCTCGGTTAACAGATAAAGAACGGAGAAGTTAAGAATTTACCCAAACTTATGCAGTTAGTAAGTGGCAGAACAGTTTGACTCCTGGGCTGACACTATCCTGCTTTAGGGATAATAGGCAGCTGCATGTTGGCATCTTCTTCAGAATGATAAACAAAGGTACCTTTCTATAGGACCATTTGAGGCAATTAACATTTGAATCTGGTAAGTGGTTTCTTCAAAGAACTCAGCTTCCCATATGGGCTATTCTCTTCCTACCACTTGATTCGTGAGGGGCCTCCTTCTTCCTTCGGTGTCCGACCCCCCTCTGCTTCACTTCCATTCAACTAGACACGTTTATCGAAGGTCTAGTATGTGCTTGGTGCTCTGCCATGTGCTATATCATGATACACAAGACAGACATAATCTTTTCATCCCATAGTTTGTAGCATGTACTTCTATCAAGAACTGGATTTGGAAGGGAGTTGATATTGGCTGTTTCTCCCTGGGTTACAATATCAGCCAGCATGTCTCCCTTTATTAGCTTTCGTTCTCACTGTGAGATAAAGGACTTTTTTTTTTTTTTTTTTTTTTTAGTTCCTGGAGGTAGGATTATAGCAGGAAGAGAAGGATTAGGAGTGAGGTTTGGGGGAGGTGACAGGCAGAGGGTCTTCCAAAGACCTCTAAAATTTCACTGAGCTCTTGGCAGCCCGCTCCTCCAACAGGTAACATAAACCCTGCCCCTCAAGGGCTGGCCCCGTCTCTCAGATGCCCTTCCCTGCCTCTCTCCAAGCATTCACTGTCATTGGTAGCTGTCGGAATGTACCCAGCTCCATGACTCTTCCCGACCTTCTCTTCCTTGGTTCATTCTCAAATCTCCAACCAAACATCTGGCCTCATCAGACTAGACTTGTAGTGTTGAAAGTCAGAGGAGAAGCAAATAGGCCAGAAATCATGAAATGCTGCCTGACAGCATGAGTCTCCAGGGGGAATGTGGCTCTTCACGGGGGACTCTTTGCCAGGAGGTAGATCAAACACTGTAAGGAGGATTGGGCAGAAAAATCCAACTGTCAGGAGGATAAATAAGGTGATCTCTTGGATGCTTTCCATCTCTTACTTCTAAGATTTCCTGACCACTCTGGCCCTTCAGAGTTTGTTACAGATGAGCAGCTGCTTCTGAGTAGAATAGATAGCTTATTCCAACCTTGGTTGGCTGTGCTGGAGGCCTGCATTTTCTCAGGAAGTAGACTAGGGTTTGTCCTCTGGCCTCCATGTGTGGTTCAGGGGAAAACCCTGCAATTTTATCCCACAGAGCTCAGAGCTTCTCCTCATTTCCCTTGAAGCTTCTCCTTTCCAAGCCACGCAGAAGGTCTTTGTGTACCGTCCTCACTAGATGTGTGGATGAAGTTCTTCGCAACTGAAGTCTGGTTTCCCATCCAGGTCAGTGTGGACTGTAGCTGCCTTCTGAGCTTTCTGATGAAGTCATAGCTCTCCATGAGAACATTTCATTACCCTCTGCTCTGGTCTCCCAAACAAGTTCACGTTTTAGGACATGGCGTGCTCACCTTTCAACCAATAAGAGCCTCAGTACCATTACACCATTGATCCAGGTTACGCTTTCTAATTCAGCATACTTCCTCTGTAGGGACCATCCAAGAGAAATATTTCTCACGTGAAATTATTTTTGGAGGCTCTCCAAATCAACAAGTCCCTTCTCTACCCTCAAGGGGTTGGAGGGCTGTGGATTTGCCAAAGTTAATAATATTAATCTGCCCATCATATTAGAAATTCATTGTGATAGAGAGTAAAGGGAGTTATTCTCTTCAGGCCTGACCCTGTGTGATGTTGCTTTCTTCTCTGCTGTATCAGTCCTGTGGGGTGCCTTGGAGTACACCAGTGAACCCCAGCTCACCCCTTTCCTAAGATTTTAAATCATAGGGTGCCATGTAATCATAAACAGCCTTGAGACTTTTGTGTTCCTTAGTGCCTCTAGACTAATTGCCTCTCTGGCTGAAGTCCTGAGTCCTTGGAGGGTTGCAGGGAGGACAAGCTCTGTAGCCTCAGGGTGTGGTTATTAGAAAACCAGATCCTATAATAGGTAATTGGGATTACTACCTTTTGTTAATTCATGACCCCATAACTGAAAGTTAAACTGTGAGCCCAGGAGAGAGAGGGAATATCAATATTTTTTGAGTATATATAAGTACTTGTGGATAACAAGCATTATCTTATTTAACTCTCCCAATAACCATACACAGTAGAGGTAATTTTATTCACAATTTACAAATGAGAAAACTGAGGCACAGACAGGCAAAGTAACTTGTACAAGATCACATTGCTAATATGCGATCACGTAGCCACACATGTGATGAAGGCATGTTTTGAACCCATACCTTCCATCTTTCTAAATAGAGTGAACGTTTAGGGGTTCATTTAAGTTTGGACCTTATTTATTACAGATATCAGCACCTCACACAGTGTCACATAGTAGGGATTTAGAAAATACTCTCTGAGCTAAACAAAGACTGAAAAGAGATGCCAAATTTAAGACCTTTAAAAATAAAAACACATTTATAACAGTTTATTGTATGTGAGGCCATCTCAGTTCAAAACTGAGCAAGATATTGGTTAGGAATTATTTTAAAGTTGACACTGCTATAGTGTAAGAAGAAGAAATTTGGAATTATGAAGCCTTCATGATATTAGCTTTCTTTGGCTTATGAAGCAAGCCTGTTTGTGATGAACTTAAAAAAAAAAACTGAGGGAGAGCGGTATAGGCTTTGGTTGGGGTCAGTCCGATCTGGTTTGGTCTCACAGCTGCCATTTTCTGGTCACATGAATCTCTCTAGGCCACTGAGTTCTCATTTCTGCAGTTAGCAGTTGAGTTGGGGTAGATGGTCCTCCTTGGGAGTTGCAGCCTCAACTGTTGACAGATCTCTAGGTCTCAATGGAAGGTTCTTGAAGTTTATAATCAATTAACCCTTAGTCATTTAACGAGCACCTACAAGGCATTTTCTAGAGGCATTAAGAGTTTGAAGAAAGTTAAGAAGTAGCCCCTGACTCAACCTAGTTTTAGGGATGGATGAGATGTGTGAACTAACAACCACCGTGTTATCAGGAAAATGCTATGTAACTGACTGAGACAGTAGGCATCCAAAAACCTCAGCTGGAGAGAGCCATGTGGCTCAGCACAGTCAGGAAAGTGGCATTTAATAAACTGTTCTTTGAAGAATGAGAAAGACTCCATCCAGTAAGTGGACAGGGGAGCGGGAGGGCGTTCCAGTTTGGGAGCTTGGCATAACCAGAGATACGGAAGAGGATGTAGGGCTGATTTGGAAGGATGGAGAAAAGCACCCATGTTTTTGAACACAAAGGCTTCTTTGCTGCCTGCCGTTCCCAATGAGGGCAATGTCAGCTGGTGGGGTCTAGGTGGTTCAGGATTGGAATTTTGGTTTTAACAATAATTAGTTGGTGAAACAAAACATCTCTGGATATTCTTTCCCTTCCACCCTTCATAAAACAAATTTTTGGATTAAATCAGTGCTTCTCATATATTTTCAAGGTATGTGTATTAGAGAAACAGGACCAGTGTGATATACAGGAGATTTACTGGGAGAAATTGGCTCATGTGATTATGGACGCTGAGAGGGTCCACTATCTGCCATGTGCAGCCGGAGGGACAGCCAGGACAGCCAGCGGTGTCATGCCTGTCCCAGCCCAAAGGCTTGAGAACCACAGGGCTTTAACCAGTCCAGGGCAGGAGAAGACCGATGTCCCAGCTCAGCAGCCAGGCAGGAAGGAAACAAATCCAAACTTCCTCCTCCTTTTGTTCTGTTTGGGTACTTAATGCTTTGAATGGTGCCTATCCACATTGAGGAAGACAGTCTACTCCACTGTATCCACTGATTCAAATGCTGATTTCATCCAGAAATGCCTCACAGACACACCCAGAAATCATGTTTAAATCTGGACGCCCTGTGGCACAGTCAAGGTGACACATAAAATTGACCATCCCAATATGGAGCACTCGGGAAGTGAAAATAATTATCACATTATCTTTAGATTATAAAAGTATGGCAAGAAAATAAAGATATGGAGTGTTATGGAAAATATAACAAATACAGTTTATTATTTTTTAACTTCTTTAAACATAATTTTAAAAAATATTTTTATTCTTGAGAAAGCTACATACAAGTCCTCATCAATGCTTTTTAATGATGATTCCTTCAAATACTTAATAGTCACCATTTAATGTAAATAATTGTCACATAAATTCTCAAAGAAACAATGCTTGCTCAGTGTTATAGCAAATGGCAGAAGAGTTCACCTATCAATTTATTGTCCTGCAGTAGATAAACACTCTTTCTTTCCCTTAAGCAGAATACAGGTGATTCAGTCTCTTTAAAGGGTCAATTACACATCAAGGGTATGATCTATTCTTTAAGTCTGACAGGTTCATCTGTTCTTTTTTTCAACAGTATATGCAACATTAAAATTTCTTACGATAATGTGATTGGTTTTCAAATTCAATTGAACATTTCATATAAATTATTTCAAAATGATCATTTTCACAGATGCTGCTCTGCTAGTCTTAGTGCTAGTCTTTCATACTCAAACTAAAATATTAATTAAACATTACCAGTGAACCATTTTTAATTCACTTTTCTGAAATTAGATTTTTGCTTCAAATCCACAAACCCTATAAATGCACATTGGTGTATTTTCATGGGGACCTTGCAATTAGATTAAGTTCATTCAAATGGCAGTTAATAACTTTCTGAGGCTAATAATTATCCTTGGTGAAAATCTGCAGAATGAGGCTTACTCCTCTCCTTTACTCACCCCCCAATTTTTCAGGTCTTCCTGTATTAGCTCATAACTCCTTTAATATTCTGCCTCTAGACAATCAAGATCATTTTATTTAAAACAACATTAAGCTGTATTCTGATCCAATTTCTTCATAGAAACTACAATGTGTGGGTTTTATTAGGATCGCCATCCTGATAACATGATTTAATATGAAATTCAGATGTTTACGTAGGAAACCTCTCTGTGCATAAAGCATTATCTGAACCCCGTGATGCTCAGGAAGATGTAAGGCCATTGCCCTATTTTTCTGTCATTGCAGCAGCCATGTCGGGTCACAAAACAACAGTGTGTTTCTTTAACATCATATTGGTTACAAACATACAAAGTGTTGACCTTATCAATGTTTATTTTACCTCCAGGAACTTATTTTGTTACTCTTTGCGGAACAAATAGAATTTTCCCACTGTTTCTTCCTTAGTGATAATCATAATCGAGTGGTTACCAACATCTGTAGACTCATGAATCTAAAGTGAAAACATTTTCAAATTCAGTGATGTCCTAGATTCGTGTCTGAGTCACTTGATAATGTTGAATATCTCCCAATAACATTGTTCAGAAGCTAAAGCTTTCCTGTTTATTTGTTCTTTTTATCCCTAACACAGTGCCGATAATCTTCTTTCAGACTGGTAAAATGGCCAGTTCTGGAAATGTGTGAGGCATTTTGTCCCTACCTTTTAACTAATCTTGTAACTAAATTCTTAAGCCGCACTGATGCTGCTGTGACCGAGCTCATGAAAGAATTTTCACCCTTATTTCAAACTTAAGTCCTCTCTGACCTTCTAAGAGACACATCGAATGGGCCTGTTCTTCCTCCCCGCACCCTGCTGAGCTGAGAATTCTTTAGGGCAATACATCGTTGCTGGCATTTTAAAATTATAGAACTTGAAGAGTTCGAGCCAGGATGGGGACCTTGAAAATGCATGTGATTACCTGTTGCTAATGGCAGTTTTCCAGAGGCAAATGAGTGAGGAGTGCATCTGGGGCAGTACCAGGAATTTTACGTAACCAGTTGCTTTCGAGTTCCGAGGATTGCGAGGGGAGCAACGCTCATTCTGCATCCTTTCATGCCTCCTTCTGTAACAACTAGTTGATGGTTGACTATGCACATGAAGAGAAAGCTTGACGATTTCTTAACAAAAACTCTTGGCCTCAATGTAACTCTTGAACAAACGTTACATTTGAAGAAATGGATTTTGGTGACATGTCTTATTCCTCCTCGGTCAGGCAACTGAAAGAGCATTTTCAAATCCACATGGCATGAGAATCGTTCATTCCTCTGTTAGATACGCATTCTGCCTTTCGATAAGAGAGAGACCAGGGGAGAAGCCACTGGGAGGGGATCCAATTGAGATGGGCACCTGTTTGGAAGACCCAGGCTCGTTTCTCATTTCCCCAAAGCACCTCATCGAGATTAAATAAGAAAACATTTGGCTTCTACTTTAATATCTCGAACTCTGAAAACTATCCTGAACTATGTAATCATGTTTTCTTGATAATTCTAGGCCGAGCGTGGATCAGGCGTCTCTGCTTCCCTTGGCCTGGTTGACTGTAATAATCAAGTTCAACACTTAATTGTCAGGTTTTCCCTTGCCTTTGTGTGGTTTAGACAGAGTTTCAGAAAGCTTGTAAAGGCCCAGCCATAAATAAAATGAGACTACACTCAGGGGCTTGGAAATGCAACATTTATAAAAGCCCCAGATGTAGAGCAGAGGGAATTCAGGGTGAAATATTTAATTACTTCATCATTGAAAACTAATTACCAATTGGGAAGTGTTTTCATTTGTGGAACATAGATTGATTAGCAGGATCACCAAACTTCTAGTTTCCTTACTACTGATTACATCTTTCAGAGAAGAAAAATGGGTTAGTTTTAACAAGCTCGACTCAAACTAGAGACAAGTGGGGTTACGAAGAGTGATTGCACAGGATTAGTGTTATTCAATAGGCAAAGGGGTATTGAGTTCAGATTTTTTCCCTGATAGACTATTAGAGATAAATTTTACATTTGGGATTTTCTTTTCTGTAGGCAGGGTTGTATTTTTCATTCCGGAAGTTAATTTGTTTGTAACACAAAATGTTTCAATCAATGTTATACATGTTCAGTGACCTGCAGCCCTGAGGCTAAGTTTTGTCCCGGATACTAGACACAGATATATTGTTTAAAGACCAGGTTGGGAAAATTAGGACCTCTGTAGCAACGTTTTAACACCGAACTATAAAAGCCATGACTCTTGCTAAAGCCCTGTGATCTACTTGGAGTTAGATTCTGATGGGACAGAACTTCTCGGGAAGGTCTTTGGGAGAGTGGAGGGACATTGTTTGGCTTTCATATTCCCAGGCTTGCTTCTCCTTCTCAGGATATCTCCATATCACACTGGTGGCCAGGTGTCTAGTCACTTTACTTTCTCTTGCCCTTTCCCTTGTCAATTTCAGTGTCCAGAAGGAATCTGCTGTAAGTCACTTGCTTTCGAGAATGGTTTTCAGTCACTGTGTCTCTTGATCTCTCCATAAGTAGAAAATGACTTGAGGACCCAGAAGATAACACTACATACGTACACACATTCTTCCTGTTGGTGCGGAGGTTCTTGCTGCGGGTGACATTAAGGGGCATCCTGATACAGATGGAAGAACACTGGGAAAGGGACAGGAGACCTGGGTTCCATTCCTGGCTCTGTCACCTTCTGAGTCCTTGGGTCTAGTAATTGATTGTTTTAGCTCATTCCTCACATGTGAGGGTTGTATGGAATAAGGAATGTGAAAGAAAGGGCATTGAAAGGCTTAACGTATTGTTCAGATTAACATGATTATTTCCATCGCATTGGCTACTAAGAATGGATCATTTGGATGCTACAAGTGGTGCCTTGGAACAGGGCTTATCCCGTCCTGCCCAATCTCACTCCATATTGGACTTGGTGTTTCTATTTTGAGATGAAGACAAACTTATAAACTCTAGTCTGTGACCCAGCATGGCCTTCCTCCTCTGAGTGTGTTCTCCTCTGAGGTCGAGGCTGTGTCAAGACTTTTCAGAGCAGATAGACCCTCCAATCGGGGTGCTTGGTCTGGTGGCAAGGACGAGAATGATTTTGAAACGACTTGCCTCTGACCCCTCGTGCCTGAGGAAGCTCATGGCTCACCTGACTTACTCGGTCAGTGTCCTAGGGCTGGCTAGGGATGGCCCCAGACAGGTCAGAACTTCCTCTAATTTAAGAGACATGGCTGTGTGTGATGTATGCATGCATAGAATCAGTATTGTCTTGAGGAAGAAACTTAAACTTGAGGGTTTTGACTTTTTGGGACTGACTTAAAATTAATGAGTGTCCAATTAATGGACTCCAGAGGGATGGCTCTGAGAAGCAGAGAGGGCAAACGTATTAAATTGCTCCCTGAGTATGCTTCATAACAATGACACCGACGAGGTGAAAATTTCTGCCTGATGTCCTGGGCCAAGGCCAGCATAAAAATGTTTGAAGCAGATAAAATCACAAGACCCATGATAAAAAACAAAAAAAATGTAGAAATTAAAGGGTTACATTAATTCAATTTTAGAAATTAAGTCAAGTGAATAGGAGGAAAGACTCTAAATTTAGTACGACAAATGAAATGTTGGAATAGATAGAAAAGAATGATTAATTATTATATAAAGATAAGAGATAAAAAGAGGTTTAGTAGTTAAAGGGAATAAATTAAAAAGAAGATTTGGCAAAACAAAAAGAAAAAGAAAAATATTAAGAGATTAGACAAACAACATAAAAAGTAAAACTGAAGAGCTGAGGGACAACAATTTAAAAAAAAGAAAATGGAAAATCAGAAAGTAAAAGTTTCAATAAAAGCCAAATTGTACTCTAATAATTGAAAATAGTTATCTAGAAATAAGTGAAAAAGAGACGAAATATAAACTTTTAATAAATACCAAATGTTTCGAGTGGAAAAATAAAAGTGACAAACTCACTTAAATTTCTAAAACCCTGATACAGAATCAATTAAAGAATTTTTTTTTTTTTTTTGATCGTGAAGGGCTCACCAATTCCCGCAAAGTCCTGGTTATTTATTTCCTGTACATATGCGGCTTCTTATTAAGGGTTTCTCAAGACTCCTTTAGGATCAGGAAGCATTGGCCCTTCCTCCTATTTTTGATGTAGAAATTTCTAATTTTCCTAGGGTTCCTAGCATTAGTATACATTTCAAAGAAGATTGTGACCGGAAGCCCTGTGGTATAGAAATTTGGGGCCCACCTGGAGGTGGGGATAGAGAGATACAGTGTACTTAGCCCCCAGCTCCAAAAATGTAACTCAGCAATGCTGTCTGTTCCTGAGGACTTGTTTTTTGCCTTGCGGTGGAGCTAGGCAATTTCCAGAGAATTATCTCACGTAGTCCTGATAACATTGTGAGATAGGTTCTACTCATATTCCAGTTTTACAGGTGAGTAGATTTAGCTAGCTCCCTTAAATAATTGATCTGAGATCCCCTGCTTGCAAGTGTTAGAACTGGCTTTGCCGTTCAGGCCCTGGAACCCCAGGACCGGTGATGACCCTGCACCGCCAGCCTCGGGTCTGCCCGCCCTGCCCTGGAAGCTCAGCATCTGCCCCTGTCCCCGAAGAGCAAGACCACGTTCTTTGAAAGCAGCAGTTTGTGCTGCTGTTTCTTTTTAATCATCGGCTCTGAGTGGACGGTAACACGTGTACTTGTCAAAGGCTATTAGGACATATCAGCCGGTGATGACATGTTGACAAGTCGCCCAACACCCGCGGCACTTGCTGGCTGAGAAGCGCGGTTGGGGACTACGAGCTCCAGGGGCACGTGCTCGTTGCTTTTCCCTGGATCACCTTGAGCTCGGTTCCTCACAGAGCCAGCCGTTCAGTACATAAAAAAGTTGATTTGATTTTACATTTTTCTAATTAGGTCAAAGGGACAAACCAGAAAGGTCGCATAAAGATGATGTCGATCACATTTCTTCCAGTTTTACCTTATTAAACTTCCGCTTGGCGAGGGCAGGGACGAAGTCTGCGCTGGGACTTCCGCACCCTATGGGGTGAGCAGTGCGCCGAGTTCTTTATAGGGGTCACATTCACAGAACGAAGGGATAGGGGGCACCCAGTGTGGCCTGTGGCGTGGGGCTCCCGTACAGCACTTCTACCCAGAAACCTTCCTCCCCCCTGGACCTCCCACCAGGACAATCGCTCCTTTGGTCAAGGGCCTGTTTCTAGGGAACTCAGGATCATCAGCAAACAGGCAGTGAGGAAGGAAACGCATGAACTTACTCAAGGCCTCCGACCCTTGACTCCTGGGTGGTTCATGATGCAGGTAACAGGATTCCGATTCTTCAGAAGTAAGATGAGAGAGTGGAGGTGGACGAGGGAGAAGAAAGACTTGATGGCGGAGGAGGGACAGGTGCGTCACTGCCTGTCTGCTGTGTGCGTGGCATGGGCAATGCCATCTTCTGAAGACTGGAGAGCTGTGTTCTGTTCACCTGTGCATGCCCTAGCATCTAATTCCCAACCCGACTCAGAAAAGGTGTTCCAGAAATTGAGCGAGGAGTCTGCCTACAGAATGAATGAAGAAGGAAACAGGTAGGCTTGTCCCAGATTTTGTAATTATAGGGAGTGACCACAAAAGAATGGGTCAAAGATGAAAAAACAGAGCAAGAGTTTACTGAGCACAGACGAGTGCCGAGCCTGGGCCGGGCGCCGCGGAAGATTCCAACAGGAACCCGGCCCTCCCCACCCTTAGGGAGCTTCCCCCGGGCAGCTGGGGAGACACGGGACATGGTTTAAAGATATGTTTCTACGGCGCCAGAAATGGGACAAATAGATATCACATGCTTCCTGCTGTGATGCTCTGAGAAGGACACATCATCGCGTCTGTGGTGTGCTGGCCAGAAATGCATAACCTGCATCTAATCAGGGAAAATGTCAGAACAGCCCAAACTCGGTTATCTTCAAAAACGGGGAGGTCATGCAACATGTGATCCTGGATGGGATCTGGAAAAGCAAAATTAAAAAAAAAAACAAACAAAAAACCCACAACCACCACGAAACCGTTGCTATAAAGGATACTACTGGGATAATTAACTAAAATGTAAATACAATGTGTAGATTAGATAATAATACTGTATCGATGTTAATTTCTAATTTTAATAATCTACTGTGGTTGTTTAAGAAGATGTCCTTGTTTAAAGGAAAAATGCAGAGAGTTTTAGGCATAGAGGGTCCTCATATCTGCATCTTACTCTGAGCGTTCAGAAAAAGATAAATGTATGTTGTGTGTGTAGAGAGAGAGAATAATAAAGCAAATGTGCTGAAGTGTTAATATTTGGGAAATCTAAGTGAAAAATAAATAAGAATTCTTTGTATGATTTTTGGAATTTGTCTATAAGTCTGAAATTGTTTCAAAATAAAGAGGTTAAAAATACACACACACATGTATCTATGCACATATTCCTGCGTGTATGGGAAACACTGTAACAGAGTGGTTAAGGACACAGGTTCTGGGACCAGAATCTCTGGGTCCAAATCCTGGCTGGACCATTTGTGAGCTGTGTCACTTTTTACTTAAGCAATCCGAGCCTGAATAATATGCATTTTTACTGATCCCTACATTGATTGGTTGATTGTGAGAATTAAATGAATTAAAACCTGTGACAAATTAGAACAGGGCAAGCACATGGCGAGTGTGTAATAAATGTCAGCTCTTATACAAAATAGAGCCATATATAATTACTAGTAATTATTTAGTTATAGGGCACATAGTATATACACGTTTGTTGACCTACTGACTACAGAAACATAGTACTTTAGAATTTTAAAATAATTTATGTATTTACTTATTACGACAACCCCACCAAGTATAATAGCAAGAAATACTGCCCCTGTTGTAGAGATCTGTAAACTGAGGCCAAGAAAAGGCAAGAAACTTACCTAAGGTCCCCACAGCTGATAATTACCAGGTGTCCTGACAACTGATCCTAGAGGACATTCTTTTCTGAAGGTGCTGACAATATCACTATTGTCGCTTTGTCTTCTTTTATACTCTGTGAGTGAGGAATTTTCTGGGACAAAGTTCATTCAAGGGGCCTTCCGTCATCCACATTGTCATCCATTGTCAAACACTGTCCTGTGTATGTGCATGGAGGAGCATGGTTTCTCCCAGCGATTACTGACTGATTCCTTGAGCCAGATTCCCAAAAAGAGATGGGCGGTCGCTTATTCTGAGGCTGAAAAGCTGCCCACTACCTGCCTCCATGGGACACAAGTCAGGGGAACCTTTCTCTGACTGTCACATGCTCTGCGCATGTTACAGTCCCTGAAGGTACGAGCTATAGCCTGCACCTGGGATTTCTAGAAGCTGCATGTTCTGTATGGAAGGAGGCTTAAAATTCCTTGGAATTCAATCATAATAGCTCTTTAAAAAACACACATACAACAAACTAAAAACAAACAAACAAAAGCAACAGGAATCTTCTGAGAAACAGCCCTCATCTGTACTTCAGAGAACCTGAAACCGGACTCCTGCCTCTGTGGGTCTCATGATCTTCGGCGGGGCCTCAGCCTTGCAGATGTTATTACAATAAACCAGTCTCCGGCAGCTTCGTGGAAAGGGAGCACCTCTCAATTTGTCAGGGGAAATAATAACTCCCCTGCATTTGATCACTGCTTTATAATTTACACAGCTTTGTATTAGATATTTCTATTGATTCTCTCAACGAGAGTTTGGGGTGGGTGGGATAGAGGCTGCAATTCCTTTTGAATCCATGATAAAACCAGGCGTTCCTAGAGGCTAAGCAAACGGCCCACCAGCCGGGCCCCCTGGGTCCTGTTTCATGCTGCTTACTTCCATTGATTCTCTAATCCTTACCTTCCTATTTTGGAGGTTATTTTATTTTATTTTATTTATTTTATTTTTTTATTTTTCGACATTGCTACTTATTATCT
Organism: Pteropus vampyrus; assembly: GCF_000151845.1. Lineage (NCBI taxonomy): Eukaryota > Metazoa > Chordata > Mammalia > Chiroptera > Pteropodidae > Pteropus > Pteropus vampyrus. Next base: position 5,830,613 of record NW_011888809.1, read on the forward strand.
ACATGTTTATTTACTACCGTTTATTCATTCCGGCCTGCCTCGTCCTGCCATCCTTTCAAGCATTTCTGGGTTATCTCACCAGCTGTGAGTCTGGAAGTGCTCAGGGATGTGGGATCCCTCAGCTAGTTGCTTGAAAAGAAGGAATATTGTGAGAACAAATGTGCTGCCAATATGACCACGAAGCGCATGATAAAGCCCAATAGATATGGTGTTGAATGTTAATTCCGGTTTACATCTTCTGGAGAACAGTCTTCTCCGTAGGCATGTCTAACTAAGAGCTGAAAGGGTGTTCATTCGATCAGTTATGGTGAGCGTCACCAACGGGCCATTGCCAAGGTTTCCCTTCTTCCTGTCCCACCCAGGTGAGAGGCTGCATGTTTGAAGCCAATCAGTCTTAGGATGGAGGTTAAGGACTTGAATTCCAGGCATTTCTTCACCATGACCTTTTAAAATCTGTGAATCATAATGGGGCTAAATCTGAAACTTGCACTTCTGACCTTATTATGACCAAT
>NW_011888809.1:5835614-5839824 GCF_000151845.1 Pteropus vampyrus
TTTTTAAAAAGATTAAACGTGATACAGTACTGGAACTGTGCATGGGAGATTGGGGCCCTGGATATTATGCTTTCCCTTGCTACAGGGGATGGAAAGAATATTGTTTCTCCTTAAAATGATTTATTTAAATGGGCAGGCTAGAATTCTACTTAAAACCCAGTGTTTGCATGCACCTGTTTAAGTCAGCTTCTTGTTCTCCCAGGTATTTAGGCATTGAATTTTCCCCATTAGGGAAGTGATTGACACCGTGGTCCTTACAATAACACATGATTATAACTCTGCAAATGGCAATTACATTCAATGGAAACCAGATGTTGCACGGAATTTGACTCTCTTGGTTTCTTGGTGAAGTAGATGAATTTGTAAAGTAGAAAACCACAATCATTACTCAGATGGACTGTACATGAATTAATGACATAATATCTAAATCATATATGGTTGAAAATAATGATTAACTTAAACTATCAAGATAAGCTAATGAAAAACAGACTCTTAAGAAATTAAAGATATGTTTTCTTCAATATATACTTTATCGGTATGCTAATAACAAAACCAGACTTGTTTTTATGTCTCTTCGGCCCCAAGTAAAAAAAAAAGTATTTAAAAAGAAGCTCTTTGCAATGGTTAACATTAAGGAGAAAGCGAACAACTATGATAGTTTTTCTTGGCTGGTGACTTTTCAGAGCGTCTGAAATCAATCTTTAAAAATATATTGTTGCTAAGGACAGTTAGCAATGTTTTATGCTGAATTACACAGACTAGTATATTTTTAAGGACACATTTGGCATGCGAAGTATCAACTTGATATGCCTGTGCAAAGCATAAACTCTCAAATACAACTTCTTTTCCCATCCCCATCTCTCTCCAGAGTCTGTATGCAAATGTGTGTGTACATGCATGCACGTGCAAATACACACAAGCACACACACATATATACCCCAACGACGCCTCAGGCTAGGAAGGCAAGTCGGCATTGCATTTAAACCTATGCTGTCACTTGAAAATCTCAGCCTCCCGTTAGCAACCTCCTAAGTGGTTAAGTTTGCAAACCTTGGCCCATCATTTCCACTGTCATGAATTCTCAATGACATCATCACTGTAAAATTAGGAACTCTCTCTCTTTTCCTGCAGATGTGAAAGTTTGACATTGCATTCCATGGTCCCGTGCCACATTTCATCAGCGTTTTTCCTTTGCTTTCTCCAAAGCCTGTGGCCGCATGTGGCGTGTAGATTGCCAGTGCTGTTTGGGATCTCATATCAAATGCTGCTACCTAATCCCAGGCGGCCTTCCACAAGCCCACACCTGCAGCTCATTGAATCCTCCTGGAGTACAAAGGGCTGATTTACAACACGAAGGATCCAGGCACTGGTTGCAGCTGGGGCTCCGGCAGGAAAAGGAAGTTGTTCATCATCTTGTGTGCATTTCATTAACAATAGTGTACCCGATATGTAGCTTATAGAATAATTTCAAATCACTGACAGAGAGCATTATGGCATTTGGCACTACTAGGAAAAATATTTCGGGATGGGCAAATTACACCTGAGCGTGAGGTTTCTATGCGACCCTCTGGAATTATGCACACTGATTTATACCAGGTGGGTTGACCTTGCGATATTTTCTGATTTCTTGGGCATTTTCCCATTCCTCATTTCTTTCTCTTTGTCTTTGAAGCAGCCCTGGGGTAGAATTGGGATATCCTGAGCTTTCTGTTCTTTCCATGTATTAGCGACCAAGAGCTTAGAGGAACCTGCACTGAACATGGTGTTTCGAGACCAACCACCTGCAGATATGTCTGTGTAGCTGTTGAGCTGGGAGCAGCTCAGCAAACTGTGACAAATAATGTATCTCTTTCTCCTTTGAGTTTCTACAGCTACAGAAATAAGGAGTCCCAGTGACACACTAGACCCAGCGCAGGCTTACCAGGCCTCGAGGGAATAGAAGAATGGGAGAGTCTCATACTTTCTTTATCTCCATGCTGGGCTGTACATCTATCTTACTATTGACTTATTTTTATCCAAGAAAAGCCTTCATGGTGGAAATGGCACGAGAGTGGTGATGATGATGAGTGCAGACGAAGAAAGAGACAAGGAAGTGACAGGCAGGAAGAAGACAGACTGTCCTCTGGCTAAGGTTCCCACAGCCCTCAGGCCGCCTCGGGACCTGTCTCCTTTGGGACCAGTGTGGCCTCCAGGTGGAACATCTCACCTATTTACCAAGAAGGCTCCAGGTGCTCTGCCTTTCCAGATCTTTCCTGGGAGTATCCTGTAGATCCCAGTTGAAGGATTTTTTTAAGGAAGTGGAAAGCCTTGGAACCTCAAAACAAAAATACTTCAAGAGCTATGGCTCTCTCTGGGTTTGGGGCCAAGCCCCGCATAGGGAGGGCAGCAGCGATGTGCAGATTAAAATGCAGAGATTTCTGATTAGTTTATCATGGATGTTTTAACTTCGACTGTTTTACGAAGAAAGACCAAATCAATAAAAATCGCCATCCTCGAGGGAAAGGGAGCAGGGGAGGAAAAGCAAATTTCTTTTCACTTTGTAATGGTAAACAAACTCGGCTCAGAGCAGTATCTGATGTGGCTGCACGGAGCCTGGTTTCCAGTTTCTCTTGATGTGTCAAATGTATCCCTTATGTGAATCATGGTTTAAAAATACTTTTTACTCAGTGGGTTCGGGAAATCAATAAGCTTTTATGATTCTTTCCTTGCTTCACATAATTTCTGATTTCAAAAGAGACTCTGGGTATTCCTTTAAGATGTTTATATATTATTTATTTTAAAAACTAACAATTCTTCTGCCGGGCTCCTTGAGCATTGTTGTTGGGATTCCGCACCCCCGCTCCAAGCCTTTTCTTTCTTTCTTTTTTCTTTTACTTTCTTTCTTTTTTTTTTTTAACGTAATGCTAATGATTATGGGGCTTACACATAAATTGAAGCCGGATTTATAAAATGCAATATAAAAATCCTTGGGAAGGAAGATAAATATAACAAGCTATGAACTACGTTAGCCTCTCCCAGTGTTGGAATGACTACAAAAGAGGAAATTAATGACCAGGATGTGTGATGCTGCCCAGGTTAGGGGCTTTGGCTTCCAGGCAGGCTGCCTTAAGACAAGCTGTCCTGCATTCCTTGATTTCTCTGAAATACAAATCTAATTGCAGATTGGAACATATCCATTCGCTTAGTCTGTAAAAATAATTTTCCCCGAATATTTACCCAAAGCGCATTATTGCTTATACAGTTGTGAAAAGCATTTAGCACTTTATAATCCCATATTTGCTCCTATGTGGGCCTGGGAGTGTACTCTCCTTACAAAATTCACAAATGCCTAGAAGGCTAACAATTTTTACAAAGTGTTCCTCGTGGAAAACATCTGGAAGTTTTCCAGAATGGCATTCCAGATGTTATAGCTTTAGCAGTCACAAAAGTGCACCGCGCGCTGTGCGTGCGTGTGTGTGTGTGTGTGTGTGTTTTTCCTGGTTCTGCATAGCATGTTATTTATCCATCCCCGACTTCTCTTTGCTCTACCTCTGGAACATTTTAGGTTTGAATTGTTTAATATTTCACTTCTGGACAACTCTGCTTTCGGGGCAATTACACATCTGCAGGGAAGGGAGTATGATGTAGACACTGTAACCAAATATACGCTGGGAGAAGGGGTTGTTAATTGGTATTTTAAAATTGATTTTTTTTCCTCTCTGTTGGGTCAGAAAGAAGAATAAACACTCGGAGAGTGAGCCCGGGATGCATTGCCCGTATCAGGAGGGCCGCGTTCCTTCCCAAGCTTTATTTTGCAGAGATGAGAACTCCCCGCTCCCACCCACACACCAGCCGCTGCAGGATGCTGAGCAGAGAGTGAGGGACAAGTGATGAGTCGACAGGAGACAGAATATTCTCCTTTCAAACTGCTAAGTGCAGCTCGACTGGGGAGACATTTAGGAAAGCGCCGTATCCAAGCCGCTGCTCCTTGATCTTTCTCTTCTCTGTCCTCCTTCTCTCCCTCCTGCCTTCTGAATACGAGGCCCTTTCTGTAGCATCCCGCCCTAGAGAGATGCGACAGCCCTTAGAAACTCAGACAGGAGACTGGTGTCTGTTAAACCAGCTCCTGTGAGTCCTGCCTAAAGTCAGGTCTCCTTCCCAGGACCTGGGCAGCAGATGGCCAGGAGGAGGGGCAGAAGGGGAGGTCACGGCTAGAATGGGAATGAGCCAC
>NW_011888809.1:5841144-5842462 GCF_000151845.1 Pteropus vampyrus
GTTCTAGTTGAAGAACGTTCCTGACTTTTTGTCCATCTGCCTTAGAGAGGTGGTGGTGACCGTCCCTCTCTCTCTCAGAGCTGCCACAGCTGAGAAGCTATTTAGAGCTGGCTTCTGTGTCAGCCCGGACACCTAAGAGACTTGCCACACTGTGGTCAGATTACAACAGCTGAGTTTTGCTTTGCGGGCACGTGCTCCTTTTGGGAGTACCAAAGACGTACATGGCCTGATCCCTTTCTTTGCCTCCACAGCCTGATTCTCCAGCGTGCCCAGGGGGTGATTACTGGCGACCTGCTCCAGGAAGCCAGGAGGGCAGTGGGGCACAATGGGGTGAACACAGTGCCGAGGCAGAGATTGCTTCTAGTTCTTATTTCACCTGTGGGAAGTATTCGACCTCTTCATGTCAGTTTCCTCATCCGTAAAATGGGGATAGTTATTCTTGCCTCTTAGAGTTATTGTTTCTAAAACCTTAGTGCTGTGTTTGACACCTATTACTTGTTAAAAAAAAATTTGTTTCTTCTCTGTCTCAGGGACATGCAGAGTCATCATCCAAAGTGAAATAAATTTCACTTATGTACAGCATGAGTGGCTGTGCTGGTGACGCATTCATTTCACATTTTTGATGCATTCATTTCACATTTTTGCTTCTTCCTGCGCTCAGGGTTTCTACTCCTCTGCTCTCCTGAGTTGCCTTGGACCCTCACGTCTCCTCCCAGGGCCATGTCCCCCACTCCTCTCTTGATGTTTATGGCATTCATTCTGCTGTCCATGATATTTGCCTCCTTACTGTCTTGCACAGCACGAGCACGGCTAGCGAAGGCTCCCAGCACAATCTCCGTTTCTACTCATTATTGCTCTCTTGGACACCACATACTTTTAGCTTAATAATATCACAAACATTGAATCTTTATCTTCTCTATCTCTCTCTCTCTGTCTCTCTCTGTCTCTCATACACATACACACATATACACACGCACACACAAAATCCAATTAGTCAACAGATGAATTTAATTTACTTCATACGTATTTTGCAAAACCAAGCCAGTTCTCATAGACTCTTTCCTGGTCTATTTAAATAAAACCCCTATTATATATATTTTTTTACCTCTAATTCCACATGTCTCAAATATGCCCACACTCCTCAGTGAGATCAGTGTTATTTTTTTAAAAAACCCACATTGGACCATGTCACTTCCTAACTCAAAAACTTTCATTATATCCCCACTGCTTCCATGTTAAGCTCAAATTGCTGAGCTTGGCATCTAAGGTCCTTAGCATTTACATCTTAATCTCTCTAACTCTGTGTCCCACCATTCCT
>NW_011888809.1:5844527-5847054 GCF_000151845.1 Pteropus vampyrus
GGTAGGCAGTATGGTGGAACGTCAAAGGGTTTTTTTTAACTTTAAATATGGTTCACCTGGTCATGCCGGGACCCCTGCACTGTGCCCTAAGTAGCTAGAACATGTGCTTGGAGTTTAAAGCATCACTAGCCAGCACCGACCAATGAAAAGCTCAACTCCTCCAACTTGCCAACACTCAAGGGCACTTGACCAAAATGAAAATTTTGGAATTGACCAGGATTGATGTTCTGCCACATCTATAATGTAGCCTCAGACCTTACGACATCAGACCATATAGTTCACCGTGGTCTGAGACCACATATATATTGGGTGGCACTTTGAGACACTTGATAAAGTTAAAGTATCCAAGAGTAAATTATTTACTTCCAAATTTAAGAATTAGTAAGCACTTTCAAATTATACTGTAAGACGGGTCACAGTCATCAAAAATGGAACCTATAAATTATGTAAAACAACTTTGAGATATTCTAGTGGGTCACTTTACCTTATTCTGCCCCCTGGGTATAGATAGATAGAGATAAATAGAGATAGATATATATATGTAGATATATAAGCTGACAAATGTAATCATACACATATATATGCTGATATTCAACGGATAACTCTTTCAAGCTGAGATACTGGTTCCAAACATTGAGTCAGGAGCCTTAGAATATTTTTCATTTTTTATTTTTCTTTTCTAAGATGTTGGTGTTCTGCATGGCTTGCCTTTGAACCCATTTTACACTTTTCCTGTGCTGTTTGTCAATTCCCTTAGCTTTACCTTTCAGGTATGTTTCTAGCACCTTCTAAGTGAAAGTCATGAAACTAGGGGTTCATTGTGTGTACTACAAAAGTTGTTGACCCCTACAGGCCTACCTCCAGTGAGGGAAATGCAATGTACTCCTAGGAGTCAGCTGGGATGTTTGTGCTGCTTGAGATCTAGGCTCAATACAGCCTATTTAGGATTCCTAGTTGTGGAAGTAACTCCCAGGGACTTCTTTTATGTAATTTATGGTCTATTCTGCTTTCTAGACTTCTGCTTCCTAGTATGAAAACTTTGCATTTTTGAAAGGTGATAGGGGGATTCTTATGGCAGTGCCTGCAGACCACACACCTCTGTGAGCACCGATGCAAAGCCATTCAGTTTGTCTCATGTCTTGCTCCCAAATGTGCATATCCAAAGGTGGTTAGCCGAGCCAAAGGGACTTCAGTTCAGTACAACAATTTTCTGTAAAACTCAGCAGTGGTTAATGATCCCTTCGTACTTTGTTATATTTATAAGATGGAGAAGTATACGAATAATACCAAAGGAGTGTTATGGACAAGTCGAGAGGATGGAGAAACAGTTGTGCTCTCAGAGTACATGGGAAGCATCTGAGATGGTTTTCCAAGAGGTGGCGAAAATGAATTTTGAGGAACACACGGAATCCAGCTGGAAGGAGGACACGATCTGGTCAGTTCTAGGGTGAATAGTATAAGCAAAAACTTGGGAGGTGGACATGGGGCAGCAAGAATAAGATTTAGTTGAGGATGCAGGGGGCGTGGGCCCAGCTGGAGTGGGTGGCCCTGCGTACCAGGCCATCACTAGGACTTGAAGGAGAATAACCTTGCCATCACTACTGGTGAATTCATAAAGCGTATTGTCTTTTAGAATTAGTGCCCTCCGCATTTACAGACACAACAGGAGCTTATAAAAAGACTCCTCTGGGAGGCACGGTGCCTGATATTCTGTGAGGAAGTCAGTGATACACATGGACTGACATGTTTTGTTCTAGTCCCCGAGGCCTTGTGTTAAGGCTTCTGAAAAGACCGCCTTTCTTCTCTTTCTGACCTCAGCACTCCCTCATCTCTACCTTCCCTCTCCCAGTCTTCCTGAAGCTGTGATTTCCTGTCTCTCCTCCCTCCGGTTTGTTCCTCGTGAGCCTTGGTGAGAGGTAAGCCCACAGAGCAGGACCCTCGGCAGCTGTCTCTCTTTCTACTCTTCCCTGAGCGGGGGCATCTGGTTCTCATTCTCCTCCTGATGCTTCGGGCTCCTTTCACCTTGCTCTGTTTACGTATAGATTATGCTGCCTGTTTGAAACTTAGAGCTTCTAACTGGTCTTGCCCCCTGTGATAAAAACAGCACCCAAAGGGACTCTGAAGAGAGCTGGACAGGTTGAGAAGAGCTTAGGTATGAATTAAACCTTAACCAGAGAGAAATCTCTGTAGCCATGGAGATGTGAGCCTGTCGAACCCTTCTAAAGAACCCTTCCTAACCTCTATCTGCTGACAATCTTTGTGGAGTCTGTTGACCCTCCAAAATGGGACTCAGACTTGTGTACAGACACGTGTATTCTTTGAGGAAAGGATTTGAAGCTTTTATGAGATTCTTAAAGAGATCTGGGATCCACAGAGGTTAAAATCCACCATCACAGATATTTCTATGTGGTTGTCTGTAGCAATCCCACTGTTCCTAGGAGCTTAGCAAGGTTACGTACATGCCAAAATCACTAAGTAGTGTGAACAGGAGGCAAATTGAGATGGGCTGAGTGTGGGCTGTGAATCG
>NW_011888809.1:5847104-5849847 GCF_000151845.1 Pteropus vampyrus
ACCCACCCTTTAACGCCCAGCCTGACTTTACCTCTTTTGCTTGGGCAAAGCGAGAGCTACAGCGTCTGTAGCACTTCACACCTTACATTATTAGTTTCCATCTGCAACTTCAACGTGCACTGTGCACTCCCATGCTTGGAATATCTTAAGGAAGAAATATTCAGTCGAACAAATGAACAGATGGCCGTGACAGATGGCTGAACATTCATGAACACCATGGTCACCTAGGCCAGGGTGCCATGAGTTGTTTCACTCTGAGGGCTCACAAGAGATAATTATAGGGAAACAGCGTGAGTACCCCCAGCTTTTGGCCAGACGGGGGTGCTACATTCAAAGAAGATTGGGGGGTGGTAAAAAGTTCTCTTCACTCTCTTGGATAAGCTCCAGATTAAACTTTCCATGTACAGAATCTTGTTCTCTGGATGACTCAAAAGTTCTTTTCATTATAGGTGTTTAGTTCACAATAAAGAAAAATTGAGAAAGTTGAATTGTATATAAACGGGTTGATATTACTTTGATATTGATAGTACCTTGAGGCAAGCTTTAAAGAAATATGTTTACATGTCCTTCGTGTCCATTTAATTTAGGCAGTTTCAGCAATTTTAATGACAAAATTCATTTCTCTTCCTGTACTTTTTTCTTTTTAAATTTTTGTTTTTCAATTAGAGTTGACATTCAATAGCGTTTTATATTAGTTTCAGGTGTACAGCATAATGGTTGGACTCCTGTACATTTTTCTGAATTAAAAGAGCTGGAGTACTAATATGACAGCCAAACAACTCTGTGAACTATAGATGAAGTTGTGGCTAACATACAAACAGTATTAGAGACTTCAACCAGTGGTTTGATGATATCCCTTCAGGTAATAATAGGTGATACGGGTAGGCAGTATGGTGGAACGTCAAAGGGTTTTTTTTAACTTTAAATATGGTTCACCTGGTCATGCCGGGACCCCTGCACTGTGCCCTAAGTAGCTAGAACATGTGCTTGGAGTTTAAAGCATCACTAGCCAGCACCGACCAATGAAAAGCTCAACTCCTCCAACTTGCCAACACTCAAGGGCACTTGACCAAAATGAAAATTTTGGAATTGACCAGGATTGATGTTCTGCCACATCTATAATGTAGCCTCAGACCTTACGACATCAGACCATATAGTTCACCGTGGTCTGAGACCACATATATATTGGGTGGCACTTTGAGACACTTGATAAAGTTAAAGTATCCAAGAGTAAATTATTTACTTCCAAATTTAAGAATTAGTAAGCACTTTCAAATTATACTGTAAGACGGGTCACAGTCATCAAAAATGGAACCTATAAATTATGTAAAACAACTTTGAGATATTCTAGTGGGTCACTTTACCTTATTCTGCCCCCTGGGTATAGATAGATAGAGATAAATAGAGATAGATATATATATGTAGATATATAAGCTGACAAATGTAATCATACACATATATATGCTGATATTCAACGGATAACTCTTTCAAGCTGAGATACTGGTTCCAAACATTGAGTCAGGAGCCTTAGAATATTTTTCATTTTTTATTTTTCTTTTCTAAGATGTTGGTGTTCTGCATGGCTTGCCTTTGAACCCATTTTACACTTTTCCTGTGCTGTTTGTCAATTCCCTTAGCTTTACCTTTCAGGTATGTTTCTAGCACCTTCTAAGTGAAAGTCATGAAACTAGGGGTTCATTGTGTGTACTACAAAAGTTGTTGACCCCTACAGGCCTACCTCCAGTGAGGGAAATGCAATGTACTCCTAGGAGTCAGCTGGGATGTTTGTGCTGCTTGAGATCTAGGCTCAATACAGCCTATTTAGGATTCCTAGTTGTGGAAGTAACTCCCAGGGACTTCTTTTATGTAATTTATGGTCTATTCTGCTTTCTAGACTTCTGCTTCCTAGTATGAAAACTTTGCATTTTTGAAAGGTGATAGGGGGATTCTTATGGCAGTGCCTGCAGACCACACACCTCTGTGAGCACCGATGCAAAGCCATTCAGTTTGTCTCATGTCTTGCTCCCAAATGTGCATATCCAAAGGTGGTTAGCCGAGCCAAAGGGACTTCAGTTCAGTACAACAATTTTCTGTAAAACTCAGCAGTGGTTAATGATCCCTTCGTACTTTGTTATATTTATAAGATGGAGAAGTATACGAATAATACCAAAGGAGTGTTATGGACAAGTCGAGAGGATGGAGAAACAGTTGTGCTCTCAGAGTACATGGGAAGCATCTGAGATGGTTTTCCAAGAGGTGGCGAAAATGAATTTTGAGGAACACACGGAATCCAGCTGGAAGGAGGACACGATCTGGTCAGTTCTAGGGTGAATAGTATAAGCAAAAACTTGGGAGGTGGACATGGGGCAGCAAGAATAAGATTTAGTTGAGGATGCAGGGGGCGTGGGCCCAGCTGGAGTGGGTGGCCCTGCGTACCAGGCCATCACTAGGACTTGAAGGAGAATAACCTTGCCATCACTACTGGTGAATTCATAAAGCGTATTGTCTTTTAGAATTAGTGCCCTCCGCATTTACAGACACAACAGGAGCTTATAAAAAGACTCCTCTGGGAGGCACGGTGCCTGATATTCTGTGAGGAAGTCAGTGATACACATGGACTGACATGTTTTGTTCTAGTCCCCGAGGCCTTGTGTTAAGGCTTCTGAAAAGACCGCCTTTCTTCTCTTTCTGACCTCAGCACTCCCTCATCTCTACCTTCCCTCTCCCAGTCTTCCTGAAGCTG
>NW_011888809.1:5851637-5856974 GCF_000151845.1 Pteropus vampyrus
TAGGTCTCCATATTTCCTACAAACACTAGTCACCTATTGGACTGCTTAGGTGTACAAAAGAGGCAAACCTCACATGTTTTCTGTTGGTACCTGGAAGAGAGAGAATCACCTAGAGCTGATGTTCTCATCCTTAGTTGAAATAGAAGTTCCTGGGTGGCTCATAAACATCCTGATGCCCGGGCCACACCCCCAGTTCATCATTTCATTAGACCTAGAGGGGGATTGAGGAACCAGTAACTTGTACAGCTCCTCAGGTGACTTCAATGTGCAGTTGAGTTTGAAAACCATTAACTAACAGCATTTGGAATGGTGACAAAGCAGTGCAGTTTGGGAAGCATGGCTCCTGGTCCCAGCACAGGCATGAATGAGCCCAGTACATTGACCCTTCCTGGTTTCCCACCCACAGGGCTTGCTCAGCCCCGGTGCTCCGTCAGGATTGGCCCTTTCCTCTGCTCCGCTCATCAAAGTGTTCATTTTCCCAAGGCCAGCGCCTGGAATGCTACTAGTCAGAAATGCCCATTCACTTCCTGTTCCTTCAAAGCACTGCCCGTTCCTCTCTCCTGGCACTGTAGTTTCTTCTGTGTGACTCTCATCCTTCCCCCCGACAGGCCATCTTTGAATCATCTCTCAGGCTGCCTTTCACCTCCATGCCTGGCATACAGGAGTCACTCAGCAAAGGTTTAGGATGGAGGGATGAATGCATCAACACGTGGCCTTGAGGCTATCCCGTACTCCTAGTCATCCTCCTCCCCTTCAGCTTTTTAGATGTGTCCCCACTAAAGTCATGACAACCTTTCAGTCTCTAGAATTCGTTTTTAGCACAGTTGGTGGACTGGGATATTTCTCTGGGATTTTCTTTCAGTTCTCCCAATGAAGGAGAAATGGAAAGGACAGCAACAGTATTCACTTAATTTGGATTTTTACGCAGTTTTATTTACAAACTTCTGGTCCAAGAGAACTAATGGGAGCTCATTTGTTTTGGAGAGCACAATAATGTTTTCGATACTTAGGCTGCTATTCAAAATTCGCTCACTTGACTTGAGAACATCTTGGTTTTAGTTACTCCGCAGCCTACTGCTCAGCCCCTGGCCAGGGCAGAGCTCAGCGTCTGTGCCTGTAACCTCTGTAGCCTCCTCTTCCTTACCGTTGGGCATCTCTAATATTGTAACACTCTTTTTCTCGTGATTTTTCAGCAGCAAATCATGCCCTTGTCTTTGAATACTCCAGTTTGTCCTCAACGTTTCTAAGAGATGAATTGAGATTCTCCAAGTGCGCTTATTTCTAATTCACCGAATCAAATTATTGAGGACAAGTTGGAGGTGGCGTGGAGGAAAAAGGAAAGACACAGGCTCTTGGACCTAGAGGACAAGTGAGTCCCAGAGCTGTGGCTTCTGACGGAGGTGGTTCTTCTCTTGCCTCTGAGAATTTAACTTCACGATATGGTGATAGTCACAGTGGGAAAGAATAATGTCACCGAGGATTAAAAGGAGCAGGGCGTTGGTGATTATCCTCGCCAGCCTCTGGCTCAATTTTGAAGGGAAAATGCTTTCTTTTCACAGGGTTATCGAGTGAGGTGTGAAGCCAGTGCTAGGCCCCTAGTTCTGGTAGAACATAGCACAGGCGGATGGGACCTGGATCTTCCTGATTCTAAGTGGACAATGTGCTGTGTGAAAGGAGCTGCTGTCCCATTTTATATTTCAACATTTCCTTGTAATTTTTATTGTTTTTACAATTGTCAGTTTGATTTCCTCATTGACCCTAAGGTTGTTTCTGAGACTTTTTAAAAACACTTTCTAACTCGATTTGGGATTAATATTATTATTCTATTTTTATTGAACTGTGGTTAGGCAATGTGGTTATAGAACTGAAGCATTTTGAATTTATTAAAGACTTTTTATTGCCTGATATTAAATCAAAATTTTAAATAATCTATCACAGATACATATTCATATATTCTCAGTGGAAGGCCAAGTTAAATCTCTCTTTCCTTCTCTCAACTATCTCCTGTTATAACCTCATTAATTATATGGTTCAAATCTTTCATAATATTGTTTTAGATTTATTTTAAATTAATAGTGCCTTATTAAATTTTCTCACTAGTTATATTTCTGTCAATTTTTGCAATTAAGTTTTTAAAAAAATTACCTAAATATTAAGTCATTTTCACTATTTATGACATACTATCATTAGTAATATAAAAACTATTGCTTTACTCATTTAATATTTTTTGCCCTTTTCTGATATTATTCCTATTTCTACTCTAATTTTATTTGAATTTACCTGACAGATGTAGGTGAAGCTTTTTGCTTTTAACCTTTCTTTGTCATTTACTTCAAGTTTCACTTACAGGTGATATATCTTTGTTATGTTGTCTAACTTAATCTGAGAAGGTTTCTGTTTCTTTTTACTGAGGGAGTTTAACCTATTTACGTTCGCTGATGCAACCTAATTTTCTTCCATTAATTTGTTATGCTTTCTCTTATTAGTTTTTTAAATTTATATTTTTATTGTTTCTTTTGATTTTTGTTGTATGGGCATATTAATTTGTTGATTTCTTTTGCAGATATTTAAAAAATAGGTATTATTGTGACTAATTCCATAACGGATTACCTTAAAGGTTCCATGGCAATCTTAAAATATATTAAATTATTGATGTTAATCCAAAATAATACATTTTCCATCTTCATTGGCAGAGGGGAGGTGTTGGCGTTTTTGCTATATCCCCTACCCCAAAGGAAACAAGTTTAAAACTTGTTAAAATATCATTTTTAAGAAGGTATAGTTTAGTTAGTGAATTATTACTAACTGTCAAATAGGAACTAATTGTAATGTTGCATAAATCATGCCAGAATATTGAAAAATATCAAAACATACCCAATTTATTTTATGAATCTAGCACAACTGATACGATACTATTCATGTCTGTTTCATAGAGGTTTTATGAGGATTAAGTGAAATAATACCTATCATGTTCTCAGCACAGTATCTGGCACATATTCAGTACCTTTATTATTATTAATCATATCAATAGAGGCTGAAAAAAGTATTCATTAAGCACTCATTTCGGATAAGGCTCTTTACATATGAGGACAAGGAAGATACAAATTTTAGTTTATTTAGTTTATTAAAACTTTCAAATATTCTGCAAAATTTGTTTGATAAAACCACTATAACACGTAGTTTGTCTTATAGTACTTATGCACACAAGGCTTACTTTTTAGAAGGACCTAGCACTTGTATTAAAAAATACAGATTCCTGGGTCTCACTCATATTGTTGAGCTAGAATGTCCAAGAAAAATCCTGATGATATTTTTGAATAATTTATTTTTTAAATCACAGTTGGCATACATATTATATTAGTTTCAGATGTACAATATAGTGATTAGATATTTATATTACTTACAGAGTGATCATCCTGATAAATGTGGTACCCACTGACACCAAACATAGTTATTACAGTATTATTGACTATATTCCTTATGCTATAATTTACATCCCCATAATTATTTTGTAATTACCTATTTGTAGTTCTTAATTCCTTCCTCCTTTTCACCTATCCCCCGCAAACCACTTTCATCTAAGAACCATCAAAATGTTCTCTGTTTATCTATGAGTTTGTTTCTGTTTTGTTTATTTATTTTGTTCTTTAGATTCTGCATGTAAGTGAAAATATATGGCATTTGTCTTTCTCTGTCTGACTTTTTTCACTCAGCATAATATCCTCTAGTGCCAATCATGTTGCTGCAGATGTCAAGATTTCATTCTTTTTTATGGCCGAGTAATATTCTATTGTATATATATGTACCATCTCTTTTTTATTTATTCATCCATTGATGGACACTCAGGTTGCCTCCATATCTTGACTGTTGTAAATAATGTTGCAATGAACATACGGATTCACATGCTCCTTTGAAGTAGTGTTTTGGGTCTGTTCAGATAAATACCCAGAAGTGGGATTACTGGGTCCTTTTTTGTCTCTTGTTATAGCCTTTGTTTTAAGGTCTATTTTGTCTGGTATAAGTATTGCTATCCCAGATTTTTTGTTTGTTTCTATTTTCATGAAACGTTTCTTTCCATTTCTTTACTTTCAGTCTATGTATGTCTTTCAGTCGGGAGGGATTCTGTTGTAGGCATCATATGTAGGGGTCTTATTTTCATATCCATTCAGCCACCCTTTCTTTTGATTGGAGCATTTAATTCATTTACATTTAAAGTAATTGTTGATAGATATGTAGTAAAATACGCCATTTTATTATTTATATTTTTGATTTTTTTTCTTTTTTCTTCTTCTTCTTAAAGAAGCCCTCCAACATTTTCTGTAATACTGGCTTGGTGGTGATGAATTCCTTTAGTTTTTTCTTGTCTAGGAAGCTCTTTATCTGTCCTTCGATTCTAAAAGCTTTGCTGAGTAGAGTAATCTAGGTCGTAGGTCTTTACTTTTTATCACTTTGAATATTTTCTGCCATCCCTTCTGGCCTATACAATTTCTGTTGAGAAATCATCCGACAAGCCTTATGAGAGCTTTTGTGCAGATAACTAATTGCTTTTCTCTTGCTGATTTTAAGATTCTCTCTTTGTCTTTAACCATTGGCCTTTTAATTATGATGTGTCTTGGTGTGGGCCTCTTTGGGTTCATCTTGCTTGGGACTCTCTGTGCTTCCTGGGCTTGTGTATCTATTTCCTTCACCAGGATAGAGAAATTTTCAGTCATTATTTCTTCAAATAGGTTTTCAATTCCTTGCACTCTCCTCCTTCTGGTACCTCTATGATGTGAATCTTGGTACGCTTGATGTTTTCCCACAGACCCCTTAAACTATCCTCGTTTTTTTGGATTCTTTTTTCTTGTTGCTGTTTTGATAGGTGTTTTCTGCTACCTTATTTTCTGAATCACTGATTCAGTCTTCTGCTTCATCTAATCTACTGTCGATTCCTCCTAAGGTTTTCTTCAGTTCAGTTATTGTATTTTTCATTTCTGCCTGGTTCTTTTTTTATGTTTCCCATCTCTACTTTCATGTTTTCTATCTCTTTGTGAAAGTTCTCACTGAGCTCATCACTCTTCCCCTAAGTTCGATGAGTATCCTTATACGCAACGTTTTGAACTCTGCATTTGGTAGATTGCTTGTCTCCATTTCGTTTAGCTCTTTTTCTGGAGCTTTGTTCTGTTCTTTTATTTAGGACATGTTTCTTTGTCTCCCCACTTTGGCTGCATCCCTGTGTTTGTTTTTATGTATTAGGTAGGGGTCCTAAGTTTCCCAGTCTTAGTAGAGTGGCTTTATATAGTAGGTGTCCTGAGTGGCCCAGTGGCACAGTCTCCCTGTCACCTCAGCTGGGGTTCC
>NW_011888809.1:5857654-5858364 GCF_000151845.1 Pteropus vampyrus
TGTGGGCCTCTTTGGGTTCATCTTGCTTGGGACTCTCTGTGCTTCCTGGGCTTGTGTATCTATTTCCTTCACCAGGATAGAGAAATTTTCAGTCAAATAGGTTTTCAATTCCTTGCACTCTCCTCCTTCTGGTACCTCTATGATGTGAATCTTGGTATGCTTGATGTTATCTCACAGACCCCTTAAACTATCCTTGTTTTTTTGGATTCTTTTTTCTTGTTGCTGTTTTGATAGGTGTTTTCTGCTACCTTATCTTCTGAATCACTGATTCAGTCCTCTGCTTCATCTAATCTACTGTCGATTCCTCCTAAGGTTTTCTTCATTTCAGCTATTGTATTTTTCATTTCTGCCTGGTTCTTTTTTTATGTTTCCCATCTCCACTTTCATGTTTTCTATCTCTTTGTGAAAGTTCTCACTGAGCTCATTACTCTTCCCCTAAGTTCGATGAGTACCCTTATAAGCAATGTTTTGAACTCTGCATTTGGTAGATAGCTTGTCTCCATTTTGTTTAGCTCTTTTTCTGGAGTTTTGTTCTGTTCTTTTATTTAGGACATGTTTCTTTGTCTCCCCACTTTGGCTGCATCCCTGTGTTTGTTTTTATGTATTAGGTAGGGATCCTAAGTTTCCCAGTCTTAGTAGAGTGGCTTTATATAGTAGGTGTCCTGAGTGGCCCAGTGGCACAGTCTCCCTGTCACCTCAGCTGGGGTTCC
>NW_011888809.1:5858414-5877668 GCF_000151845.1 Pteropus vampyrus
TCCTAAGTTTCCCAGTCTTAGTAGAGTGGCTTTATATAGTAGGTGTCCTGAGTGGCCCAGTGGCACAGTCTCCCTGTCACCTCAGCTGGGGTTCCAGGTGTGTATCCCTTGTATGGGTTGTGTGTGCCCTCCTGTTGTAAATCTTGATTGCTGTTTGCACGTCAATGGGAAGGACTGACCCTCAGGCTGAGGGTTGTGAGGACTGGCTGGTGACTACAGTGGAGAAGCAGTTGGGCAGGGGCTGACCTTATGGAGTAGGATTTGCTTTAGCAGGGCTCTAGTGCCTGCTCAGTCTGCCCTTTGGGTGTGTTGTCCTTGAATGTGGCCCCAGGTGGTGCTCCAGACCAAAGTTGGCCACTGGGTTTGCAGGCCGGGGCCTCCTGGGAGGGACCCTGCCGCAGGACCAGTTCAGCTGCAGCTGTGTCCTGCCCAGGGCCACCTGTTATGAGTCACCAAGCAATCTGTAGGTGGCTGTCACCCACACTGGGCTTGGATGTGCCTCAAGAGGCTGAGTCGCAAACCGAGGCCGGGTGCCGCTAGTGCTAGGCATGAGGCTGCTCAGCAAGTTACAGGTTACACTGAGGCCAGATGCTGCTTGTTTTGTGAACCTTTGAAAAATTTTAGTAAAGTCTGCAGCAGAAGCCAAGACAGGCCACTGGAGGCGGCTCGTGTGGGCCTGCACCTTGGGAGGGGCGGGGTCTCAGGGAAGCACCTGGGTGGGGCAACCAGTGTTAGGTTGATGGAGCTTGGATATGGCGGCTGCTTATATCTGCAGGCTTAGAGCAGGGAGGGCTCAACAAAGAAATAGTGGACCTTGCCAGAACTTCTGTCCAGGATAAAGCTGCCCCTCCAGCCCTTGCTCTGAAGCAAGATAACTCAGCTCCTCCCTGAGTGTCTTTGGTGCTTTTCAAGCAGCTGCCCCAGTGCCGGAGCTGAGAGCGAGTGAGTCCATCAGCGGTAAGTCAACACGCGGGCCCTTTAAGAGAAATTTCAGCCACCTTCTATCTCAGCCACAATCTCCACTGATTTTTACAGCCAGATGTTATGAGAATTTCTCTTCCTGGCACTGGAAACTGGGCTGGGGAACCTGGTGTGTGGCTGGGACCCCTCGCTTATCCAGGGGGACCTCTACAAACGAGATAGCCCTCTCAATTTTTAACCTCCGCGTGCAGGTGTGGGACCGGCTCGTTCCGCATCTCTGCCCCTTCTACCAGTCTCAAGGTGGCCTGTTCTGTGCGTTCCCAGTTGTAGAACTTCTGTTCCACTAGATTTCAGGCGATTTTCAATGATGGTTGTTCTGTCGTTTAGTCGTAACTTTGATGTGGTTGTGAGAGGAGGCGAGCACAGCATTCCGCCATCTTGACCGGAGCCTGGTGAATTTTTTTAAGCAAACATCCTGGGTGACTATTATTATTAAGGAAATTTGAGAAACTCTATAAATCAACACTTGGGACTCTTCGTTTTATTATTTTGGCTTTATTTAGTAAATCTGTTGTGTTTGTTAAAATATTTACAGCATAGAATCATAGGTTCCTCCCAAGTCAAAGCAAAGGCTAACATTAAAATTATTTAGAAGGGCTCTTTTTAAAAATGGTTTAAAGGATTCATATTATCATCAATATCTAACATCTTCCTTAATGGAGAAACAGAAAAAGCATTTCTAATAAAGTCAGGAGTAAGACAAAGGTGGCCATAATCATCACTATAGTTGAACTCTGACAGCCTAGTTGCAAACATAGGTCTTGGAATCCAGAGGCCTTGGGCAGTGATGCTATTTCCTCCTCTGACTAGCTCTTTAATAAATGGCACAATGCTTCTTTGTCCCTCAGTTTTCTCAGCTCAAAAATGGGGACAAGGATAGTATCCACCCCACAGGTTCTGAGGTTAAAGTGAGGTGATACATCTGATATGCTGAGCAGAGTGCCAAGCCCATGAGTCAGCACTGACAAAGTCAGTTTTCTAAAATTCTTAGTCATGTACAAGTGAGGAAGTGGATCAGAGAGAGTGTGGACTCTCCTGAGGGCGCTTGAATTAGTGAATGTGAACTCTGGCTTTGAGAGTTAGTCTGCTGTTTTTTCTCATTGCCGCTTAAACTGAGAACAGTTGAAACATGATAAGCAAACAACAGAAAAATAGGACTTGATGTCTAGTGCAGGCTAAACCCCACACGAGCCCATATGATGGGCACTCATGCTTCTTGACTGCAATCCTGCCTCTCAGAGTTACTTGGGGGAGAATCTTCTAGCACTTTCCGCCTCACTGAGGGCAGCAACAGAACAGATGAGAGAGTGTGCCCAACGCACCCCATCTCGGCCTTCTCCACTCATACTACGCTTTAGAAAGAAGCAGCAAGGCTAGCACATGAAACTCAGTCACCTCTGCATAGTGGCCTTTCCCAAAGTGGGCGGTGCTGTGGCTTTGCTCTCCCAGCAGGAATGGTTTGAAATTTTCATCACCAAAATCACAGTTCAAGCTTGATTTCTGTGGGTGCTTGTCTCAGAGCTTTAATGACCCATCTTTCATATAAACGAACCATGTTATTTTCCCCACTTTGGTGTCTGACAATCTCTCCATGCCCAGGGAGGCAGGAAATGTGCCGATGTTGATATGTGAACATCTTGGAATGGGCCTGGCCCATGGCAGGCCAGGGCAGCCAGCTGTCATTAGGAAATACCTTTCAGGTATATTTCTGGGTGAATGAATAAAGGAGTCAGCTGTACAAAAACCTCTCTTGGTATCCTTAGCATGCTCGATTTTTTTATTCTCATTCATTTGTAAGAGAAGTCTCATATCTGCTATGATAATAAAAGGAGATCAAGCAAAAACTTCTGTTCCTATGAAAACCAAAAATGCAGAGCCAAAAGCTTAACAAGGAGTGGGCATCAGGAGTTCTGGATTCTGGCCTGATTTATCCCTATTGGTTGTGTGACTTTGGGTACATTAGCTCGAGCTTCAGTTTTCTGTGGAATGCAGTTAGTAGTATTTACTCTGCTGGCTTCACTGAAGGCTGTAAAGTGTACTTGACAATTCATATAGAAGCTTTGTTGAGGGCATAGTTCAATTCTTATTTATCTTTCTCTCTTGACAAAGGAAAAATGTTCAGTGCCTTTTTTGTTGAAGGAACGAATGAATAAATAGGTATATGAAAGAGCACTAAATAACTCATTTTAAATTACCTTTTTATGTCTCTGTATCTCTTACTATCCTGTGACTTTGATGAGGGCAGGAAGGGTGTCTTCATCACTGTACCACCAAAGGCTATAGTACATCCTTGTACTACGTCAGGGTATGGCAAACGGTAGTTCTGGGCTGTACAATTCGTGAATGCGGGGTAGAAATGATACTATCACAAAGAAATCCTGAAACTCCAGCTCCTTTTCTTGCTCTAAATTTATTTATTCTGTCAGTCCAGTTTGGTGTTAAACGTATCTCAATTTACTTTATCTGTGTGTCTTGTCTCTTTCATAAACTGTGAAGTCCCAAGAGAGGGGACACTACCTCCTATTATGGCAGTTTTCCTGGCCCCGAAGAGACCTTCAGCTTAATGGATGGAGTCGTTGGGACAGGTCTGGCTGACTGCTGGACCAACGAGTACTTTACAAAATAATGTTATTTTTTTCTTATAAAAGTAATAAAAGTTCATGTGAAAAAATTTAAAAACTACAAATATTATAAAGAAAGATTTTGTTTGTTTGTTTTAAAAAACAACCTTACTCTAATCCTCCTACCCAAGGGCTATTATACATTAGAGGATTTTATTTTATTTGAATTTAGCAATATAAAAAGTTAAAGAAATTACTTAATTCCTGACAGATATTTCCTCAATGTAAGAGACATCGATTCCTAAATATTTTCTAGATCCTGCTTTTTTTTTCTAAGCAGATAAATATAAAGGAGTTGATGTTTATGTACTTTAACACATTTTTGATGATCACGACTTTAAATGTATAGTTAATAAAACTTGATCAAAGGTCAGAAGATACCACTGAAGCCTAAACAAACAAGCATACAAGATAATTTTTCTTTAATGAAGGAAATAAAAAATACTGATTTTTATGATTATTTTTCAATAAAAGTTAATAAGGAAAAGCTAATCTATACTAAAAATATCCTGTAAAAGTAGCAAAACCTGTTGAAGATGAGCAAACACATTATGGGGAAAGTAGGGGAGACTGGCAGGCACCTATCATTACCTCAAGTGCATTCATGCCGTCAGAGGACTAGCTTGTTTTCTCCTTTCTTTCGAGTTACCTGAACAGTAGAGTTTGAATTTATTTATACTAACATGTATTAAACACTTAATTTATACAGGACAGATAGTGTCCTAAACTCAATACATTTTAACTAATTTTATTAGGAATTCAGGGAGTTGGAGGTGGGTTGGCTTAAGTCTCACAGCTAATATGTGGCAGAGTGGTTTTGGGTGAGAGAAGATTTTATCGCATCTTTTGTAGATGTGTAAGGGACTTCAGAGAGATCATCTAGTCCAACCATCTTGTTTCAGTGTTTGGAAACTGAGGTCACCAGGTATTAGCACACCTGGGCTAATCTCCAAGTCTTCTTATTCCTATTCTAATGCTCTCTCCATAATTCTGACCTTGGTTACAGTCACATAATTTATCCCAGGACTAACTACTCTACACTATCAATTCTATGTCATTGGACCCATTGGGGATACTGGCCATTACTCTCATCAGTTACATCATCTTGGTGTGTGTGGGTCCTCTTGGACTAATGAATCTGCCTATAGTGCTGTGACAGTCAACAGTATTGTATGTTATGAGATGAACAGGTTGGAAAAACGTAGAAGTTTAGGTGACTGCTTGTTCTAGAAATGCGAGGCGGTGATCGATGTACGAGAAGGTGCAGGCCATCCTCCCCCTTCCCACTTTGCCCTTGTCACTTAGAACACTAGGTGAGAAGGTGCTACAAGGAATACAGCTACTGTGTGTTCTTAGGCAAATCACTGGTGCCAATACGCACAAAGAACTCGCTTTGTGTCTTCATTTTCACCACTAGCTTCTTGTGTTTTAGCAACAGTTTGGTCATGTTCCCCAAGTTTCACCTTTTCAACATCTGAATGTCATTCCTTTGGCTAACCATTTTTTCCCTCCACTTCTTTATTTGGTGATGACAGGGGAAACTGTTAGTTTTTAAAAAGTTAATTTAATGGTCCACTTGCAAGAAGCCACATAGCAACCAATCTGTTCTTAAGATTTGGGATTTATTTGATTCATCTTCTCAGATGACTTATTGAAATTGTCTTTAGAATGTGTCTAAAATGGGTGTTGTGTGCTCCGCTGATGGCACCAGACCCAGAGTTTCCATCCAGGTATTTATTTAATTGTCTCTTCTAATTCTCTCTACTGACACTCATCCTGAAGCTTACTTTTGCCATTTTGTTGGAACAGCATTCCACCCCTGCCCCAAACATTTAACTCCTCTCAGATAAATCCAAGCCCAACCCTGAAATTCCCAGGTTGGCCCTAAATCAATGCCAGACTGTACGGTATGTTAGTAATGGCTCATACTTCAGGGAGAAGAATTTTCCTGAGTAGTTTCAGAGATGCAGATAAAAGAAGCAGAAAGCCCACACTTAGACCATAGAGATCATTGCTTACGACAGGTAGAAAAGATATGGAGGAAGGGAGAGAAATTCATTGTTAGACTACAAAATGAACATTAGAAGTGTGTGTAAGAAAGCCTGAGCCTCTCCGAATTTAAGCTGAGCTCTTTAACTACATTTGAATTTAGTCCTAACACAAAGATAGAAAGATTCAGGGTCTTTCAAAGGGAAGGATGGTCTCCTGGTGTGGGCTATTTCTTGGAGCTTTGCACATTAACGGACATGCTGGTCTTCAGAAAGAAAGTACTACTTGGTCTGCAAAATGGAGCAGAAGCACCATCTTCTAAAGCGTATGGGGGATGCCTTATGAAGGCACAGACCATGGGCCAGGCTTTGCTTCCCTTCTGGTCAGAATATATGTGACACAATCAAGCATTTTGTAAATTAAGCTAACTTCCTTACAGGGCAATCTTGGGGCAGTTCTAAGAGAGGAAAGCTGTAAGACCTCTCAAGGACTAGTTTTAGAAGTCACATAAGGTCACCTTCAATGCACTGATTATAATGAAAATGTAAGTATGCTAACTCCTCTAATCTAATGCTATGTTCCCTGATGACCATTTTCAAATTCATTCATCAACCACAATAAGTGTTATTGGGCATACATTGCATGCGAGGAATAATGCTGAACATTTTGGTAGATTCAAAGGTGAATAAGAGAGCATCCTTTTTCCTTTCAATAATCTATAACCTATACCTAGCATGACATTCAAAAGGGGCTAACTGACCACATTTTAAACAGGACTGTAAGTGATTTCTACAGTCTCTATAAGAATGTACGTCACAGAGAAAAATAAAAGCCTCTTCTTAGTTTGTGTTCACTAGGAATTACCATATATTTTTACTAGGACAGTTGAGATTCTTTTCCACTTTCCCCAATCTCCTCCACAGTAAGTTTAATACGCAAAGAAAGACAATATCCAAATTATCATAAATCTGTCAGCATTCCATTTCAGAACAGAGGCAAATGGAGCTTCCATGTATCTGAAATGTATGTATCTGGATTACCGTTTTATCCTTTAATAGGGTAGACCTCAGGGTCAAATTTTATTATATACATCTTAAAAATGTAGAGCCGGAGTTTCAGACAGGGGAGTAGAGAGGTGACCTGAGTCAGGGTGGGACATTAACCTTCTGACCTCAGAGACTGATGGATCTCAAGCAGCACTGCACTCCAGAGGGGAGGCTATTTTGGCACAGGGAGGAAGGCCAGATGCCCTGGTGTTTCATTTTAAGCTTTGAAAGGTTAAACTTAGGCTTGCCTTTGCCCTCTAACCTGCCAGGGCCACCCCAAAGCAACGACCACCTTTAGAGTTCTCTACTTCCTCTTCTTGGACTTTAATTCTGCTCTTCTCCCTCTTTTGAGTACCTGATGCCCACTTGTCATCAGCTGCTCTATTCCATACCAGACTTTCAAGAAAGAATCAGCTACCAATTATTTACACTCCAGTGTGAATGTCAATTAGTGGGTGAGTCTGATCTTTTGGTGAGAAAAGAAAAGCTTCATTCATGGGGAAAGGGATTCCGGCCATCAGCAAGTAGGTTATGAGAACATTCCCAAGGCCTCTCATCAGCAAGTAGGTTATGAGAACATTCCCAAGACCTCTGAGATATTACGGCTACTTTCTGCTCTTAATACCTATTCAGAGAGTCTAGTATTCTAAGATGGTTGAGTAGAATTGAACTGGTCAATAGAAATATAAATGATGGTTCTTATTTTGTTGGTGAAAAAACAGATGCAGAGAGAAGTCGTGGCCCGCCATATTACACAACTAGCTAGCGTCATAGTTGGGATTCAAACCTAAACCACTAGTTCTTTAAACCAGCAAAGTTTGAGCCAGATACTATTTTCCTTTCTATGGCAATTTATCTACACAGAGCAGGACAGTTTTCAGTTTCATAAATTCTCATAGGTCTTTTATAAGGTAGTGAAAGGTGCTAGGGTTTTTGATACAAAAAAAGGAATAAGGAATAGCGAGGAAGCTATGGACCAGTCCCCAAGTTGCTATTGTTATTTTTGTTGCTGTTGCTACTTTGCTATGACACATAGAAGTGACATCAGAAAAAAAGCATTTGACAGATTGAGTCCTAGGCTCTAGTATTCAGACAAAAGTCCACTATGTAGTCTTGGCAACTCGTATAACCTCCTTGCTCATCTGTTAAACAAAGAACAGTAATCTCTAAGCGAATCCATACACTCTCCAGCTGTAGTGCTGGGAAGACAAGATCCTGACGCAACAACCAGAATGAACACAGACTTGAAGTAATAGGGAGTAACGGTCGGAATAATGGAGTAATGCTTGGAGTAATGGTTATTAGCTGTTTCAGGGACAACAAAGAGGCCAGTTTGGCTAAAAGGAATGATTTCTGTTGGCAACTTTTAGTAAAATGGAGATAATAGTTACGTTCTTACATGATAAAATATGCCTATCAGGAACAAGGAAAGAATGATTACTCATGTCACCATAATTAAATTTTTCTCTAGAAGTACTAGACAATGCCATCAGCTCTTTGATCTCTCCTGTTTTTGGACCACTTTTAAACTCAGTTTTTTAACTGAGTTTAAGAGTCCCAGTTCTTTAATGAAAAAAGTAGCTCTTTAATGGTAAAATTCTTTGCATCAATGACAAACAAGTGGAGGGAATAATTTTAGACAGATGCTTTCTACATGGTCTTCAAATCTACTTAAACATCTTTCTTGTCTTCTCAATGGGACATTTTCAAGGTCAGGCACATTATAACAGCTCTTTATTACAATTCTTCCTAATTCGATAGGTAGAACAGCCTTGTGGAAGGAGCACTACTCATGAGAAGACCACGTTTCATGTCTGCCGCTCACCAGCCAAGAGGCCTTGGCCAAGGCAGTCAACACCAACAAACCACTATATGTCTTTGTATAAATAGATACCTACTCTGTCTGCATCACAAAATTGCTATAAGGATCAAATGAAAAGAATGTATGTGAATATGTTTTATTATTAAAGGAAATTTATAGAGATGAGGGGTGGTTCTTCTCTGGACCTCTCAAACCTGTGGGTCTTCAATCTCCAGATTGCCCACATAGTCATACCTCTCTACTGTCTTATAAAACCACAGTCTTTTCTTGATCACCAAACTCCACCTACCCGGAGTGTATGGCTCTCTGAGTGAATGCCAGCATGGACTTGTGTTAGCAGAGCAGGTACAGTTAAAAAGCCTGGGGCTTTGGAATTTTAAAAAGGGAACCAACACCAACATCTCTGAAATAAATTGATTTGGTTGAAACTCTTCCAAAGAAATTACCTTAATTCTGAGACTAAATATGCTGTGTTCCAGCCCAAATGGCCTTTTCTTGGCCAATCCCTTGAGAAGTAAACATTCAAGTTTAATAGGGGAAGGGCAGTAGAACTTGCAGTTTTAGCTCACTGATGTCACCCAGTGCTTTTTGAGCCAAAGAACAAGAAAATCCAACACTTCCTTCAAGTATGAAGGCATAGTATGGGAACGATACAAATATGTTTGTGGTTTCTATATATTTTTCTTTAAAGAAAAACACAGGAATTGAAATGGATATATTTTTCAGAATCTTGACAGACTTATGTGCTTTTCTCAGAGAAGAATCTTTTCTGTCTGGTCTAAAAGGCTGTCTTTTTATTCCTTGATTAAAAAATATGGTAAAAAAATAAGCACAGAGGTTCTAAACCATGGAAGAACTTAATGTTAAACTGCAAAAGTCAGACCCAGGATGAGATCTTAGTATTAGAGAATAGGAGAGTCCTTGAACTTGAAAGGCAAGTGTTCATTTTATTCGGGAGGAAGTAACAAAATTGAAATCTGGGAGAGTCATCTAACCTACTCAAATCACAGGATTGCTATCACCAAAGCCAGACTAGCACATAGGACTTTTTGGCACCAGACTCCTCCTACCTCGTTTGCTAGCAAGTCATTCCTTGATAGCAAAGATATCCTCTGAAGGCCACCTTGAAGTCCAGTGTTCTCACATTGCCTGGCAGTAATGACTCTGAGTAATGACATGAGAGAGCAGCGACACCTCACTTCGCATAATGCCGCCTTCTAATGGCAGCTGACTGGAGTCAACATCTGTATTCCAGGGCCTTCTCCTGGGTAGGTGAATCAAATCACTGACTTCAAATGTACGAGTAGAGCTTGCTATTTTGAGCCCATCTCTTGGCGATTTCCACTGGACAGTGCAGAATACTTTGGTGAAACCCGTTCAAGTCTGCCAACCCTAAACCAACACCACTGAAGCAGGCAGAGGTTCAATGACCAGGAATCATACCCCGGCCCAGAGGTGGCTCATGATCTAAAGAGGAGGCAAGGATTGGCACTTCTCCATCTTTACATCCACAGCCTGTAACACCCAGTGAGTATTTAAACAACATTTGGTGATTGAGTATGGATGGTTAAATGTTAAGCTGGTGGTAGAGTTGCCTTGACTGTGGAGCAGAGGGGGTGATCAATCTTCCTGGAGTGTGGAAAAGAACAAGGTCAAGGAAAGCTTCAAAGCTGATATTCGATCTGAGCCTTAAAGCAAAACACATTGTGGAACAAATGATCATCATCTTGTCTATTTAAGTTTCAGGTTATACAGATCTGATACTTTAAAGATACCACTTGTATGTACATAAAACACCCAAACTTCCCTGGTATGGAAAGTGACCCCAGGGATCCAGAGCAGAACTCAGGGGTGCTCAGCTTGTTTGCATCAGAGGTACTGGGTCTGCCTCTTGGGGGAGCTACATCCTCAGGGAGCTAGAGGCGACTGGGGCCTCAGACTGGGCCTCGCGGCCTCACCTGACTTCCTACATTGCCCTCACTTCGGTCCCTGGGAAAGGCTGTTATACTTGGCCTCCATCCACTCCCAGGGTACGCAATTACTCAGAAACTCCCAGCTGCTCCCAAGCCCCACACTGAGCTTCCAAACAAAACCTGTGAAAACAGATCTCCAGTGGCAGCTTTGGCCACGTTTGGCAACTGCCTGTGTCCATGGTACACCAGCAGGTTCTTGAAACCCAGACATTCTCCACGCGAAATGCAAAGGAAACCTGGACGGGCACTGTCTTTGAGACACATTCAGGAAAGAGCTGCCGGGGAACTCGTGGATTTGATGTTTTTCTTTTGGCTCCATCCAAACCAAATGGAGCTGGATTTCTTTTTCTTTTCCTTAATCTTTTAATTAACTAAATTAATTAATTAATTAATTTTAACTAGTTTTAAGTATACAGTACATCGATTAGGCATCTATATAGTTCATAAAACAATCTTCCAATTGCTCCTTCCTTCCCCTGGCCCTCTGGCTAGCCAACATATTAATGCTAACTACATTCCCTATGCCGTACTCCCCATCCTCGTGACCATTTATCAACTAGTAATTTGTACTTCTTTAACCCTTCACCCCATCCTCCCAGCCCCCCAACCCACGAATGGAGCTGAAGTGCTGTGCTGCAGCCTGTCCCTTTATCACAGGCACAGGCTCATACCTCTGCAATCAGACAGCAACAGAAAGGTTCTCTTCCTACTTGCCTGGCCTCGTGGGGGTTCTGACCTTCTGCTTCTTCCTGTTTGGAACCCTGGTGTTTTGTGGTCCCTCCACCTCGCTCGCTCTTTCACCTTACCCAGTGACCCGTCTGCTCTATATTTGCACTTTCCTGTCTTATTTCAATAGCCTCCTACTGTTGCTTCTTCTGACATTGTTCTCACCCTTCGGAGACATGTTATTGCAAGACGTATTTATAAGAGGTAATGTTAAATAAAAAAGCAGGATATAAAAATATGTAGAGTATGATTACAATGAGCTGAAAAATACACGTAGGAAAAAAAGACCCTGGAGATGAATAGACCTTAGCGGCCCACCTTTGCCAGTTTTTAGCCTGGTGACTACGTTCAAAGTCACATGTTCAGTGACCTATCTTCTCAGAGCCTGTTTCCTCCTCTGTAAAGTAAGAAATAATAATATTTATTTCTCAGGCTGCCAGAGGGATTAAACGGGACAAATATGTACTGTATCCATTTTTCAGCATTGCCTTTACCTGGAATTCTTTTATTCTTTTCTCTGTTAAGTCATAAGATGTGATGTCTGACATATGATTTAAAGCAATGATGTTCAGAGTATAGTCTGCAGACCTGTCCTCCACAAGATAGGTGTAGAAATAGAGTAAACATTAATGTGAGCTTGTCACAGACGGGGAACAAACAGGGTTTGGGGCCCAGCACAGGGTTAGAGTGGTCTGCCTTAAAATACTCTGGGGGAAATGGGGAGTGTGGAGAGATGGTGGGACACAGCCTTTAGATCTGCCAGAAAAAGCAATTTGGTGTATAATGTCTCCTATTAAAATATGCATGCATTTGGAAGGAGAAAGTTAATTCAAACACTTACTGAAGCTTACTCTCAACCAACACTCTCTACTAATACTCCCAGCTTTCGTCCCTTCATCGCTAGCCCAGGACAGAGATTGGGAAACTGGGGTGGGGCTGGGAACGAGATCAAGGTGAAGGTGGGGGTGGTCTCTGAGAGACAAGATCAAAGAGCAAAAAGAGAACTTCACCAACTTTTAATCAACACCAAATCTCTCTGTTGCACCCATGTCTTTGGGCTCTAAAAATCCCTTCCAAAAAATCTCCTTCCAATTATTTAAACAAATTTCAAGATAATTCAGCAATGTGAAACAAGTATCCACAAAAAGAGCATGAGCCTAAGAAACATATACTCTGTGAGGGTCTTAATTACAGCTTAGAAATAATAACAGATATAATGGGTTCCATGCATTGGGTGCCTATGTGTCAGGCACCACGCCAAGTGCTTTATATTCCTTGGTTCCAATACAGATGGAGAAGCCAAGGCCACACAGCTTAGTAAAGTGAGAAAGCAGCTATTCGAACCCAAATCAGTTTGGTGTAAAGGCCATCCTTCTATTATGCCACACTGCTTTTGTGTACACCCAATGCATAGCCAGGGTCAAAGAGTAGAGTCTTAGTAAATACCAGTTAAACGATTGAGCAAATATTCCACAGTGTTAGGTTTCTGTTCTCAACTCCGTGTTGGAGGACAGGAGGGTCAAAGCAGTAAACAGAGAATTTAGAAGAAAAGTCTGGAAAAAATGTTTAAAAAGAGAGAATAAATGAAAGGTAGAAAAGTAAAACAAAATCAAGATTTGGAGGAAGAGTAAAATGGCTGGGGTAATTAAACGCGGAGAGGAAAGAGCTGCGGGCAGCTCTCTAAATGGTCCTTCTGGTTTATGAAGCGAGGAGCAGTGTAGCAAGGAGAGGACACACAGCTGGAGGAAGAAGCCGAGGCTCCGGTAATCACTGCAGCGGCCTGGGACTCACCGCCTGTCGGGTGGAGTTTGTGGAATGGTTGACCATGGGGTTTTGGATGGTGACCAATGCTGACTGCTGAGAAATGCACAGGAAAGGAAAGAACTTCAGCGCTCGCCCACGGCTTGGTTTGCGCTGCCTCATTCTTGTGCCTGCCTCGTGGGTATATCACCCAGTGTCCTACCAGTCACTTCTTCCCAGCATCAGTCTTGTCTATCGCAACAACTGGAAATACCATTATCTGAATGTAATTGCATTTCTGCAGTGAGACCTCAGTCTCAGTGGATAATCTGACATCATAGGCCATGATGGATCATCTCAGACCATATGCCCCGAAAGACACACATACCACACTAAAGCCAAAGATTATGTCACATGCACTCTGGTCTCTCCATTCAAGCTCCAGTCGTCAATAGGTTGGGCTTCAAATGAAAGCATGGAAGGCAACAGAAAACCGGTACATTCAGCCTACATCCCAGGAGCGGGGGAGTGACCGCGCTAGTCAGCGGCGGCCGTATCTGAATGACAGGAAAGACTTGGCAGGGGAAGCTTAGTTCCCACCTTCTCCACCCCACGCACCGTGGGGTCGAACCCCTTACCTAGCTTTCTTGTTTATTTTTGCTCCCTCTCCCTCTTATTTCTTTTGAAATCAAGCAAACTTAAATCCTGTTGTTTTCACTAGTTTGAGTAAGTGGTTAAACAAGAAGTATTATTTTTATTCAAATTTGTACATAAAAACAAAACAAGGTGGAGCAGGAAGGGTTCCGCCTGGAGACGAGCAGAGCCCTTCTGATTCCAAAGGGCTTCAAATCCCAGTCAAGGCATCACAAAAGTCCTTTGATTTCCTCGTGCCTGGATTATGCATTTGGATCTCTACTTGGAAAACGTAAGATGATGTCACATAAGGAGATTCCCAGTCGACTTCCAACTATGTGGAGTCACCGATAGCCCTGGGTGGCAAACTCAAAACAGCCAACCGTTCGAGGACAGGAAAAATATTTTTGGTTCGCGTGTGAAGCCTGTTGATGAACCACGCTCACATTCCAGGAATCTCAGATCCTTCAGCTGCAACTGCCTCCACCTCCCCTCAGTTCCCATGGTCAGAGATGGCCTACACCTGCTGAACGTAACACCACAACACAGCCACTTACGCCTTTCCCTTCAGGCATCACAGAGGGCCTTGAACCCCATGGGCATTGCATAGGTGTTTGGTGAAATCCAACCTTTGCTCCAGAGAGCACTGGAGTGCCCCAGGAACCTCTTTTAAGTAATCGAGATGGCAATAAATGCCTCAGCTCCTTACTCCCTAAAACAGAGAGTGATCTCAGTGGGACTGCAGCTTGAGTTTGAAGCCAGATGTGGCTACACCTTTTTATTTATTTATTTTTTTTGTGACCAAGTCACATCAGCCTCCGGAGGAACCTGAAATGTCCTAAT
Source organism: Pteropus vampyrus (assembly GCF_000151845.1). NCBI lineage: Eukaryota > Metazoa > Chordata > Mammalia > Chiroptera > Pteropodidae > Pteropus > Pteropus vampyrus. Next base: position 5,872,789 of record NW_011888809.1, read on the forward strand.
GCAAAAATGCAGGTGATCACACGGGCAGCCATAGGGAGGTGTCTGTCACCAATGCATATTTCAATATTCGGAGGAGGTTCCAGGTAAAAGGAGGTATGGTAATAGTTTCCAGAAACGTAGAGATTGCTGCTGGCTCGATGATTGTCCCCTTCAAGCTGGGAGATAATGAAAAGTGCCCTTTCTCTGGCTCAAATCACTTCCTCCTGTTGGTTTTTTTGAATTATATGAAGTTATGGCTTAAACACTATAAAGGAAGAGGCTCATTGTTCTTCATTTCTTGTTAATGCTGTTTCCTCAGGACAATTTTGCTATGCAAATTTATCGTTATGAAATAATTTTTTTTAAATCATAAAGACCTATGTGGAATTTGAAATATTTCCTATAATTATTTCACAATAGCATGTGGATTAGCAAATAGTGTGGGGGTAGAGGATGCTAACGGAGATATTTACAGAAAAAAAAGTACACATGAAATATGGTTTGGCCAGATTTAATACACACAGAATACACTTTAATACTTTCATATGGTCTGAATAATATCCCCATATTGATTTTTTCCTCATTCCTACCAACTCCACAGCAAATGTACGACAATGGCTCATTGATTTATTGTGAGTGTAGCAATGGGTTTATAACGGCATGAATCATGCCGATTGCTCAATTCACCACATGCCTTAATAAAAGTTTCACTTTAATAAAACTGAGCTAAGGCAAATATGCCCAGAGGCTGGCCTTACATTCCTTATACATTACCCTGCCTCAGGAAATTATTGCCATATATTTTACAGCAGCTACAGTAGGCTGGGGGATCAGGATTAAAATGTACTAACTACTGTGATATTTAACAGAACTCCTGTGTTCCCAGTTAACCCTCACAGGTACAAAATGAACAGAGCAATTAGGAGAGACTACGATGCAGGAAGCCGAACTGGGTTGAGATGCAGGCAATGGGGGATCCGCTCTGGCCCTCGGGACACAGTGAGTTTTCCCTTCACTCTATACAGCAGAGGCGGAATTCCGGTCCTATTTTCCTTCTACAGTTGCTATGAGCATCAAAGGAGAAAGATGAAGCCCAGTGCTTTGTAAACTACAAATGCGACACAAGTGTAAGGTGGGATTGTCACCCTGAAGGACAGAGCATTCAAGGAACACACACCAATCCCTCAGGACTGGGAACTCTGTCTTTGGCAAGGTTAATCATCATGACTGTTAGTAACAATGCATTTGCAAAAGTAGCAGATCTTACTCTATTGATGTGTTTAGGGGTTAAAAAAAGAAAAAAAAATGAGTCATTCTGATGGTGCTACGTTATTCTTTTATAAACTAAAAGGTGGTATTTTGTCTTCCCCCATCCCACCTTGAGTGAAGTGTGAGAGCATAGGCTGAAAGGAACAGCGGGTGCCGCTCGACGGGCTCATCACCTGGTCATTACTGCTCTGGACGAAATTGTGATTAGATGATCCACATACTATTGAATGCTGATTGGTGCAATGTGTTAGTCCAGATGACCAAGGAAGCCTCTTTGGACTTCTAATCAATACCGATGACTTAGGCCTCCATTACAGAACGAGTGATAGAGTAAGGCAGGTGGTATGATCCTGTGGACAGAGCCGGACAGCTTCGGGCTTGAGTTTTGCCTCTGTCGTTAACTCCTGGCTATCTGATTTTAGACCAGACTCAAAATCTCTCTGGGTTTCCATTTCCTCATCTGTACAATGTGGGGTTCCATATGTTGGAGTTACAAATGTAAAGTGCTTGGGCTCATAGTAGACATTTAATGATGTAGTTGCCTGCATCTGTTCTCAGCTGTTTTGTGGTGATTTGTCTCCATCTCTTCAGCCCCGTCGCTCGGAGCCCTTACCCATTTCCACACTGGCTCCTGTGGAAGCCACACAACAGCCTGTTAGGGAAGGCACTGTTCTCCTAGCCTCCTGCTCTGGTTCAGATGGCCTTCCTCTGCTCCCATGAAACCTCCATCACATTCAGCACTTGCCAAACCAGCTTGTGTTCATCCCAGTCTTTGTCTTTTTCCCCATTTAGAACCTTGAGGGAAGAAACGGTATATGTTTTTCCCAACTCTGTCCCTCTAATGTTTAGCATTCTGCCTAGCCCATAGATGGTAGTCATTAAATAAACGATGAATGAATATATTAATTAATGATGCACACCAAGTCACATCTCAAAGAGTGTGTATTTTCACAAAAGTGAACTTGTTCATAGGTTTTGAAAATAGGTGACAACTTAAGAGATGCTGAATGTGCCAAAACTCAGTTGAAAGTTGCTGCTTCTAAGGCTGAATAGCGGCAATAATACATGACTGATATCGATTACTATGTGCGAGGCACTGCGCTCATCACTCTGCTTATCTCATATCATTAATCCGTACGACTCTATGACATATGTACTATTTCTACTTCTGTATTACAACTTAATACAGTGAACCTTAGAGAGATTAAATAACCTTCCTGAAGTTGAATAGCTAACAATGACTGCAGTAGGATTTGAACCTGTGTCTTTCTGATTCTAGAACCTGTGCCCTAACTCCTGTGCTGCCACCCACAAAGGGGTTAATGTTTGACTCTGGGGCTTGGAGTCACAGGGAACTAAATTCACCGTTACCTGGTTCTCCATATGAGTTTCACTTCCCCTGGTCCACGTTCTGAGGCTTTACTACTTCTTTCATACTCTCACCCACACGGGGATTCCAACAGGGGCAGTGAAATAAAACCCACCGTCATCAACCAGGAACTAAGCTGTCAAAAGAAATGAAAAATCCAGGGGCAACTGCAGTCTTACCATTCATTAATGGGTTTATCGGGAACTCTCTTGACATTGAGCTCTAACTACGGCATTTAAGAAAATCCCAAATTTGAAAATAAATAAGTTGGCTGACATACAGACATTTTACATATGAATTTAATAAAATAGATTTTTCTTTTTGAAATCTTCGGTAATCTCTGAAATATATCAACTGCAACCCAGGAACATTGTATCCCAAGTTGTGATTCATGAAATGAAACGGAAATGTATTATGTAATTCAATTTGGAGAGTCCAGCACAGAGCTCATTAGGGCTCTTGCTGGTGATGTGGACTGTAGTTCGAGGCCCTGTGGTTTGGGCAAGCCTCTCCCAGCCCTTGCCTCCCCTTCCTCCGAGAACATTATAACCAAATATCGTCACCCTTTAAAAATAGCATTCTTGAGCATTTCGCCCGCAAATGAGGCTAAGTCCGGGGAAATCGGAAAAACCGTGGATTGTTTCCCCTCTCCTCCCGCTGTACCATTAACGCATCTCATGATGAGTCAGGGTCAGAACTGACTCATGGCCTTTCTATGTAGTCCTTGGATCCAGGCCAGGCTTAGCCCATACACTGGGCAGGTAGACACCACGATGTCATCTGAGGTAAGGAAGCTAGAGGAATGAAGGGACTTCCCCAAGGTCCTATGGCTCTTGAACATCAGAGCTAGCACTAACTCTGAAATCTCTCGCTTAGTTCATCTCATTGCCTTAATTTGTAATCAAAGCATGTTTTCCCTACATATGGTTATTTCCATGAAAATAAATGGGAAAACGAGTAAGGAAGCACTGCACTATAAAATAATTTTCTTTTAGTCTTGTCTGATTTTTATTGCAATTTTAAAATTAATGAAAGTAGATACAATTTGCCATTTTAATCATTTAAAAGTATAGAATTCAGTGGATTTCAGTACATTGTGCACCATTGCCGCTATCCAATTCCGGAAGTTTTTGTCACCCTGAAATATCCAGCACCCTTCGGTACCCACTCCCCAATCTCCTCTCCCTGAACCCTTGGCAACCATTAATCAGCCTTCTGTCTCTATGGAGTTGCCAATTCTAGACACTTCATATATATATAAAAAAAAAAACATGTACTATATGGTCTTTTGTGACTGGCTTTTCTCAGCAAAATGTATTCAAGAATTATCTGTGTTGAAGCATGTATCAGTGCTTAATTCAGTTTTTATGGTTGAATAATATTCTATTGTATACATACTACATTTTATTTATCCATTCATCAGTTGGTGGACATTTGAGTTGTTTCCAATTTTGGGCTATTAATGAATAATGCTGCTGCAAACACTCATGTACAAGTTTTTGTTTGTTTGTTTTCAATTCTCTTGGGTTTATCTGGGAATAGAATTTCTGAATCATATGATAATTCTATGTAACTTATAGAGGAATTACCAAACGGTTTTTCAGAGTGTCTACACCATTTTACGTTCTCACTAGGAATGTATGAGTGTTCCAATTTCTCCACATTTTTACTAATAGTTGTTACTTTCATTTTTTTTAAAAATTGGAGCCATGCTAGTGGGTGTGAAGTAGTATCTCATTGTGGTTTTAATTTGCATTTCCCTAATGACTAATGATGTTGAGCATTTTATTTGCTCATTGGCCATTTTTTTTAGAGAAATACTTATTCAGGTCATGTGCCCAGATATATGATCTGCAGATATTTTCTCTCATTCTTTTCACCTTCCTAATGTTGTCCTTTGCACAAGCATTATAAATTCTGATCAAGTTCAATTTATTTTTTCTTTTGTTCCTTATGATTTGGGTGTCATATTTGTAAAACTTTGTCTCATTAAAGATCATAAAGATTTATAACTATATTGCCTTCTGAAAGATTAGTAGTTCTAGCTCTTATATTTAGGCCTTTCATCTACTTTGAATGAATTTTTATATATGGTGTGAGATAGAGGACCAAATTCATTCTTTTATGTGTGAATATCTAGTTGTCCTGGTGCCATTTGTTGAAAAGGCTATGCTTTAGCTATTGAATGGTTTTAGTCACCCTTGTCGAAAATCAGTTGACTATAGATATATAAATTTAATTCTGGACTCTCAGTTCTATTCTA
>NW_011888809.1:5877873-5893461 GCF_000151845.1 Pteropus vampyrus
TAGTAGTGAACACTCTCGATTTCGCTTATTTGGAATATCTTAATTTCTACTCCTCTATTTAAATAGTTTAATTGAGGCGCAGTTCACACATCATACAACTTACTCATTTAACTGTACAGTTCAATTTTAAAAATATATTCATATATCAGTACAACCATCACCACTTTCAATTTTAGAACATTTTCATCACCTTAAAAAACACCCCATACTATTTAACTTTCACTCTTTCTGGTTTCTTTTAAATAATTAATCAAAACATTTATTTTGGCTTATAATTATTTTCCTATCCTGTGGGAAACTTAAGCTATGATTTCATCTCTAAAAGATATTATACTTTATCTTAGGAGAAAAAAAAAACCTAACAAATATGCAACAGCCTGGTTCCGCCACTTTTAAGCTTTAAGACTGTGGCAGATTGTATTTTCCAAAGATGGCCTCAATATGTCTTGAGAAGAGGTTGGATGTCATAAAATTGGTGTTTGGGTAGCTTGGTCTGGTGGTGCATGTTGGGTGGGTACAAGGACCCAAACTGGAAACAAGAAAATACTTGCCCAGTGACTTCCTGGCATACAGTAGATATTTAGTAAATATTTATTGAAATAAGAAATGACTGAATCAATTCATTGTGGATGTCCACTTAAGAACCTATTAAGAACCTATCTAGAATGGTAGTTGTAGAACAATGCGAGAAGGAGAGATTACTAGCGGTCCGAAAAGGAAAAACGTGGCTGAACTTGATGAAAGATTAAAGAGGAAGAACACACTGTGGAATCAGTCAGGGAAAGAGAAGAACGGAGGAAAGTACAAAGAAGAAACATGGCGGACTTGAAAAAGGCAAGTCTGTGGCTTTGGGGTCAGTGTTTGTTTTCATGATCATTACATGCTATACATGTTAAAGTCAAAAAAGTTTTAAAGTTGAAAATGAGAGAAATAAAACAAGGGTGGTCGTTCTGCCCTGAAGCAAATATGCACTGTTTAGGTGAGCACCTCTGACCTTAATTCCTTGCAAAGACAGCATGATCCCAGCCGGTATTCAAATGCAGAATAGACATTACAATGGAAGAGTAAAGATTGTGCTCTTTACTGGGGTTCTCTGCATAAAACCTATTGATCACTTAATTGATTCAATTATCCCTTTATTCAATAGAAGTTTCTTGAATATCTGTTGTATGTCAGGCAGGCCCTGTGTAAGATACTACAGATACAGTAGAAAGTCATACTTGCTTTCCTGGGGAAAGACAGGTAAGTAAACACACTTAAATACACTATCATAGAATAGTTTGATAAGTACATCCCTGGGGCTCTGTGCAGGAGTTATAGAAGCTCAGAGGAGAGGCCAATATCCATCCCAGAAACCAGAGACCCATGACTTCTCCACTGAGAGCTAAAGAGTGATTAAAATGTGTGAGGCAAGAGAGATTGGGGTGGGGTGGGGTGAGGAGCATTCTGGACAGATAAATAGCATGTATAATGATTCAGGTATTTGAATGTTTTAGGAAATTATTGGCTGTTCAATATGAGAGGGAGAGCAGGAATTTGATTCTGGAGGTAAGCCGAAACTGGATCACATAGGACCTATTAGTTCTGATGAAGATATTTGGACTTTATTAATGTGGAGAACTGAGCCAGTTAATAGCCTCATCTTCAAAGTGAGTGCAGTAGTACACACGCACACGCACACACACGCACACGCACACACACACACTCATCACACTCACACATTCACACACACTCAGGGAAGTTGTTGTACTCATTATAAAGCCACAGTTTTATAATCCCTTGAGCACACAAACTCATTATGCACATTAAGTTTAAATTGTGTGTTCGACTCTGTCTGCATGTGGGAGGAAAGTGCAATGGGAGGTGATTTACACTTGAACTTCAGGAGCTGGTTAAGGAACCGTGGAATCAGGAGAGTAAGTATTCTAGATTGTGGAAGTGACTTCCTTGACATAGAGGGCAGTTCTCAGAAGAGAGGGTGAAGTGTGCTAGTCCAGGTCCAACCCACTGGCTTCAAATGAGGATGTCCCAATTTTTGAAATTGCCAACGCCCACAGCAAGTTCTTTTAGAGAGGATGCGTGATGTTCTCTGTGTAAGTAAGCCAAATCTGCAATACTAAGGGTTTCTCTCTCATCTAGTAAGTGGCAGAGACCAAGAGGGCAAAAAAGAAGATCGAAATAAACAGTCGTGCTTTACTCTGGAGCAAAAGAAGCAAAACTTGTGTATCGAATTCCCCCAAATGCTGAGACAGGGAGAAGGCTAGGTTTATCATCAGTTTCCTAGTGGGAGGTGAGCAGTTTCATCGGGGAGAGGAAGGATTTGTACTCCTTGGAGGAAGAGGCCCCTGGGTAACCAGATAAGGGGCCATTGTCTGGGGTTCCTGGGACCATTTGCTGGAAAGCAAAACCTCTAGTGATGGAAAAGAGATTCAGATTCATAGGTTTGATGGAAAGAAAGAGAATCCAGGCAGGAAATGTTGTCCTTCCCCTCAAGCAGGCCTTTGACCAGGGGTTGTTTTTTTGAGGCGGAATTCCCGATGAGCCAAACTAGAAGTGCCTTTCACACTTTCCTCCCCCTGGGAATGACCCTAGAGGGTGTTTGCTGGAGAAAAGAACAGAATAAAACATATCACAGGGACTCAGGTTTGAGGTAAATTGGGATCCAAGTAGCCTGCAGACTGAGTGACTCTGAGGGGACCTCTCCACTTCAGATAGCAAATCATACTTACCTTACCCAAAAGGGATGACCCAAATCTAGCAATGACAAGCACTGTTAGGAATTCTTCACAAGCTTGAAGCAATCCAGCTGTGTTGGAACTGCTCTAGAATTAAGATTTTTGATAAGGTAGTCATGTGGTTAAGAACAAAGATTGTTCGTTTTGCTTGTCAACTTGGGAGAAACTGCTAGGCTATTGTAATGAATCTCAAGATCCTAAGATCAATTTCTATGAGGTTTGTCCAAGTCCCTGTTTTCTATTCCCGCCCTGTAGAAATATGTATAAGAGGGGTGGCAGGGCTTTATAATGAAGTAAACCAAAACAAAGTACGCATGCACACGAATGCACACACACACACGCGCGCTCACGTGCACTCACACACGCACACAGAGAACAACATGCAACACATACTCCCAGGAGGTCAGCTTCTTCATCTGAAAAGAGTGGGCCCTAAACCTACTTTGCCCCCATTTTAGGCTGATGAGAGGAACGAATGATAAGATCAATATCTATGTATTTGAGAAACTGAGGTATTGCAAAATAAAACGTTTCATAATCAGCCAATTAAAAAGAATTGTTTCCAAGGACATTTCCTTCCCTACCTTGAAGACCTTAGCTGTCTTCTAGGTAGGGAAGGAAAACAGCAACCACAGTGACAATGACAATAAAACAGATCTGATGACCCAAGTCCTACTCAAGTCTGGTTTGTGTTCTGCTATTTTTACTACGTACTTCTGTTCTCCATCAGCATGATGCCAAGATTCTAGCTTCCACAAATACCCTCAGTTCACCTTCTCTCATGCAGCCTTTGCTGACTCCCTTATCTCCCTTCCTTGTACTCAGCATGGATGGCCTGAAAGGTTGGCACCTGGGACCGGCTGCCTGTAGCTGGCTTCTGGTATGCCCAGCTCCCCAAGCAATTCTACTCAACTGGTGAGTGCACGGTAGCTTATTCATCCATGTTTGCCTCAGATTTCAGCATATGGCTGAGAGTAAATATTTTTGATCGATTGCTTGATAAATAAAAATACTTTTAAAAACAAAAATGCAAAAATTCAAAAAGAAGAGTGACATGACCTTTTTGACTATACCAACATGGAACCTTACTGGCCAGAGGCCATTAACTTATGTCCCAAACACACAGAAGTAGAATCATAGCTCATTTAGGTTTCATAATTCACGTTTCTCTAGCAGGAGTTGTCATTTTTTTACTATGAATTTTATGTAGACTAAATCAACACTAAATTCTAGAAAGTAAAAATTGCAGAAAATTGATAACCTCTGTTTTTTAAAAACTTCAATAAATTGCGATTTTTAAATGTACAATAAAACAAACAAACAAACAAAAGTCATATGGAGTAATGAAAAAAAGACTGGATTTGGGTTTTAAGTCTCAGGTACCAAAATAATGTGCTATCCCTCGTAACTTCTCTAAGCCTCAGCTTCGATTACAGTGTCAATACGGTAATAAAATAGGCCCGCACCACCTCTCAAGGTTTTGAAAGACCCAGCAATAAAGTGCTTCACTATATTAGTTAATATTATTACAAACATGAAACAAAGCTCTCCATATCTTCTGTGGAAAGGGGATTTGGCATTGACCATGATCATTGTGTAATTTCAGATAAGCCGACCCACTTAAGATCACAGTAGACATGCTGGAATTTTGAGAAATGAATGATCTAATTTCATTTTTGTTTTTGTAAAATCGTCAGACAAATTGTTTTGTGGTATTTTTTTTTTCTTTCTCTTAACATCTGGTTTTTTTGATTCGATCAGAACTAGACATACCAAAAGAGTATAAAAAATATTTTTGGGATATATTTGCAGACACTCGTCATTTGGACCTTTTCATGCATTTTCTGGGTTCTTATCTCAGTCCAGCCGAGACACTTGAGTCTTGAAATTTTCCTCATGTACAAGATGAGGTAGTTATCAGGTGAACCTATTTATATTCAACTTAATTAAGAAGTTTGTTGAGACTGTACCAGCCCAAACTCCTTTACAGTAGAATGTTGGCAACCAAAGTTGTTTAAGTCATTTTCTGTCATTATGTGGTAGGGAGAAAACCTCACGGAGGACGTGGCTTCTCATGCGGGGCGCCAAGTGAGAAGTCGTGCATCTGCTCTTGGTATAACTAGAGCTTGTGCCCCCTCAAGGCTGACTTCTGACCCACGTGACCAGGTCTCTCACTCACTTTTTTTGCAAGTGTGTATACACGAGGCTCAGGTACAATTGTCACGGCCATTGAGGCAGGCGTAAAGCTGGCACAGGAAGAGCTGCCCTCCAGTTCTCCTTCCGTCCCTTCAAAGGCCATGATGACTTTCCTGAGCTAAAGCATGAGCACAGGTCAGCTGGGGTTCTGTCTCACTGTGGCTCGATGACATTGATTCAGCTGGACTTTTCAGAAGAGTATGCAGAAGAAAGTTATTAACAGCTTAGCTAGTATACCCCATGGCCTAAATGAGTGGAGTATAGAATTAATACCTACAGATTAAATTGCTGCTCAGTCCACCAAGGACAGGCTCAGTCTGCGTACCATCCAGTTGTCAGTTGGTGCTCTGATACTGGAGGAGGTAAAGTATTCCAGAGTTAAAGGAAATTGTGCACTGTGATGTTAGAACAAGCTGTAGAGTGTTACCTGCTGATGTTAGGATGGGAGCCAGGGACCAGACCATTAAGGGCTTTGTGGCCAGGATAACAGTTCTGATCTTTAGACTAAGAAAAATGGGAACTCCTAAGAGGGTTTGAAAGGCTCGGTGTGAAAAAACAATTTGGAGTGTAAGAGTGAATGTGGAACACCTGTTAGAAGGCTAGAACAGTAGTCAGGGTAAAACAAGATGGTAGCCAAGAAAGAATAAGGCAATGTCAGAGAAAAGATGAAGATAAGTGAACAGAATGAAGAACTTGGTAAGAACTGACAAAACTTGGAATAGGATAGATACTTATATGATGGCGGGATGCTTTCAAAAAGACTCTTGGGTTTTTGGCTTGTATGATTGGATAGGTGAGGGTGCCATTTCCTGAGATAAGCAACCCTGGAAGAGTACCAGGTGTAAGGAAATATTACAGGTTCATTTTGTGCATGTTGATATTGGACATAGAATAAGCATTTGTACACGAGGCTAAAGCTCAGAGAAGAGGTCATAGCTGAACACGTGAACTTGATTGTGATTGCTACGTAGGTGGCATAAACATTGATGTAGCCGTGGCTGTGAATGAAGGGAGATTTCTTGTTGACAGTCGTGCTCTATCTCTGCTACCACACTCTTGGTTCCCAGCCACAGTTCGAGAGTTGCCTCCCTAGGCCATTGAGGATATTTTTCATTCAGTTCTAGCAGACTTCTTTTCAGATTAGACAGCTCTGTGTGTGTGTGTGTGTGTGTGTGTGTGTGTGTGTGGTGTATATAGGTAAAGATTTATAATGCGGATCCAGGGCTGGAGAGTTAACATGGACTGAGTTTGGATTTCATTTTCTAATGCTCTAGTCTGCCAAAGTTTTCAAAATGTAGAGAGTAGAGAGGCTTTTCCTGGGGCATAACTTGTTTCTTTTACTGTTGGCTTTTTACAAAGCTCGCATGTTTTTCTCCAAGGTTTCCTACTGCTTGAGATTTTAAATAGTCTGATTTTATTTCTAATTTTCTCATAATCTCACCACCCACAATTACTGAATAGCTGTACATTTTCTCCTTCCAGCAAGGTTTACTAGGAGTCGAACACCTACTTTTTATTTTCCCACCTGCCTTGGCATATGATTCTGATTCCTAAACTGAGTATACTGGTTACAGCACTACATGGTGCTGGCACTCCATCCCCACAGGTGCCCAAACATTCTGTTTCTTTGAGAGGGCGCTATCAGAGGTCTTGATCTTTCCAATGGAATTGTAATTGAAATTGCTGAATTTTCACGGACTTTTACTTCCTTGGTTTGGTTTGTATTGAGAGGAACATACTTTAAAAATACTTTCCTCATGATATCCCTCAGTTGGCTTTCCTGGCTTTTCTATGTGTCTTGAGGGAAAGGTAGAGTTTTGAAGAGACTAGAATGTGGATTTTGGTAAGGCGAAGCTTCTCGCTTGTGGCTAATAGTTAGGCTAACTCAAGACTAAGATTTTAGGGTCTGTTTTTATTGCCTATCATCTTTTAGTTCTAGTTTGGAAAAAGATATTTTCTTTGAATTCAATTCTAACCAATATAGAGTGAGTGCCTAGTATAATCTGCTGGTTTTGTGCCTTGGGGATATCGAAATAAGAAAGACATAATCCATGCCTTCAAGATGCATATTTGTTTAGTAGAGGAGACAGAAAGAAAATGACCGCTCTAAGGCGATGTGATGATAAAGGTAAGGGAACAATTAATGTCAGTAGAATAATCTGTTCCATCGTGATTTTAAAAGCTATGTGTTTTAAGGAACTGAACTTAGCTAGCCCACATCAAACAGATGTATTAATAGTTCACGTCACACAAAAAGATGGACAGTCAAATTACAAAAACAGAGTACATGGCCAGAAAGTAAAATGTGGACCTAAATACTCATAAGCTCCTCCCATCAGTTAGATTTTAACAAAAATTAGTATTAGCGAAACAAGTAATTCCTATGGAATGGTAGATGCACACAGCATACCAGTGTGAGCAAAATGACAAATCTGTATAGTATTAAAATTTTGAACTTTAAGAGTTAAGATGTCTAACAATGTCCAAAAAAAAAAAAAATTATATGAGGCTTCCACAGCCACCAGGACAAACATACATACAATTAATTTTAGTGGATCTTCTCAAATTTGTCTTAAATTAACTACCCTCTACGCACGTTAATGTCATGATTAAAAATATCCATGTATTAACCAATGATGTGTTGGTGATGTTAACCAATATCACCATAAAAAAATAAATATATATATATATATCTGTGTGTACGTGTGTGTGTGTGTATACACACACACAGACATGCATTAAGTAGAAGAATTCTAGCTGGTAAATATGTCCTGGACATTTGCAAGACTATATTTAATATATGTACACCCATTATGTTTTCAGTTAACAGGAGGAAGAATGCCGTATAATTATTTTTTCCTCTTGTTAAGGCACAGTCATGAAAGCACAAACCTGGAGTACTTGAAATAGAATTCAGGTTTACAAGATGAAAGCGTGGCAATAAGTGTCAGATGGCTATGGAAGCGTGTGTTTCTGTAAAGTAAAATTCTCAAGAAGGGAAAACAAAAATGCCATGCTCTTTCATCTTGTTTAGTGAAACAGTGACAGTTTAAGTTGTGTAAAATAAAATGAAGATTGTCACAAACCATGTTCATTTTTGAAGTAATGTAGATGCTGACTACTAGTAATATCAATGATATATTCAAGATCGTTTTGATACCTGTTTTTATAATAAAGAAAGAATGAATAAACCATTAAGAAGAAAGAATAAACCATTCATTTGGGGAAGGGGTTGATGAATTTCTGTTATAAAGCTCTTCCAGTGTTATGTGGAATGGACATGGTAAATATTTGTTTACAGTCTTTGTTAAACAAATCATGCATTGAAGTTTAAGTGAAATCAACAACAACAACAAAAGAAATAGATGTATGGGAATGTAATTTTGAGATTAAAACCAGTCTTAAAATGTAAATAAAATGTGGAACATGAAAAAAATGAGTTCTGAAGGGTCATGGAGGAGGGAGTTAACAGAGAGAAATTCTGTATTATCCCAGAGGACATAACTAGGGCTTAGGATTTATAGGGAGGTGAAACTTGGCGCTCAAGAAGGGCAGAACTTCCCAAGAACTTGAGATATCCAATATGGAAATGAGCTGCTTCAGGATAATGAACTTGCAATGACAGCAGTGCTCAAGCAGATATTGGATTACTGCCTGTCAAGGATATTGTAGAAGGAATTGATTTGTGTGAAAGACTAGGCTAGATCAGTGACTTACAATTTATTTTTAAGGAGTGGAACTCTTTTTCAAATCACCTCTTACATAAAAGCACAACATTTGAAACTATGTGTAATGGATGAAAGGAGGGATGCTGTGGTGAGCCCCCACCCTCTGTCTCCTCAACTCTCACGAGACTGCCTGTTGGAATCTCCTCAGAATTCCAAGGGCTTGAACAATCTCCCTCTTCACTACATGGTATCTGACGATTTATGATTCCCTTTGTTTTCCAGTATTCCATGATTATTCTGAATACCAATTGCTTTTGTTTAAAATGGCTCATCAGCTATGTTTCATTTCTTTTTGCTTTAATTCCTAAAACATATGGAATTTCACAAATTAGGTTCAGCCCAGCATTTAATTTAGATCTACCTAAACACACATTTTTGACCAGTCAGGCTATAGAAATGATGATTTCCTCCCCAAAAGTTCTAAAAAGGACTTTTTGAGATCAAGTAATATATGTTTTAGATTCAAACTACTTGAAATCAGATTGTATGACAATGAGGAAGTACGGCATTAAGTAACCAGCTCCAATAACTTTGATCAGCTTGTATTTAGTGTGTTATGGAATTATGTGTTTCTTTCAACTCTGTCTGGCCATAGAGGCTCTTTTGAAGCTCACGTGTAGGCAGTTAATCTTACTGGGTTCATTGATTTATAACAGGGAGAAAAATGCTCTTGTGAATCCAAATAACTTAAACTTGAAAAAGTTTCAGTCAAGTGATTTTGTCCATAAGCCACTAATAAAATTAAAGAGATGTCAAACAGAGAACAGATGTCTTGTAGGGGTCATTGCTGTGCAGGTGCAAAAATGAGTTAACCAGTTAATCAGCTTGGGAGACTCAATATGCTAAGTAAACTAAAAAAGGTGGGTGCAACAGCAGATAATGATTTATTAATCAGCACGAAGGGAAAGATGGCAGTTCTGATTTGAAAAATGAGACTTTTTTTTTTTTTTATCAATCCCTTTGGTGTGTATGTACTCTTAGCAGACCAAGTCGCAGTCAATTTACCGAAGAGAGAGACATTGACAAGTATGTTCATTGTCACCTTAGTTATGGTAGTGCATCACTTGGAGAATATATGTATGAAATGTGGTGGGTGTGTTCGCCTTGTGATATGAGGAGGAATCTGTTAGAAGTAACACATTAGCTGCAACAAAGAAACATGGAGGTGTTGTAAAGACCTAGAGTTAATTTTAAAAAGAAAAATTGAGGTACATGACACAATACCATTTGCATAAATTACAAATATATCAGTATAAAACAACAAGACTCACATTTTGTCAGAGTACATTCAAACACACGGTTGCTTAAGAGGGGATGCAGGAAGAATAGGAGCCGAGGAAGAGGAATAAACATGAATGAAGAGAGCAAGCAAACCATTCATTGTCGTATAGTGTAAACGCTAGTGGTATGTAGGAGAAATGTCCAAAGCAAAATTTTGAAATGAAGAAATTGATCGAATCTGTGAGAATTAGAGAAGACTCTTCAGAGGAAGAAATTCTTGAGCTGGCTTTTCAGGCGTAGAACAATATGGGAGATTTGGAGAACTTAAATAATTCAGTATAACTGTAGCATACCGTATGCATAGAGAAGTAAGCGGGAGATGAGGTGACAGATCACAGGTGGTCTGCTATGCCATATGAGCAACTTGTATTCTATCCGAGGCAATGGAACTAATAGAAGTTTTAAGCAGAGGAAAAAAATAAGAAGAGATCGAGTAATATATAGAGCATTGAAGAGGCAGGGTGGAGTCTGGATTGGAAGAGACAGAACTGAAAGAAATCAGTTGGACTATCTGAAACTATATAAAGAAGATAAGTGTCTAGATGAAAGAAGTAACAGTGGGGATGGATGCTGGGACAAGATAGGCCAAGATATTTAAGCGTAAAATTGATAGACCATTGTCACTGATTAGATATTGGGAGCTGAGAAAAAAAAATTTTTTAGGATATCCTCAGGTTTCTGGCTTGGATGATGAGATGAGAAGTCACGCTTCATAAACAGCAGGAGAAGGTTTAGGAGTAGACTTAGTTCAATGTAGCACATTGCGATTTTGAGGCACTTGTGGGGCCATTCAAGCAGTGATACCTAATAGGGAATCAAATCCGTTATCTGGAAAGTGGTCTGAGGTAGGGATACAGATTTAGGAATTGAAAAAACTCAGGGGAATATGTTTGTAGAAGGGAGAGAAAAAACAATTAAGCATGCTAAAAAATACAAAGGAATGGATAGAAGAAAGGAGTAAAGGATGGTATTTGGGATATTATAGAAGGAATGAAAGAAGAAGAAATTTGAAAAATAGGAGGAAAACTAGAAAAAATGGTGTATGGGAAGTCCAGAGCATTGAGCACTTGATGGTTGAGGAGGAAAAGCTGTCTTCTATTCCACACATCTATCCATTAGCAAGCCCTGCTGATGACCTCTCAGAAGCACAGGTCTCCCCTGTTCTCTATGGCCATCACGGTCACCAAGCCCATGCCCTCATCAGCTCTCTACTGGGGCAGCCTCTTAACTGTTCTCTTTCCTCCACTCAAATCTTAAATCATGGTCCGAGTACTTTATTTATTTAAAACAAATTATATCACATCATTTCTCTGCTTATGAACCTTCAGTCACTTCCCCTTGTAAACAGAAAAGAAATTCACTCTATCATGGCTTACAAGGACCTGCAAAATCTGCCCCCACACTGATCTCTCCAACCCATCTCATGCCGCTTCCTTCTTGGCCTCTATTGGCTTCTATTCTATTCCTATGATGCAACAAATTCTTCCCACCCATCTCCCACCCTTGGCCTTTTCTTTCTTTAAATGTTAGTGTTGCTTGTCCATTCTTATCCTTCGTGACCTGACTCAAATACTATGTGCTCAGAGTAATCTCCCTCACTCGCTCTATTCCTTGTTACTCTGCCGTAAGTGTAAGAAGTGAAGGCTTCTGTGTGAATAGTAAAGGAGACACACAGATAAGAGGCTCATAAGAGGAAGAAAGAACTGGGTTTTTCTCTATAAAGAGGAGAACCATAGACTTTACCTACACAGACACATGTGTAATCTCATATATAAAATACATTCCTCACCACAGACTTTCCCACAGGCCCTTTTCCAACCACTCCCTCAATACTTGCCAGCAGAGGCAACCTTCCTTTTTTTTTAAAATTTTATTTCTGTTACCAGCCTTTGTGCTTCCCTATACCTCATCAGAAGTCCCACTGGGAAAAATGGTGGTAAATTCGAGACTTGACTAGATTTCAATTCTTTAGCATAGTCTTTGTGACTATCAAAACTTCATTTGTTTGTCTTTCCATAGTAAATTACCACTGCCTCTTCCAGCACCATAATTGGCAGTTGCCACTAGCACAGAAAATAGCCAGCATTTGTCAGCTAGTCCTAGAAAAGACATTTTCTTCTCTGGAAATTTAGATGATTTAGCCTTTTTTGCTCCTATAGTTATGTGATGTCTTCAAAAATGTTATTTTTAAATGTTTTTCAATTTTTTTCCCCAAAGGCTGCAGCAAAAATGTTGAGCCACTACATCCTAGTATATACTACTTGAAAGTCACTCTACTTTCTTTTCAGGAACTATTTTAAAAAAGATTTGCCAACAAGTATGATCAGACACCTGTTTTATTCTTAACATTGTGCTAAAGGAGTTAGAAAAAGAATCTTAGCAATGATCCTTAACCAAGGTGGCTGGCATCCATTTGAGAAGAAAAAAATATCCAAGTGAAGTAATTAGAGAGTGTGATAGCATTTCAAATAGAATAGGAAAGACTGTAACCTTGGTTAAATTATCTTGTCTTCTGGCTCTCAATTTCCTCAGTTGCAAATAAGAGGTTTGATTTCAATTAGTGGTTATCAAACATTTATATTAAATACACTGAGCCAGATAAAGGGCCTGGCCAGCTGAGTAGCTGCCTGAGATATCCATTTATATGAGGTGTTAAAACAGCAATGGAAACAAGATAAGATGGAGAAAATGGAATTTATCAGAACTCTTCTCAGGAAGAGTACCATATGTGATCTTAGAGTAAGCCATTTGGGGGATTGGGTGAGATTCCCAAGGAGCAAGCTTAAGAAACAACAGATGTAGAATAAACCCTTCTAAAGGGATAGAATCTGGTTTACTACAGAGCTGTTGTTCTATTAAACTGCAAGCTTGGGCCTCATCCAAGATGCCTGAAATGACAGAGGGAGGCTGAACCTCGCCACTAACAGTCCTATGTTTCTGCCCCCTTCATTCAGTGTTGAGTATTTCTGCACAAAGGAACAAATATTTTAACAATATAGTCTCACTGGGACATGTAAGTATTAACACTGCATGCAAGTAACTCCTTTACAAACGAAATTTTATATAGAACCCCAGAATGAAAAATAGATAGAAGAAAAACCAACTTGGTTAAGTTAGATGTAAGGACACGGGACTTTGTGTGCCCTGTTGCCCTTTAAACCTGCTGAGGAAATTTAGTCACATCCTAGTCCTCAGTGGAATCCTGCTTGGAAATTACTGGCCTAGGTGATTTCTACCTTCCTTTTCCTTTTTTTTTTAGCATTAATGTTTTTGATTCTTTAGTAAGGTATAGACATTTAGAGAATCAGATTGTAATATTTATTTCTTAAATTCTAATATGTCATTTATCAGTATTAATATTACAAGCTATCTGATTTAATAATAGGTATTTTGATAAAAGTAAAACATTTACACATTAAATGGATAATTTTCCCTTATACATCTTTGTCTTTTTAAAAACTTACGTTCTGAAAGTTTTCTTGAACTCCTTCTTTTAACCCTTGTATTAAATAGTACGTTTTTCTTTTCACGAACTCTTTCTTGTTCTTTGATTACACAGTAAAGAAAAAAAGTAACCTATTCTTGTTTTATGGATGCCCTCTCTTTTGAAATCTCTCTGAGGCTGTTAAAATTCTTTCGACATTTGTTTCTCTTTTCTAGATTACCTTCTGTTTGTTTCTCAGTTTTCGTTTCCATCCATTCCTTCTCTTTGGAACATCTGGTTCTCTGCACATTTTCCAGAAGCCTTGACTGAAATTCATATTTAAAAAGGAAAGAGTGTGTTGATTAATAAAGCCAGACCTGTGATTTCCTCTGTTGCTTCGGGCCCCCTTCCAGAGGGAGATGGCAATTCAAATTCTGGGGATGTTGATCGTCAGGCTTCCTACTTCCACTTCTGCTGGTCTGAAATGAAGAGAATTGGGGTACCAATTCTCATGTGGGGGCACAAACTCCTTCCAGGCAGATCGCATAATTCCTTTAGGAGCATATCTCAGCTCTTCACCCAGGGGGAAGACACTGCTGCTGCATGGGGCAGGGTGATTGGAGAAGGGGTTGTATCAGGCTGACTCAGCAGAATTCCATAGGTAGCTCTATTCACCATCTCAACTTCTGACTCTTCTCCCGTTCTCTCCATACTTTGTCATCCTAAAACACTCTGCAACGAAAATTAGTCATGTGGCAGCCTTCCTCCCATACATGCTCTGAGCTGTGGCCTCTCACACCCGAGTTTATTGGGCAGTATGATCCCATTGTCCAGGATTGTTTTTAAAGACTATTACTCCCATTCTCAGTGCTTTTTATGAATTTTTCCTTTTTGTATTTTATCACAGTGGCACACTAAAGATGGAGCAGTTGGAAAACTTCAGGGTGTAAGCAATAGGGGGTACATTGCTAGTGGAGAATTTATAAACAATAACAAAACCAACTCAAAGAAAGTCTGGTATTATCACCAAGGTCAGGGATAAAACGTTCTCTTTGTCCCCCCAAAAAGTATCTCTTAAAAAATCTAAGTTCTGAACAATTGCTTTGATTTGCGTAGAGTTTTACTCACAGATGTGTATGTTCTAAATAAGCACACGTTTACTGCTTATCTTCTAACAAACATTGGACTCTGTAGGGAATTTGAAAACCTCTCAATAGACTCAGCTACATACGTTTGTTTCAAGAATAAGTTTGTGAAGTTTTAAAATCGTCCAAACTTGCATTTGGCGCCATTTGTGTCTATAACCTTTGTGGTCCCAATACTCTCGCAATTAGACAGTAGAGTTGAAATAAGCATGGACAGTGCAGTATTGTAATGATAAAGAAACAGAACTTGAGTTCTGTTTCTATGTGGCCATTCTGAGTTTTATTTGTGTTTAAATTTAAAACAGTGATACACAGAGTAAACTATGAGTTGTAGTATTTTTCATGGTAAGTACAAATTGTAGTTCATGCATGAAATCTTTTTTAAAATTAGAATAATATCTTTAAGTGGAAATTTCTTGTCTATAAATAAATTCTTTGTTTTAAACTATGAAACAAACCAAGGAAATAAAGACTATTATTGAAAGTAATTTTGTCATTAAAGAGAAGGGAGTATTAAAAGATGATCCATTATAGGTATCAAATATGTTCTGCTTTACATCATATCAGTGGGTTTGGGAGGAGAAGGAAGGAAATGCTTGTGTTCAGGATGCCATTTCGAACCAGAACTAGCTACCATGAGGAAACAGAGAATACAAGAGGTTAAATAATGTTTCAAAAGCAATGTTAAGTCAGTAGTGGAACTTGTGTCCTAGGCCCATTACTTTTAGCCAGACTGGTCTTTGCACTTTGTGTGAACGCTCAGCCTGTGGAGGATGTGCACATACTTCCAGCTCTACCAGTCCCTCTGGCCTGATCGCGACTTCTCATTTTGCTCCAGTCCAGACTCATCTCGACTCTCACATATCTTATTCTTTATCTGCACTTTTCATTATACTTATGTTTTGCTTCCACTTGGACTACTCTTTAAGAGTAAGGACCATATCTTACGGATCACTTCAACCCGTGCAGCACAGTGCCTACTTGCTATAGGTTTCCAGAGGTGCTTGCTAATGGACATGGTTGTGGTAATACTGCTAAGAAGAGCTAGCTCCTCAGCGGTGACCTCCTTTAAGGTAGAT
>NW_011888809.1:5893611-5912884 GCF_000151845.1 Pteropus vampyrus
TTTAGATAAATAAATATGTAAGGCCAATTCCATGATTTTCTCCCAATCTCTAACAATACCTTTTCTAGTTTATTCCCTTTCAAATTACCCTTTTAACAATGCCTCATCAGATCTATTATTATACAATAATAATAACAAGAATCTTTATGAAGCTTTGTGTTGAAGGAAAAGATTGGTGTTTTTGTTTGTTTTTTTTTTTAATATTTTTTAGGTGAGGCAACCCTTGGTTGACCTCACAGATTGCAAGGACCTTGTCAGCTTACAATCTCTTATTTTTTATTTTTTATACCTACAGCACATGGTCTTCCTAGGTGGTCTCCCATCCAAATACTAACCAGGCCCGACCCTTCTTAACTTCCGAGATCAGATGGGATCAGGCTTGTTCAGGGTGGCATGGCTGTAGACAATACCATTTTCTTAAAGCACTAAATCACACTGAAGAGATTGGTTCAATCTGAAACCAGAGATTAAAACAAAATTTAACTTGACAAGAGAGTAACAGTTTTGCTCCCTTTTATTTTGGAGGGAGTCATTGTTGTAATCAGACACCTTCTGTTCAAATGTTGTTCAACTTCAATTCCAGAGAACAATAGAAAAAGGTAGGGTAGCTGTGACTAACAGGAGAATATTAGCTTATATCATTACGATCTGCCTTAAAAACAAACAAACAAACAAAAAACCCGAACAGTTGAACAGATTGAGGAAGTAGTAGCAGAAGAGATAGCGTTAAGAATTCAGTCTCAAACAAAAAGATCTTTCTTTCGGAAAAATAAAGATGTATTTAGACAAAATCAATTTATCAAGTCCTGATTGAGTGGAGAGGATAAGCTGAGGCTTGTTTGACAAACAAATTCTAGATATTCAAGAGTGGTAAGTTTAGAATAAATAAAAGGGAGATATACTTTCAACAGAAGGAAATGAATACACTTCTGGAACCCATTAGCCTAAGAGCGGGTACTGGCTAAAATATAAGTAGACTGCAAAGACATTCAATTCATTCATAGATGACAGGTATAGCATGGATTACTGAAAGAGGACAGGGTGTTTGGGCACTTCCCTGACCTCTGACGCTGATGTCAAATGTGACACTTTGGCCCTCTGAGACTCACTTTTGGAATCATCATCTGAGACTGTCTCCTGGACTGCAAGGACCAAGGGACTGGCCCAGCGGCACAAGTCTGATGTTCTCATGTTTCATCTTCCTGGGCCAAATATTAACTTTCAGCCTGAAGTGTCTGTCACCAAATCATCTGTCTTGGTAACTGCCGTTGGGGTCTCACATTGTGAAGAGGTCATGAATCTTTCTTGCTGACAGTGAGAACAGCCACGCCAAGCTGCCATGGAGATTTCTGCTTCCCACAATGTTTATGACAGTAAATTAGGCTACGGAATGCACCAAAGATTGTTTACATGACCCCTGATACCTGGTGCATTTGTCAGGCCCACTCCCTGGACTGTGACTTTTGTAGAAACAGAAAATATTTAAAATAGAAGGCCACAGATAATATATAAAATTATCAGAGCGCTTTACAGGAACTTGCACTGCTTTATTTGGACCTTTCTCTCAGGTCTCATATATTTTCTTTCCTTCTTCGTCAATTTGGTCCTTTTATTATCATTCCATTTCCACTGGCTTCTTGGATAGTTTCAATTCCATACTCAAACCGAGTAGTCGGAGTGTTCCCTTTATACTTAGCATTGGATCCTCTGCTTGTCTACTTACATAGCCATTTTCTTAGGAAGCTCAGCTATGCAAATTAACTGTGTGTGCAGTGATTTGCAAGTCTGTAGATCCTACCATAACTCTTATCCAAACTCTTTACCTTGTTTCCAGTTGCTTCTCATAGCTTTATGGTTACACCTACTTTGCAGGTTTAGTCTTTAGTAGAAAATCCTGTTTTCTAAGTAAGACCTTGTTACAGAATAAAGAGACAGGTTATTTCATAAAACAATCTCTGTAGACTGTCATTCCAATCAAAATAGAAACTTAGGGGAAATATTTACTTATCGCATGTATTTCTTAAAACCATCTTGGAACTTGTGTGTGTAGCCCTCATTGGTGGTAAATTTGTCCTTTGACATTGGATTCTGTTTTTTTTTTTTCAAAAGCCCCAGAGTTATCTGGTTTAGAATAAATAAATCTGGTGATAAATTAGCCTTTACAGATTCAGGTAGCTCTAATCTTTATACAATTTTTACTTCTATTGATGCACAATTGACTTTCTTATGCATTTTATTCCTTCGATAAAATCGAATGACTCCTTTGTTCTCAGAACTGCAAAAGAGCTGCTGATACCGAGGTGAATGATACACAGTTAACATTACTGAGACAAAAGCTTGGTCTGGAGGAAAATCTTGTTTCCTTGATTCTAACAATCCACGTAATATGCGCTGGCTGTCTTCTGCCGGAGTTATCTGAGATCATGGAGACAGGCCCCTCTGTGGCACACAGTTGTGGGGACGGCTGAGATTAAGAGTGGAGCAGGAGCTCCTCAGCCCTCCGTGCTTCACACTAAGCACAAGGTAGCAGCAGCCCGCTGCTGGAGGAATTCGAGTCTATGGGGCATCAAAAGTAGCTATAGCAATAAGAAAATGTAAACCCAAATCAATTAGAGTGAATCAACTCCCCATACTAAAGGCCTGACAGAAGAGGCATTCCTATTTCTTCATGTAAATATTTTTTAACTCTATCTATATTGATTTTCTAGACTATAAAAATTATGGAAACCCCCCAAGGCAGGAAAAAAGCCAAGCCATTGTGCACAGACAAAACAATCAATAGAGATGATTTAGATGTTGGAACCATCAAATTTGTGTTTTAAAATAACTATGATTAATATTTATTAATTCTGTTAGCCATTGGAGAATGTAGACAACATGTAAGAATAGATTGATATTGAGTACAGTGCTGAAAACTGTGTATGAAAAAAGTTTATAAGCAGATTAGATACAGCTGAGGAAAGAAATGAGTGAACTTGAAATTAGGGCAATAGAAATCATCCAAACAGAGACACAAAGAGGAAAATCAAGCAGGGCAAGAATGGGAGGAGAACAGAGCGTCCAACAATCGTGGGACAGTGTCAAAAGTCGGATAGATGTGTAATTAGAGTCCCTGATGGAGAAAAAATGAACAAAGCAGACAAAATATTTGAAAAGATCAAGGCTCAGACTTTTCCAAAAATTAATGAAATGCAATAAATCAAAGATCCAAAAAACTCAGCAAATCTCTCAGCAAGATTAATTATCCCCCCAACTCATATTCAAATTGCTGTAAAATAGGATGAAGATAATATCTTGAAGGCAGCTTGAAAAAGAATACACTTTTATAAGTTAAAGATGTCATAAACCATAGAATAATCACTAAAGAGTAAAATTATAATAGAGGTATAACGAATGAGTCAAGTGGAGATGAAATGAGAAATAATTAATCAAAAAGAAGGCAAGAAAAGAGGGGAAAAGTTATTAAGAACAGATGAAACAGATAGCAAACAACTAGCAAGATGATAGATTTATGTTCAACCATATCAATAATTAGGTCAAATGTAAATGGTCTACACACTCCAATAGAAAAGCAGTGGAGATGATATATATTTGCCAGTCATCATGTTGTACACCTTAAACCTTCATAGTGTTATATGTCAATTATATCTCAGTAAATCTGAGGGGGAAAAAAAGAAAAGCAGTGATTTCCAGATTGGATAGAAATCAAGATAAATCTATATACTATTTATAAGAAATTTACTTTAAATAGAGATGTAGCTAAGTTAAGAGTATAAGGGTGAGAAAAGATACACCTTACTAACTCTAACCAAAAGAAAGCTGGAGTAGCTATATCAGTATCAGACAATATAGACTTCAAAGGGATAGTACATTATTATAAAGTAGTAAATTTATCAAAAGATGCATTAGTTTATAATGTATATGCACTTAGAATATTGAAGTACATAAAGCAAAAACTTATGGAACTGAATGGAGAAATAAGCAAGTCCACAATTTAGGTGAATAACTTAATACTCTTACTTAGTAACTGATAGAAGAAGTTGACAAAAATTAGTGAGGATATGGAATACCTGAACTACATCATCAACCAACGTCAGCAAATGGATATTTATAGTACACTTTTCCCACCAGTAACAGAATACACATTATTTTCAAGTATACATGGAACATTCACTAAGATGCACTACCTTCTAGGCCATAAAACAAAACTCAACAAATTTCAAAGAATTAAAATTATGCAGAGAATGCCCTTTTGATAAGAATAGGTTTAAATTAGAATTAATAACATAATGTTATAGGAAAGAGTAATGTAAAATACTCAAATATTTCAACATTAAATACTAACATACCTCTCAGCGACTGACGTGTCTAGAAATCATAAGGAAAATTACAAAATATCTTTTTCTATTAAATAAAAATGAAAACACAGCATACAAGAATTGGTGTGATGTAGCTATTGTAGTACTTAGAGGAAAATGTATAACAGAATAGAATAGGATAGAAAATATGAATGCATTGCAAGGATTCTAAGTAGAAACTGTATATATTACAACTAATATTAGGCCAAGTGCTATGAGCCATGTGGGAGATACACTGGCTTAAAGAAAATGGCAACTATCCACATTAGGTAAAAGTAAATTTTTTATTTATTGCTTACTGTTTTCTTATTTGATTTTGTAACATAAGGCAAGAAGGTTATAGTGAGTAGTTTAATGTTTTTATTACTGTAATCCATAGTTATGAAGCAAAGTAAGAATGTTTTTCTCTGCTCTTAGCAAGAGTGTGAAGACTTTAAACCAAATTTCAGTAATGAACTTTCAGTGTGTTTTTCAGAAGTTTAGAATATGATATTTTTTGTTTGTAACCACTGTGGTATTTAATTCCAACTAGTGTAGATGGCACAGTAAAATATATTGTTTTCTTATTAGAATAACAAAGAATATTCATGTTCAATTTCAACTTCTAGATATAAATTGTGATGATGTTGAGAAAATCATTGACTCTATTCTAAAAAATACTTTATAATAAAGTTTATTGAAAGTATAGTTTTAGCAAATGCTGAAAATACAAAGAAAACGGCAGAAACCAGTGTATTTTTTTTATGAAACTTCAAACCTTCAAAATTAAGAGAAAAATCTACTTGGCAATACAATATGCAAAATTTGTTGATAAAAATTCTCAAATATTTCCATTGGAAAAAAAAGACAGTTATTGCAACATTTTCTACAACATTCTGCAGCCATTAAGTAAGCCTTATTATCATCATATTTAATAGTCTTTAGTAATAATATATAGTCTGACGAAGAGACAATTGCTCATCTAATCACTGGAAAATTATTTTTTCCATATGTGTTGATGCTGTGTGTATCTTTATTTTATCTTACATAATCTTTATTATTAAACAATATTTCAACGCCATGCTTATTACATCATTATACTCAAGTACAGATTTTACAGTCCAATCTGATGAGTGTCCTGATATTTGTAAAACTTTTAATTTATGGGAGATAATTGTGGCAAGACAATTTTATAGAGAATTTGTTTAGTTGTATAAATTAACCTAGATTAGAATTAATTTAACCTAGATTTGAATTTCTTCCTATATTTAGGAAGAAAAATTGTCAACATAAATAAATCTGGAAAAGTTATAAAATAACCACTGATGATAAGGCTGAAGATATATTACAAAGTGTATAGAAGTTACTAAGTTGGTTAGAGTCTATTAATAATGGTTCCATTTTAAAACATTTAAAAATACATCATAAATCTTGAGAATCTCAAAAAATTCTGCATATTTTCCTGGGTATGTTTAAAAACACATTGAATGATTTTAAAGTTATTTTTAAAAATTTACTAGGTAACTGGATTTTAGAAATATTTTGTTCAGAGACTGTAGTTAACCATTGCTATTTACTACATCATTCTGAAATTCTTTGCTTTTTGGAAGAGAAAGTATTAAGCATGGCATAGGAACTCACGAATCAGATTCATATTTTCAGTTGTAAAAGAATCTCTCTTGGAAAATATTTCTACAGATGTCAAAGGAGTAACAAGTTTGGCTACTTAACTGATATTTTTAGCATTCTTAACAAATTTAATTTAAAACCGCCGGGAAAATCAATGCTATATTTCAACACATCAAATGTATCCAAGAAGTTCCAAAAGATGTTATGGCAAGCAAGACTCAAAAATAGTCTCCCCAGTTGCTATGTTTTTCCAACATTGCTATAACATATTGAAAATAATTCTATTAATGAAGCCAATTTGAATAAATAAATTTAGAGATATTGTTACAGTTCACTTCTATGTCTTAAACTTTTAATCATTATTGTCCAGAAGAGAAATTTGAAACACTAAAGAAAAATGTTCTCTTTGCAAACCTTGAAATAATAATTCATTTAAACTTGGCCCACCAAAAAGAAAGTAAATTTTATATCTCAGTTCTTCATCGATACCAGACTATTTATAAGATAGAAGTTACCATTACTTTGGATTAAGATCACAGGAGAATTTCTATGGCTAAATAGAAAAAATGTGTATTTATAATTACCATTCACAATCACAATGACATATTTGTATAAATTAAGATTTTCAATACTGAACTGATCAGAAACAAAGGAATAAATCAGCTCACAAGTGTACCAGAGGTCATCTGTTTCTGGCTAAGGTAGAAAAAATGAAACTAGATTTACCATTCCAGTTGAAATAACTTAAAAATCAATCAAACGAACAAATTAATAATCAAAAAAGCAGACCAAATAAAAGAAATGACAATTTTCAAGAAACTGAGTATCAGGTAATATGAATCAGTGATCTCTGAAATATGAAAAACAAATGAGGTAAGTCTCAGTGATTAGCCACAGTGAAGGGAGAAGGACCCAGGAAGAGCTTATTAGTCTCCCTGAGTTGAAGAGACAGAGTTGAGACACCAACGCAGCTAGAGCTCACATGGAAGAGTACCAAAGAAAGAAGGAATGCATGGAGAGAAAACCAACAGATTTTCAGAGGGTCCTCCTTGAGTATTAAGTAGAGTACTGAGCCCATTCTCATCAGCAAGACTGGAAAAGCCTCATAATTCACAGGGTATTGACTAGAATCCTCAGAAGAGTCTGGCCTCCGCTGTGGGGATTAATTAGCCTTGAATTAGATGCAGTTCTGGTCCCACCTAACAAACCTCAAGGGCAGACCTAAGAGGATCATGCTGCTTATAAATAATCAACTGTATTGCAGAACAATGATCAAGAATATTTATAGGAATACAAAAATATTCAGCACCTAGCAAAGCAAAATTTACAACGTGTGGTAGCTAATAAAAATTTACCAAGCATGCAAAAACCAAAATGAAACAAACAAAACCTATACAAAAAGCACTCATAATGAGGAAGAAAATAAAGCAATTATAACTGACCTATACTGACACAGATGTTAGACTTACCAAAGACATTAAAACAGTTATTACAATTGTATTTCATATGCTCAAAAGGCTAGAGGACAGATTAAACATGTTACATAGATGTGCAAGATAAAAAAAAAAAAACATGCAAATTAGATTTTTAGAGGTTAAAACTATGTCTGTGGTAAAATACACTGCATTTAGTTAATTTCAGTTAGATGTTGCAGAAATGTCAATTAATAAACTCGAAGACATAGCAATAGCAATGATCCAAAATCAAATACACAGGAACCAAAAAAGAGTGGAGTATCTGTGAGCTTTGAGACAACTTCCGGAAACTTAATATACATGTAATAGGAGCTCCGAAGTAGAAAGGGCACACACATATTTAAAGAAATAATGGCTCAGTAATTCCCAGTTTGATGGAAACTCTAAAGCCATAGATCCAAGAAGCTCAGTAAATTCTAAGCATGAGAAATATAAAGAAAACTACAGGAAGACACATCAGAATAGCATTTTCCACAAGCAATAATAAAGAGAAAGTCTGGAAATCAGCTAGAGAAAAACACATAGGAACAAAGACAAAGTATATTTCTCATCAGAAACTATGCAAGCAAGAAAACAGCAGAGTAAGATATTGAAAGTGCTTTTAAAAAACCTGTCAAGTTAGAATTTTATAGCCAATAAAAATACCTTAAAGGGAAAAAAACTTTTCAAATGCACGAGAGCTGAAATAGCATACCTGCAGTACAAAAAATGTTGAACCAAATAATTCAGACCTAACAAAAATGGTACCGGATAGAAATAGGAGTCTGCACAAGGGAATGGAGAGCCTATAAAATGGTATCCATATACATTTTTTCTATTACTTAAATATATTTAAATGATGATTCACTGGTTACAAAATAAAAACAATGTAGCATGGTGTTTATAATATGTATGACAGCAATAGTGCAAAGACGAGGAAGGGAAAAATGAAAGAATACTATGCTAAGGTTTTTACACTATATATGAAGTGACATAGCATCTCTTGAAGGTAAACTGCGATAAGATAACATGTATGCTTTACACGCTAAAGCAGCTAATAAAAAAAGAGATATAGAGTAACGAGCTAACAAAACAAATAGAATCAAATAATGAAAATATCTGAAAAATGGAAACAAACCAAGTGTCCAACAACAGGGAAAATGGGCAAATAAATATTATATCTTTATAATGGAATATTATTCAGCAATAATAATGAACCATTCACACACAACAATGGATGAACCAGAAAATAATTATGCTGAGTGAAATAGCTAAACATATAGAATTTTTTAAACTACAACATTTACTAGGAGATTTTTGCCCTGATACTCTTCCTACAACATCTTCCACATTATTTTTTGGGAAATATGGTCCAGGACCCAAATATCCCATGGTAATGACACAATCTTAGGCAAGGGTCTTTTGAGGAGTGGTGAGCTTAGGAGTTCTGTGTTCTAGTTCCAACTTTTCTATTCACTAGTTGTGGGACAATGGGAAGTCTTTTTTAAAAAAACATTTATTCTCTGTTGTATTTTCAAAACAAGGGTTTGGATTGTGAGATTTCTAAGACCCTGATGAGCTGTGAGTTACTGAACCACATCAGGCCTTGAAAATCCAGGCATGAAACTGAACTACAGAGTGGCTGGAACCCCAAATGAGGGGGGCCGGGCTGATTTAAAATATACGACACCCACTTCAGGTAGCTCCTTCTCCAGTGGATGAGACCAGAATGAAAATAATCCTGGTGTGTGATAGATGCTGCAGTAGTGATATACATTTTCTTTCAAAGAGTTATTAGGAGCCAGTGCTTCGACATAATTGACAGAATTCCATATACTTTTTATATTTTCTGCATACATTACTTGGCTTGGCACAACACATATTAAATAAATAAATTCTGTCTTTGTATAAATTTGTGCATGGCTCTATATTCCAAAAGCCTAGTCCTAATGATCAGTCATATCTCTATTCTGGGCTCCAGATTGATATTACACAGATCTACTTTATGTCTCCACTTGGAGATCTAAAACGCATCTCAAGTCCAACACCCTCCAGACTGACCTAGTATACCTTCAGTGTTCTCTGTTCTGGGATTGTCTTCACCATTTACCTAGTTACATTCATTGTAGTGAGTGAAATAATACACATTGTAACTAGTGCTCTATATATAATGAGTGAGAGACTATAGTAAAAACCATCTTTGATACCTTCCTCATTCCATCTGCCAGACACAATACATTACAAAGCTCTGTTGAGCATATATCCTAAAGATCTATTCAATTCATCCACCTGTTGTTTCCCCCCACCCCATCACCACTCTAATTTCCTCTTAACTCTTGACTAGATTATGCAAGAAACTCTAAACTGGACTTGCCACATCCACACCTGCCTTTTTCCAATCTGTTCTCCGTATTTTAGCCACTGTGGGGTCTAATCTCGGGCAAGACTTGGTCTAGTATTGCCTCTCTGTCCACCCTCTTAAAACCCTTCCCATTGACCTCCACAGGTTTAGCAGCTTCTTTTTCCTTCATCCTGCTTTATGCTCCTTCATATGTCTCCTTTCAGTTCCTTTGATGCTCTGTGCACCACAGGGCCCTTTTACTGTTTTCCTTACCTCTGATGTCTTCCTATACCCTTCCCTTCCCTTCTCCTGATTTAATTTAATTCAATTCAACATGTAGATCACAACTCTATGTCATCTTGACTTCATGACTAATTCAAATATCTGTTTTACTCTTTTATAACACCACGTACCCCTCCTTTATAGATTTTATCATAATTATGATTTGGTGTTTATTTGGCAGAAGTCATTTGGTCATATCGCTGTCATCAGATTATAAGCTTCACGAAGGCACCTAATTTTGTCTTTTTCTGTTCATCCCTGGATCCCCAGCACTTCATCCCATGATTGACACATATTGGACAACCGATAAATGTTTGTGGAATAAATAAATGAATGAATACATGAATGTGTGACTGTAAAATATATATGAGGAAATTCAGGGACATTAAGACATTCTTATCCAATTGCAGTTGAATCTGATCTTGAAGCTTTCTGGCTAGTGAAGTCAGCTAATCAGTAAAGGCCCACACGATTCCTCCTCCCTGCCAACATCATCTCTGTTGACAACCAGAGTGT
Organism: Pteropus vampyrus; assembly: GCF_000151845.1. NCBI lineage: Eukaryota > Metazoa > Chordata > Mammalia > Chiroptera > Pteropodidae > Pteropus > Pteropus vampyrus. The sequence continues at coordinate 5,904,171 of NW_011888809.1, forward strand.
AAGGCTTTTGCTCTCCTCTAAGCCCCTAGGACCTCAGCTCTTTGTGTCTTACCTTGGTACTCAACGCTGCAGCTTGCTGCAAACACCATGAGTGCATGAATCATATCTTATTAAACTATTGCCATGACGGCAAGACAAGTGGTATCAAGGAACTGCCAGCTTTAAGGCCTTTGTCTTCCAAAGCCTTTCATCCTCTGCTGGAGGGACAGAATCTTCCAATGCTCTGTTCCCCAAACCCTTGGCTTCTGCCTCTACTTCGGCCAAATTCATTTATTTATGCTCAGCTTTAAACAAATAAACAAATACAAATGTTCAGGCGTTTTTATGGCACTTCCTTCATTTTGCCCTTTCACGTAGTTAATTGTATACCTATATCTCTTCGTGGACAGGTGTTTGGGAGAAGCTGGGTTGTCTCGTTCTTTTTTCCCTCTTCCGACACCCAGCACTGAGCCTTGGTGGCAGCCCGTCTAAGGTAATGTTTGCTGACTTCCACTGACTCATGAAAACCAGGGACAACATAAGTTTTCCTTTTCTCTTGGTCCACACACTTGTCCTGCAGTATGGTATAGTTGCCAGAGCACTCGGTTATGAGTCAGCAAACTTGGGTTTTAGTCTGAGTCACCTAGTCTTAGTTTTCTCATCTATAAAAGAGAGAAAATAACCCCGGTCCTATTCATTGCAATGAATTGTTAAGATCAAATAGGATGATGAGTACAGAGGCATTTTGTAAAATGTAAAGGATTCTCCAGATGTAAGGGATTATTATTATTTTCTTTAAAAAAACCCAAAAAACCACAGACTGAAGTAGCTAAGACTAACTTGCGCCTCCTCCCAGCTAAGCCTATAACTCGCAATGGGTGCCAGAGGCGTCGCTGGCTTTGCTCTTTATGCAGCCAAAGGGAATGATTCATTAGTTGCTGTTATGAGGCCCATATATGCCGCACCACCTGAGTGTGTGGTCACTGGTGCCAAAGTTATTTGGTCACCGGAATGTGAGAGAAATGCCTGGAGCACATCACTCATGCTCGGTGGGTGGCGATAGTAAACTTCCTTCTGGACTGGGAGATTAGATTTGATGCTAATATCTGTTAGAGACCCTGTCGACAGTGAATGAGTGAAAGTTACAGCGTGCCTTCAGCAGGCACAGAAGAAGAAGGACGGCCTGCGGCAAAGGGTCAACTCTACCCCAAAAGTACCCCATGCAGGTGTGACTTGGCCACATTTTATTGTGATGGTCGGTTACTTCTTCTGCTCCTCCCAATCGTGTGTGAATTCCTTGAGGGCAGGGATGAGTTTTAGTCATCTTTTCATTTCCAGCCCTTGAGTCTTATTAATGCAGAGTACGTGCTCAGAAAACCTTTGGAGAGTATTTGGCGGACTGAGAAAGAAAATGATGGCTAAGATTAGGTTTGTGGTCTGGCAGAGTGGCAGACCTATGACCAGATAGATACTAAGCGATGTGCTATGTATGTGTGAGGACAGAGGCTTCAGAGAAGGCTCCTATGGCAACACTTGCGTTGCATCTTGCAAGAAGAGACGGCTGAAGCCAGGGGAAGAACGGAAGAAACATGGCTTAAAAGGTTCAGTAACGTTACATGCTTAAGAGCCTTAGATATTTCAAGATGCTTTTGCATCGTCTCAATTCTCACAGAAATTCAGATGTGACGAGGGCACTCCTTACTGCCACATTCCTAGATCAAGAAACAAAGCCCCAGGTGGCTTAAAGAACCTGACTGAAGTCACATAGCAGGTGGGCGGGTAAGCCAGAATTGGAACTCTCATGACTTTTATTTCTTTGCTCTTCCTTCTAGAGCACACTGCTTTATGTAGTAGGGCATCCAGACTATTCTTTTGAGTGTACCTAATGGTGCATTGGAAGAAGTTTCCAGAAGTCATTATGAACTGGGCAGAAAAATGAACTGTTATCAGAGTTTGGAATGGAGAGATTTCTTTGTTAGTTGGTGCTTTATTTACAAACAGAAGGAATTCACTGCCTATAGCGTAGACCCCAAGTGCAGGAAAGACAAGAGTCCAATTCATCGTGACATTGACAAGCTGGCTGGGTATGGAGAGCACAGATGAATCTACCAATTATCACCCGATATTTGAAATAAAAAAAAAAAAATCCTTTGAATTAGAAAACAACCTCAAACTCCTTCTGTAGGACTCTTCTCTTTCTTTCATTTCTAAACTTATGAACATCTGAAAAAAAATCAAATCCATATGCTTTGGGATTAATAGCGTTTAAGTCATCGAACAGCATTGCATAAGAGCTACTCAACGTCCAGGAGTCAACATGGCTTTGGTCTTCTAAATGAAGGCTATTTGTGAGATGCAACTCCAAAATGTTAAGCACTATATATATTCTTAACGTTCATGGACTTTTTCAGATTCGATGTGTGATCTGGAAGCAAGTTGTTTTCATTCTTGGCCTCAGTGTTCTCATCTATAAATTGGGGCTTGTTGGACCATCCCCATGCTCCCTCCCCGCCGTGACATTATGTGGTTCTGGCCCGGGGCTGCTTCTGGCTCATGTCTATGAGCCTGCCTGGGTTCGTGTTCTGGCTCTGCCGCGTGTGAGCTCTAAGTGATTTAGTCTTGCTGGCCTCAGTTTCTTTATTTATAAAAATGAAATAAGAGTACTTACCTCATAGAGCTGTGAGGTTAAATGAGTTAACTCAGGCAAATGCTGCGATCCAGGGCTGGGACATAGAAAGCATTTCATAAACGAAAGCTGTCATTCTCTTCGTTTTGATATTAATGACGGCAGCTACCACCTTCTAGGCAGGTGCTACATGCTCTGCTGGGATTGTCTCGTTCAACCATCACGACAACCCTACCTGGCGGTAATATTTTTATCTCCTCTTTTATAGGTGAGGAGACCGAAGCTTAGGAAGCTTGGCTCCAAGTTATACAGGTAGTAAGTGGCAGAACCAGGAGTTAAAATGACTCTATAGGATCAAAGTAGGAATTTTAAACTATCCTGCAACTCTACCTAGATATGGGCTGTCTCTCCAGGGCTGGAGATGGAGACCTGCTGTAATTTGAAAACCCCCTCCGGGCTAGGGCTGAAGGTATGATTCAGAAGGTAACAAGTAAACACCAATCTGGAGAACAGACTCATGTTATTCATAAATCCTCAATGCATCGAATTTATTCACCTCCTAACAGTCGCTTTCCCCCTTTAACATCAACTTATTATTTCTGTGTTTCTGAGGGTTTTTTTTTCCTCCCAGCGACTTGCTATCGTCCAGTTAAATTCAGCCAGCTACTCGAGGATATACCACTGTGGATAAGGAAGAATACTGGAGCATTATTTATTATATTAGCAAAACCCAAACCAAATGAACAAAATGCAGCACACAATCTTAAATAAAGTATATCCACAATATGCCTATTAGGCTCCTGCTGACAATAAAGAGGTAGCTTTGGGTATCTATTTTTTTTTAGGCGAGCAACTCTTGGTTGACCTCACAGATTGCAAGGAACTTGTCAGCTTACAATCCCTTATTTTTTATTTTTTACGCCTACAGCACCTGGTCTTCCTAGGTGGTCTCCCATCCAAGTACTAACCAGGCCCGACCCTGTTTAGCTTCCGAGATCAGACGGAATTGGGCATGTTCAGGGTGGCACAGCCGTAGACTCCATACATTTCTTAAACATACATAAGGAAAACCATCCTGTCAAACCATCCTGTGGCGTTTTAAGGCAACGAGAATCAGAGGCATGAGCATGGACTCCCTCAGGCTCTCCCTCCAGCCTCATCTCATGCCACTCTCTTTCGCTCTCTTGTGACCTACCCCGAATGGACTTTCTTTTAGTTCTTGAAACATGTCACACTCCTTCCTACCTCAGGGCCTTTGTCCCCCGCTTCTCGCCCTCCTATCTCCCTTTGCTCTTCGTCTTGCTAATTTCTATGACTTTTCCAAAGTCAGCTCAAACCACCCTGATTCAGGGAGGCCAGACAGAGTCCACCTGTCGCACGCTCTCGGAATGCCTGGGCAACCAGTGGTCTAATGTTGGTCCATCTGCTGGGTGGTCAGCTCCTTAAAGTCTCGAACATTCTTTTCTGTCATTTTCACCATTATGTCCCCTGTGGCAAGCACGCTAATTTGTATGCTCAATAATGAGTAAAAAACTCATAGGTTCTTTAAAGGTAAATATCATATTTTATTCCTGGAACCCACTTTGCTTCAAACATGAGTGCATAAAGAGATGACTGGGAGGCATTGAACTTGGAGTCCAGGAATCTGCTTTTTTAACATCAATTCCGTTTGCACCACACTAGCAGACAGGACTTCGAACACCATGGAGAAAATAGCATGTGTTATAGAGTCAAGACCTGACTTTAAACCCCATTCACTTATTAATTCAAAGAGTATTTTGAGTGCCAGATACTGTGCTGGATGCCAAAAAAGACAGCAGCAAACAGTACCTGTGTTCAAGAACCTTGTATTTTGGTAGGGAAAGGGGAGAAGGGGAACGAGCATTGTGATACACTGCACATGTGCCATGAGAAGGGTACGCAAAGGCTGCTCTGGAGACCCAGCTTTGGGAGGGTCCCAAACATCATCGGGGTGGGCCGGAAGGCTTCCTGAGGACGTGAGGGCTAAATTGAGATGAGGTGGAGGAGGTCTCCTGAGGTTAGTGGGGCTGAGGTGCCTCAGGAGGCATGGCTGATAATGCAAGTGGGAGGCTAGAATGGGCAGGGCAGGGCAGGGGACCTCATCGTGGCTCCAAGACAAGGAAGACGATGGTTCAGAAGGTGACATCTCTGAAGGCAGTGAACCTCAATGGAGAGTTCACCAAATTCCAAATCATTTCCATATTCTCTTTCTCTTAGATGTATGGAGAGTAGGTGATGGTGCCTACTTAAGACTCTCTTCTGCCTCCTTAAGACTCATCCTGAATTTTGAAGCACACTTTCCCTTTGTATGTCACTTTAATAAAACTGCAAACAGATCAGAGATTGGTCCCTCGCGACATGTAAAGGGCTCAGCAAACACCAAGGCAATAAAGTGAAGAAAGTGGGTGACAGCGCAGAATTTCATGAGTATCAAAAGTTAATTTAGGGCTTTTATATGAAACCCCCCAAAGGTCCTGATAATAAATTCTCGTTCTCTTTTCCACAGCCACTCCTCCCTCCCCATCCCAAACTCGTCTGGACTTCAGAGCCTCCCCAGCCCCCCAGAGGCGTTCTCTGGCCTTGAGGAGGGTAGTGAGCTCGGGGACTGGCAGATTTAGGGCCCTGTCTTCTCCCCTTTCAGAATGAGACCACCTGTCAACTTGGGTTACTGTCCTTTGGATGAAGGGACATTTTAAAATCACTCTGAGCCAATGACTCTAAAAGACATGTGGTCTCTTGCTGATAGAGGATAATACATTTCTAAGTTCAGCAATGACAAATAACCCTTTGCAAGTTATTAATACTTCATAAAACAAGCGTTCCAGCTTTTGTTTAGTTCCTGGCTTTCTCTTCCTCTCTTCTATTGTTCTTTCTCCTAATTTTTTTCCTCCTCTTCTTCCATCTGTCTTTTCTCAGATTCCCTTCATAGTTCTGAGTTTGGCTTTGATTGCTAAACTATATATTTATTCTAAGAACACAGTTTGCTAATCAATGCTTTGATAACCTCTTTAAATTTTCAGATATGATTTTTTAAAAAATTACTTGTCTCTGTTAGAACTGTTGTGGCTTCGCTTCAGATTCATTTTTAACCACCTCGTTAAAGGGGATTTCATAATTTGTAATTTTTTTCTTTAAGGCTATTTTTTTTAAAAAAAAAATTTTATGTGTTCCTTCTTCTTTTCATCCTTTATTCCCTCCTAAGGTTCTTTCTACTTCTTTCTTTCTCCTTTACTAGATTTCATTTACCTGCCAGCCTCCTCCCCACACCCCTTCCCCTTTCTCTTCTGTTTCTCTCAACTTCCCTTCCTCTGTCTCTGGTGTTGATTTTCTTATTGGTAAGCTTTAATATTATGGAAGAAAAAAAAAAAAAGTCTGAATTCACTGGCATGCTCACCAGACCAGCTGTGGCTAGAAGCAATAAGGGCTTCCATGAAGGTTCTTTATGCTTCACAACAGGTTGGTTTTATTTCGTTCATCATCATGGGTGCGCCCTGTTGGCGCTGGTTCGGTCTCTAAGTAGTTGGCCATTTCTCAGCGTCTGGACCTTGGAGATTTCGCAGATAGGCCCGAGGTCTCTGGCCTCCCTCTGAAGCGCTGGCCGCCCAGGAGACCATGTGAGGTGGTGGGTTTCTTCACAGTTTCTCGACTATGCGGTGGCTTGTCTCCATTTTGATTCAGTGCCTCATTCAGCCTGTGATAATGGCCAAAGAGTGCTGGTTTTCTAGATTTCTTAGACTTAAATGAAGGACTGGGAGTTTTGGGAGAGGTGTTTTTTCTTGAACTCCTTTGAAGGCATCTTTGTACCCTCATAGTTGTCTTGGGCACCTTGCCTTGGCTTCTAGCCCTGAATGGACAGGTGGCCTTCTTCTTCTTCTTCTCTTTGGTGCTTGGAATTGGTTGTCTATAACTGGTTGGTGCTTGTGGTTTCCTGGTCACCTTTGCCATGTCAGTGCCTCCCAGTGGTCTGCCCCAGGCCTCTGGAACTCCCTATATATGCCCCTCCCCAGGACAATGAGGGGCCGCACCCTTCAGTTTTGTTTGTTCAGCGAGACTCTCCTCTAGCCAATAGCAGCCCTGGAGGGGCTTAGACAACACAGAGCACCATCCTGACACATCCGTGAGGGCGGGGACATGCTGGCAAGGACAACATGCTCTTCTGGAGAGACACTGGTGGAATTCTTTTTTACGAACAGCTGTGACAATCTTCTAGCTTCTTGGTGGAGATACTTTGTGATTAGAATTAGTCCATTTGTTTCTCTAGGTAGAGGGTCTCTCATCTAGGTTTTGTCCCCTTTCCCTAAGAACTGTTTCTGTTTGCCAACTGTAACCGGGCGACCGTATTCCGGCCGTGCGGTGGAGGCATTATTAGATAATTAGATGTTCCGATTTTTCTAAAAAATCAACCCGATTCATTTTGACATTCCAGTGTCGGTCTCCATGTGGCTTCTTCTTTACATCCTCGGTTATGGGGCTTCTGTTCAGCTAGTCTTCAGGTGGTTCTCATTGATGGCTGTTCTGTAATTTAGTTGTGATTTTGATGTGGTCATCGGAGGAGATGAGCACAGTGTTTACCTACTCCACCATCTTGACCAGAAGTCTCCCCATGAAGGCTCTTTTAAAATTAATGTAATACAACCTAAAAAACTTAACAATAAAAGAGAGTAATATGAAATTCTTAACAAAAGCCTATAAAAATAGCTTATGCAAACGAACGTTGCCATTACCCAACTAGTTTTAGTCTGATACATGTTTTTACCTCTCTGTGTTGTCTTGATTCAAGCTCCGTGTAAATGTGAGTTCGAGAACACGTGCTAAATTTAAATGCCAATCTTCCCTTTTCAAACATACGCATCCTACGCGTCATAGCACTTGTGCTTTTAAGCAGGCATTACGAGCACTTTCCTGCCACTTCTTAACTCTCCGTGTTTTATAGCCTTCCAGGGGGAAGGGAGTCTGACTGCTTAAGCACCCCTTCAGGCAGAATGGACAGCGTCTCCAAATATCTAACAGATGTTGTGCTGTATCTCAGGATGAATCCATTATTGATTCGGAACTCTCGCTATGGTAACTTTTGCCAGGTTTTCTTTCACACTTGTGATGAGGAAAGGGATTGAGCATCAATAAGGAGACAAGACAATAACAATAAACAGACATGGATTTAAAGCAAGGCAGTAATCACAAAAACAATCGAGGCCCCCTTGACAGTTGCTCTCTTTCCAGTGCCAGATTGCAAATCACTTTGTGTTTCCTTCTCCCCGAGCTCACACACATTCGGAGACACAGGATCTGAAAACAAGCCCATTTGAGTTCTTGTTCAAGGAAATATTTGGATAAGAGAGACAGGACTAAAGAAATTCAGAGTCATCTCGGAGGAAGTTTTCAAAAAAGATGGGAGTGGCGTGTTAGGCCTGGGAAGCGAAAAGGACGACTTAATTCTCTGTTCCTGTCTAATCAGAAGCACTTGCAGCCTCAAAAGCACATCCTGATTGCAGTGGACGCCAAAGGCATGTTTTCTGTGTTCAAAGCAGAATCCATCATCTTCTCCCCTCTTTCTAAACCTGCAGTCTTGCATGTAATTTACCTAATACATCACTGTCATATTCATTTTTCTAAAGCTCTTTACTTTAGACTGCCTTGGATGTTTTCAGAAAGTTAGTATGATAAAAGTATATGAATTAGCTTATCCAACCATTATGTATTAAATGCCTGCCTTAGGATTGCAGAGAGCTATACGAAATAGTGATGCCTAGCGTAGCAGAAAGATGGTCTTGCAAATGAAAATGAAGAGGTATGAGGAGTGGAGTCACAGAGCTCTTATGTGATGCTATGATGGAGATGAAAAGAAGGTTTTAACTTAATAGGAGGGGCTAGGCCGAAGATTATCAAGGAAGGCTTCATGGAGGTGGTGAAGTTAGAACTGAATTTCTAAGGAGAAGTAGTGTTTCCCAGGCAGATAAGGAAATATGGAAATGTGAGGAATCATGGTGTTTAACGGAACAGGGATGAATTCCAGGTCAAAGCATAGGGGACACAGGGGATGTGTGTTTGAGGGGGTTACTGCATAGACTGGTAGGTAAAGCTTAGAAGA
>NW_011888809.1:5914489-5947376 GCF_000151845.1 Pteropus vampyrus
GTACATGAATATTTGCATCATTACTATTTTATTTCTCAATATGATTATCATTTATATTTATGTGGTGTCTTTGAGTGGCAATGAGTACATCTATTACAAAATAAAAAAAAAAGAATCGTTTCATCTCTACGTGGTTCTTAAGGGCCGATGTTATTGCCTTTTAACTGATGTGCAACCAAAGCACGAAGAGGCAAAGCTAACTGCCTGGGAGCGCACGAGGTCATCTGGGGGCTTCTCTCTAAAGAGTTTAGCGCAGTCTTCAAAACGCAGTTCGATCCCACTTCTTCCCTGTAGGTACGCCGGGCCAATCCGAGCCACACCGGTGCTCCTGGCTCTGTCGCACCTGCTTTGAGGCTGTCGTTTTTCTCTGCCCATTTAGACTGACATTTATTGAGTACTTAGTATATGCTGAGTACTAGGGATAGAGAAAGAAAGACCCCAATAACGTGCCTTCTCAAAGTCCATGGGCAAGACATGACAGTAAATCCACAACTGCGGTCTTGTAGGAAGAGTGCCTTTAGGGAGGAAAGCATGGGCTGGCCTCGGCTGACATAGAAGGGGCTGCGAACCCAAGCTAACTATTTAGAGAGGCACACAGAGGGCAAGTAACTCGCCCCATGGAGTGGCCCAGCAAATGGTAGTTGTAGGAATTGAACCCCATTGAAAATCCCAGGTCCTAGGCCTTTTTCTTTATATCAAGTTACCTTCCTTGAACACCTAACTCTCTCATATGTTTATGTATTCCACACTGATAAAACCATCACCAGTACATAGGAAACGAATGTTTCGTGGAGTTACTGAATAGAAGATGAGGTTACTTCTTACTGCATTTCATGCCAAATATTGAATTACTACTAACTGACTCACTAAAGCATTTGCATATTTTCAAAAGGTGAAAGTCACCCTGGGAGCATGCTTCTCTGGAATGAGGGAGGTTGGGGGAAGGTCAGGAGAGATTATTGCTCTATATTTCTTGTGCCAGTGAAATTGAAAGAAAGAAACAAACAGGGCCGATGTTTAACACACATGGATAGAAATGGGGCAGAACTGGGGTCTTGCAATGAGTGATGGGGAGAAGCCTGTCGCAAAATTAGCGAGTAGACTTCGGCTGTTTATATCTTCTTTCAATTTCAGCTCTGTTTTTATGGGTATCGGACAAGGAAGATCCAAGTGCAAGGTGAATTTTGGATATAAATGGCCCCCTTTTTATGCTCATGGCTCCATCATTAACCCTCCTAGTCAGTCCTGGAAATGCAAAGTCCAGCATCTTCCATCTGCTCCACGTTATTTATGATGATGCCTTTAATTATGTCCAATTGAGTTGCTGTCGATGATTAAAGGTAATAGGTAATAATAACTTGGCCTCATCATTACCACTATTATTATTAGCTCATTGATTGCAATAATTTCTAAAATTACCCCTTGGAATAAAATATGTTAAGCACCTGGTTTATCCTTTTTAGGAACATCTGCTCTAAACGTGTGATAGTGTAGGTCTGAACGTGTCTTGCTCTGAAAGGAAAGCAAACAATGTTGACATTGGGAGTCTTGTCTGTGCTGGTATGGATATACTGTGAGATGATGAGAGGAGGAAATAATGACCAGTCTCAAATTCAATGCTGGAATTAGAGCTATTAAGAAGAGAGGGGAAAACACACACACACATACACACAGAACATTCTGCAGCTACTACGATCTTTGCTCTTTCTTTGGAAAAAATCACATCTTGAAAGTGGCCCACATCTTTGCTCTGGCTGTGCCTCTCCTGTCCTCTGTAAACAGGACATTGGGTACGTATGTAGTAGATGGGAGGGATGGGAGGCGGGAGAGAAGACAGAGCCATCTGTAGAGATATCAGTGGTTTATAGGGAGTCCTTTGAGTAGCATCGTCTTCCTAACACCAAATTTCTGCCTCAGTTCTGGAAATCCTACTATTGGTTTTTCATTCTTTTTGATCAAATGTTGTCTTCTCAAGGCTCCTCTTGGGAGCGAGAGTCTGCCATGCAGGCTGCACTCTATGTTTATCATGCCTTGGTACACTTTAGTTCATTACACTCTTTCCCCGTTTTTAGGGTTGGAAGTCACTGTAGAGACAGACACTGCATGTTCTCGGTGATGTAAGGTGCTAGGGAATCACAAGCTTTGGAACAGCACTTAATATTTAGCTGTTTCCAACTTCTAGCCTGCCTGCTCTGTCCAGTGTGGTAACCACTAGCTACATATGGCTATTCGTATGGAAATTAATTAAAGTTAAGTAAAACTAAAATCTCATTTGCCAGTTGCACTAATCTCATCTCAAAAGCTCAATAGCCAGTTGTGTGTAGTGGCTACCAGTGAAAACATAGAATATTTCCATCATTGCAAAAAGTGCTATGGAATGGTGCTAATAGGCCATCAGACATTTATTTACTAAGGACTGAATGTGGGGAACTTCTGCTATGTGCTAATGCTGATTTGCCATAGGAACCCTCCCCAAATGTTTGAGGAACTTAATCACATTTAATCCATCCCAGCTCTGAAAGACTCAGACTCTTGAAAAAAGGGGGAGGGGGGAGGCAAACAGGATATATGCCTCTGTTACTAATATATAGAATAAATGAGTGTTTAAGAATGAATGTTTCATATTTGTTGTCTCATTTACTACTCATAATAATCCTGACAGAGTGGATTATGCCTATTTTATAAATGAATAAACTGAAGCCCAGAGAGGCTAGATACTTTATCTAAGGCCGCACAGACTGCCAGTGTCACGTAGTAAGAAGTGGTAGAGCTAGTCAGACCTTTAGAATCTTATTTCAATGCCTTCTCCGCACCCCACCCCCCGCCGCCCCTGCCACACACGGAAATATATGCATATTGACTTTCTGCGTAGAATATTATGCCTCAGATGAACTCAGGTGTATTGTGATTAGACCAAATGCAAGTTAAATCTGGGAAACAAAATGAAGAGAAAATATTTGTAATTTTTAAAATTCTGAATTAAGTTACTTTCCCATATCTCTTACACTGGGTCAAGAAAACACAATTACTACTTTTTTAAAGTTATTGATTAACAGTGATTTAAAAACAGAAAATAGATTTTCTAATTTCATATATTTTGCCACATTTTAGAATCTCAGTGGCAGAAGTTTCACCTCCTTTGTAACTTTGAATCTTTAATTTTGCTCTCTGCTTTGACAGGTCAGCCATGCCCAGCAGCCTAGCATGGCTCTGAACTGCTCTGCCCAGCTGTGGGCAACTCTGTGTCTCAGTACCTCTGGTTTCTCAAGGACTTTGCATATAAACCTTCTGAGCGAATTCACAGAAACCAAGGAATATATGTCACTGGTATATAAGTACCTGTGGAACGTCTATGTGACTCCAGGGGTATGACTTGGCCCTGGCATCCAGTCTCTTTAATACTTTCAGGGTCCCTGAAGAATGTCACATTTCAGGAAAGAGCTCTAGTCACATTGTGTCATTAACTTTACAGAGTGTTGTGGAATAACATTTAGCTTGATTCTGATAGAATAAAGGCGCAAATCCACATGCATAATTTAAATAAAAAATCCTTTCTCTGGCACCATATAAATACAAGCCAGGTGCAAAGGAGAACTGAAGCGGTCTCCCAGGATGCTCTTGGGGAGGAGGCGGAGCCTTCCCTGCCCACTACTCCCCAGCCCCTGGGCGCTCATGTGGGTTGTCGCCCAGCCCCACCATCGCATCTGACGTTGCTCCTTGGCTTTTTCAGGGACCCCATTCACTTTCCTCACCCTCTCTTACTAAAAATCAAAGGTGAATTTCTGGAGGCTCGAGCTGGGATAGCGTGCCTCCTTTGTTGGATTCCGATGCAGAAAGAATCAAGTAAGATAGTCACGCAAGTTCGCTGTTAGCTTCTGTGCTATACTGGTGTGAGGGGGTCACTTTCTTATTTGCAGAAGAGTTTAAGCTTCAGCTAAAGAGTTGAATGCTAAGAAACTCAATGGCAAAATGCAGATTTCTGGACTATCGTTCCAAAATAATGGAGGAGTAGCTTGGGTGACACAGAAACGTGGAATGAAAATGTATCAGGAAGCGTTCATGTTTCAGGCACTGTAGGCTCTGAGAAAAGCTAGTGAAGATCCTCACTAATATTGGTACTCTCCCCTAAGTCTATTGTATCATTAGACCTAAGTCTAATCATAGTTTTCTAAGCCATCGCTTGGCTGATGGAGGAGGGAGGAAACTTCTGCGGGGCCTGAGCCTCATTCAGAAGGACCTAGATGAAAAGTTAGAAGTGAGGGAGGCCCACAGCCACAGAGCACTTGGAAGAAGAATAGGAACATGTGGTCCACTTGTGATCTGTGTTTACTCGTCTGTCTGATGTGTCTGAGTGGAGGGCGCAGGCCAGCCAGAGGTCGGCCAGTCAAAACTCTTTGAAGACAGACCCAGCTTCTGAAATGGATCCGATGTTCCTTTGTTGGCTCAGTGTCCCACAGTAGTCTGCACACTTCAGCCCATCACCTTTTGCATGTGCATCGTTCACTGCAAATTTCACTGGTAGAAATGCAGGTGTGCAAAATAATTTTTCAATTCTTCTGGGAAAAAACATGCTCTTGATCACCATTCTGCCTGATGGCAGGAACTTTAGTCACTTCTAGGCAGGCTTAAATTGAAACCCAGTCAATCTATGTTCCTCCCTTTACCTTTTATCAGCTCAGAGTGGCATCTAAATGTTTTTGGAGGGGTTCGTATGCACGTGTTGACATCAGGGCAAGGGGCTGGCATAGTTGTCCTTCACCTTTGTGGTCATCTGCTGGGATGTACCTTATTCACAGTGTCACTGACCTGTGTCTCTCCTGCTGGTGTCCAGGATCCATCTATCCATGGCCTCAGGTTTGTCCCACTTGAGCTGTCGCTGCTGATGGTGGCCCCTTTGTCAGGCCTCTTCTGATCCAGAATCTCCCTCAAGGACATAGGATATGTTTGAATGCTCTCACATATCCCTAGGGCTGTAAGACATTCAGAAGATTATCTCAGTCTCTTTTTGTGTAATCTTCTCCAGCTTCTCCTGTATGTCTGGGCACATCTGAGAGGGTCTTGACCAAGCCATCCGGACATGAAGTAAAATGCCAGTCCTCTCTCGACCAGGAACTGGCTCCTTCCCACCCCATACCCAAATCTGACTACAGTTTATATCACCTCCCTCTAGGGCTGGGCCTGCATGTATGAAGGGAAGATGAGAGTATGAAGTCCCTTCTCTGCGATGTATGAAGTGACTGCTAAATCTTGCTTCCTTTTCCATCTCAACTCTCTTCTCCCTCCGGCAGATTGAATTTATATAACATTTGGAGGGAAATCTGCCTTCTTCCTAACACGACTATTTATAGTGTAAGACTTGTGTCCTGATTCCATCCAAAAAGTTCCATCCAAAGTTGTTGAAGACTCAGAAAACTTTTTCTCTATTATAAAAGCCTGGCTCTCACAATGAAAGTCTCAGCTCTGCTTTGGGTTTCTAGACTATATTTTAGAAATAAAAAGTCAAGATGTGATTTATTCTCTGAAGTCTCTCCTTCCCTAAAGCAATAGTCCCAGTTCCAAAACAAAAACCTAGGTTTTTAGATAATAGTGCCATGAAGAAATATAGAATTCGCAATAATACATTCATTACCATTTCAGAGAATTACCCTGCTACACTCAGAATTGCCACAATTTGCTTTGTTCATTTTCGTAATGATCAGATTCTCATGAAAATCAGGGGAAGGAAGGTAGAGACTATTAGGAGTAACAAAAAGATGAAAAAAAGGAACAGTCCAAAAAATGGAAAGCGACTACACGTTGAAATGATCTTTCCCACTGTGCACCTTTGTAAAGGTAACATGAAAAAAACGAAGGTGAACAGAAAAGAGCTGCCGGTCTCAGCTCTACTACTTAGAAGCCATATAATACTTCATGAGAAAATCTTATTCTTTCCTTCATCCACAAAATGGGTGTAATAACGTCTGCCTGTCTTGTCTATTTCAGAGGTATGTATCCACATAGAAATCTGAGAGGATATTACTTTTAATAAGCTTTATTCTCTCTAGAGCAGACATAACTATGCCCAGTGATGGGTGTATAGAACCTGATGATTAAAAAAGACCCATCTTCCTTAAATGATAAGTGATCTCATTTTCAGTTTTAAAGGATAGTTATTTTCTTTCCAAGCTTAATAATAATGCTTCTTTTTCCTCTCTTTCTTCCTTTCCTTCTTTTCCCAGGAAGAATTTAGGCAGTGCCTACTGTAACAGTGATTTCACTCTATTTGTCTCCAAATCCAACACAGAACTATAGTCTATGGTTGAATTTTTGGGTGGCTTATCAGTCACTGGGCATTTGAAAAGTATAAGTACTTGGGGGGTAGGATGTACCCCACAGTAGACTGTGGAGTGTAAAAATAAAGGATAATAATGGTCCCTTGAGAGATTCCACATTCTACTGGGGAGACATGGTTCCATTATTTATTCCTTCAACAAATACTTATCAAGTCTTCTCTGATGCCAGACACTATTCTAGGTGCTAAGATTATAGTAGTGAATAAAATTAAAAATAATTAAAAATGGGCCTTATAGTCTAGTAGGACTTGAACAAATGCATAAAACAAGAGTAAGTACTTTGAAATATAATTAAATGTGAGGTCATGTGGTACAGAGGATTCATGATGTAGGAATGAATGTGGGGGTGTTATCTGCAGAATGCAACCTTCAAAGAATTACATTTTGAGCTGGAGTTTGAACTTTGGAAGAAACCTTCTAATGGTAGGCAATAAAGAAATAAAAGGAAAAGACTCAAGAATAAATATGATTAATTTTGGAAACATGGAGGGATCTCACTTGACTTGAACAGCAGGTGTGTTCTGGAGAAGACTGGGGCCTTTGACTAGAGAGGAAATGTGGATGCCAATGGCAACTAGATGAAGTTTAGTTTTAATGCGTTTGGGAGTAAAAGGCCATGGAAAGTTTTGGTGGGATGGCAGTAGAGTGTTGGGCATATGACGGTGTGTGACATGATGAACGTTGTCTTTAAAGAATATGGATTTGGTGCACTCAAGATTCAGGCTACTGGAAGGATCACACATGAATTTTCATATTCGAAGTCTATACCGTGAAGAAGATTGAAAATTACCAGGACAATTGATTATTTGTACAATGGTGACAAGTCTGGGTAAAAACGAATCCCCTTAAGTCCAGATTATCTAATTAACTAAACAAATCTTATTGTGTTAGTCCCTGTCTGGTGTACAGAGATACACATAGCTTTGTATAGGCACCTTTGTGACATTTATTTGTGGGACAGTCGATGTGGATTTAATGAAATAGTTTATGATTAGTTTACTTAGAGTCACCACGTCATGTTTCTACTAAACATTGGGGACTAACAATAGGAATTTCAATTTCTTAGGAATGGCCTCATGGAACACAAAGGGAAAGGATTTGTGGTATTAATTTAGGAACACTTCTTTTTCTTGATCCAGTGGTCAAGGGCAAATTGGTGACCAGATATTATTTTCCAGAGACACTTCAGAACATTATCATTGAAAAAGTAATCATCCCCCTGTTGGGACGTTAGGCCACAGCAGCCATGTGTTTTATTAGCCTTTGCATTCTTCAGAGGTCAGGGCTCCTTATGGCAGTGGTCCCTAATCTTTTTAGCAACAGGGACTGGTGCTCCTATGAGACTCTAATGCCTGATGATCTAAGATGGAACTGAGGTGGTGATGCTAGCGCTGAGAGCAGCTGCAGATACAGATGAAGCTTTGTTCACTCACCCACCGCTCATCTCCTGCTGTGTGGCCTGGTTCCTAAAAGGCTACTGACCAGTACCAGTCCATGGCCTGGGGGCTGGGGACCTCTGCTTTATGCCACTAAGGCTAGGACTTGGTTAGGAATAATGTAGGTCAGGTTGTCCTATAATTGCACAGAAATTCCCAGGGTGAAATGTATGGACCTGAGAAAGATCAGAATTGACAGTGCTCAATGACTTCTGATTCTCCATCCATCAGAATGCCCAGGAGTCTCTCCATGAATATCTCCCCAACAGGCTTTAAATTGGTGAACTTATTAGTAGATCAAACAATACTTCTCACCATGGGCTGTCATGGAAATCTAATAGAACTAGAAAGTGTGTTCGGTCAATGGAACTGGCAAATAGAGCAGCCTTCTGGGGCATCTGAACATTGTTCATACTGCAACATTTTATTTGTTCATTTAAAAATGAACAATCAAGAAAGCTGCTGAATTTGGGGGATATTTGCAACGTGAGTTCTTTCAGGTCGGGTTTGGCTATAGTCCCATCTGAAGCAGTCACACTTCTTACTCAACAGGTTTTGGATAAACTGGGAAAACTTGGCTCCTTAAATTATTTGATCTTTGTTACATTGCCTATTTTTGCAGATTCTGACATCTGGAATGTAAATTAGAACTACACATTTAATATTTCTGTTTCATGTTCATTATTGGTTTCCCCTGAAGATTGTTACTCAGAATTGGCTGCCAAGGGCCTGCTGTTCTAATTGACAGAGCTCTCATCCAGCTTTCTGGCTATTCCTCTCTCTCCCTAAGTAGACTGAGAAGGGGAGAGAGCAATTCTTCAGTTTTCATTAAAAACAGTAAATCATCAGAGCTAAGTTCATATTTATGCTGAGCAGTTCATACAAATCTGTTCAATGAGCCATTCTAGAGTCTTCAAGAACATTTCTGTGTAGAAAATTCTTATTTACACTCTAGGAATTTGGGAGAATCAACATTCTAAACCCCAGAAACATCATGTTATGCAACTGTTTTGCTTCAGTCTGTAAAGTTTAATCAACAAATACTAGACATATGGTTCCAGATGCTACCGGGAATGCAAAAGAGAAGGAATGACTTCTACTTTTGACTAATTGCATTAGTATTATAGGGTGGCCATAACAAAATACTGCAGATTGGGTGGCTTAAACAACAGAGATGTATTTTCTCACAGTTCTGAGGCTGGAAGTCCAGATCAAAGTGTCGGCAGGTTTGGTTTCTCTCTCCTTGGCTTGCAGACTGTCACCTTCTCGCCGTGTCCTCATACGGTCTTTATTCTGCGTGGGCACATCGTTGGTGTCTATGTCCATTCTCCTCTCCTTTTAAGGATACCAGTCATATTGGATCAGGGCCCACCCTCGTAACCTCGTTTTAACTGAATTACCTCTTTAAATGTCCTATCACCAAATACAGCCATATTCTGAATACTGAGGGTTAGGCTTCAATGTGGGAAATTTGGAGGGGCACAGTTAAGCCTATAACAATATACTTTAGTAGTAGGGGAGAAGCTATGCACCTAATAGCGACTATATAAACACAGGATCAGCCAACTGTAGGAGCAAAGTTCCATGGGGCTTGAGAGAAGAGAGTACTCCCATGTGTTTGCAAGAACCAGGACAACCTTTATGAATGAAAAGGTTTGGAGATGGATGTTGAAGAACAGATTTCGAAAAATGAACTATTAAATTGAATTATATGACAGAGACTCATGGACATGGACTATAGACTAGTGGGTAACAGAGGGGAGGGGGAGGGGGGAGGTAGACAGGATAAAGGGGGTCAAATAGGTGGTGACAGAAAGAAATCTAACTTATGGGAGGTGAACACACGGTGTTGTATAAATATATATATGCCTTACTGTTAAAATGTACAGCTGAAACTTATTGGATTTTGTTAACCAATGTCCTCCTAAAAAGAAATGAATTAATAAATAAATTAATTAATTTAAAAAATACATAAATTAAATGATATGAAATTGCGATTTAAAAAATCAAAACAGTTGAATATCAGCAATTTCACACGGCACAGCAACATATTTCTTTTCTCAGTCCCAGCACCGGGCAAAGTTGGCAGGTTTTTCCGTAAAGAGCCAGATAATAAATGTTTCAGGCGCTGAGGGCTAGTGGTCTCTTTCACAGCTACTTGACTCTGCTAACGTGATAGGAAAGCACACACGGACGACATGCAAACGAACACGTGGCTGCGCTCTCCTGAAACGTGATTCGCAGAAACAGGCCGCAGACTTGACTAAGTAGAAAAGTCAGTGCAACAGCTCAGATTCCGAGACGTCCACACAAATGACCTTTCCTCTAGGCCATGTTAATGTTATTTCCTAGGAACGAGCAGGTTTCTAAGTAAACATTAGAAGGGTTTTTTGTTTTTTTTTTTTTCTTTTTATTTCAAAAAAAGTCCATTTGGGAAAATTAAAACTTCTAAAACTGTCCCCTTCCTCCTCTCCCCCAAAAGACAGCAGGCTGGGTTTGGCCCTGGGCCATAATTCCCTCGCCCTTATGTAGGGGAAACTAAATTACCTAACTGTTTTCTTTGCTGAAACGTGTCTTCCCTGATACTTTCACGCCTCTGTGCCAGGCATGGAGCTCCTCTCGTGTGACATGCCTGATCCCCTCCGTTGCAAAGTGGAGCCTTCCATCATGCAGAGACTGGGGAGAGAATACCTTGGCTCCAACTCAATGTTGTCATGTGGTAACAGACCACAAACCTGAGCCACTTCCGCCTTGTTGTGTCACTCTTGGCACATGTGTGTTTTGTTTCTATTTTATTGGCTCTTTAGTGAAACTGCAAAAAGACTCGTGGCCCCCTTTCATCCAGCGAGGAAAACCAAGCACCTACTTCTCTTTTCGCAAGCTTCTTGGTATCTCTGCTGCAGGAATGGGCTCTTTCAAAATATCAGGTCCTTCCAGATGACCGAGAATTTCCAGCAAATACAGACAAACAATCCACTGAGGAGAGAAGGGTATACTACAGGGACACAGACAGGAGGAAACTGACAGTAAGCCAGCCTCCTAGAGAAGACTCAGTGCTGTCACCTCTCAGCTCTTCCCAAGCATTTACGGAGTGGCTGTGCCCCACCTTTCTAGGACTGGAGGTAACGGTGACCAGTCAGGGCCAGATTCCTTTTTCCCATGAAGCTTTCATTTAAAGGGGACAAGACTGAAAATAAACAAGCAGAAAACTGTATAAATTATACGATTTCAAATAGTAATTATCATTTACAAAGAAAATAAAACGGGGTAATGGGATGCAGATTGTGGGTGGCTAAGAACCAGTGAAGGGATTTGAAAAGAGAAGGGGCCGGCCACGTGCTGAGCTGCCTTGGAGTATTCCAGGCAGAGGCAGGAGCAAGGAAAACGCTCTGAAGTGAGAACAGGCTCGGTGCTGTCACAAAACAGGAGGCCAGGGCGGCCAGCGTGGAATGAACCGAAGGGACAGTGGCAGAGAATGAGTTTGGAAATCCACTGTGAGACAGGGAGTCCTTGGTACACACTGGGTGGTGTAAGACTCTGTCTCAGATGCAGTAGCCTCAGACTGCTGCACTCTTGAAAAAGTTCTCGTGTCTTTTAGCATCATTATTTCCTTCTCTTTCCCATCAAGTTATCTTTAGCTTATGTCTGCTCTTTTTATGTTCTGTTTCTAATCTCTGAATGAGAAACTAGATAATTAATCTTACTGAAATTGAATGTATAAGACCAAACTGAACTACAGATGAGGATGTGAAAGACTCTTCTATGATAAATTTCATGGGGGTGTTTAAAAGCTCAGATGCCTTTTACATACTGAACTCAGCTGGGTTCTTGCTAGTTAAGGGTGCTGAATGTGACTCCTGGGTGAGAATGGAGACGCTATAGAAAATCAGTCTCTTTGCTTTATAATCATGTCTGCCACACTCCTGTATCTTTAGAAAGAAATCAGGCAGATTCCTAAAAGAAAATACTTGCCATTCTCAGTAAATCTGGATTTCCAGGATTCCAAATAAGCAGAAAAGACCTTGGTGGCTGGATGTCGGCTATAATGTCAACTTAGATACCCTCCGTCCTTCACTTTTTCTCCTTAACTTTGTATGAGAATTAGTTATAGAAAACATCTTTGCTCCCTCCTTCTATTGTTATTAGTAACACGAAGATAAATAATAAAAATACTTCTGTTTCCATCTTAAGGGGAGAAATAGCCTTGAACACGGATTTCAAGCAGGATGAGGAGGAGGGTGTTTAAGGCTAAAAGTTCCTGGTCGGAGCCTGAATGTCTCTGGGTCTCGTTGTCCTTCTCTGTCGCTCTTTTCGCCTTCATATTCTTGTATTATTATTTTATTCCATGTGTTGTTTTTTTTTTTTTTGACCGGAGCTTCTCAGTACTGTTTCTTCCTCCACAAACCCAGTTGTTAAAGTTTTATTTTTACTGATTTTATTTTTGGGGAAGAATCAAAGCCCAGAATACTGTTTGGCAGGACCAACGTTGATTTTGCCACCAGGCGCGGGAGACAGCCACCATGAGTGACCTCAGGGACACATAATGACTTCGCTGCATCGTCCTCAAACCCTTCCCTGAAATTCCACCGCAACAGCTATAAGATTTTGATTTAAATTTTTTCTTTTCTATTAAAATGTAAGTACCCAGAGGAAGAATAATGCCTAAAAAAATCTCTCTAAGCATTTGCCCTGAGGGGGAGTTAGATACTCCACACAAGCCACCATGTCACAACCAAGCACCTTTACCCCTGTGGGGTATAGTGGCTAGAATTGCTGTGTCCAAGACTCTGAATCATCTCAAAGCTACCCAAAGCTAGGTGACCATTTTCTTTTACTGCTATCCCCTCCTCCATTCAGGTAACCCCTTTCCAAATCACAAAGCCCTTCCCTGCCTTTCATCCACCTCCCTTTCTTGAGCCACTTCTTTTTTTTTAAATCTTGCACCTTATGTTAACCACCTTCAGTCACTCTTTTCACTGACCATTAATTCTGGATGTGGAATCTTTTCAAATCTTGTTTAAAATCAAGGTACTCTTTATACAGCCAATAAATCTCTTTCATTTCATGACAAGGAGATCTTCAAGGAACTCTATCCAATTTGTTAAACATGACCTCCTCTGCCTGGGTCCCTGCAGCCTTCCTTCAAAAAAGTGGGCTTTTCCAGATGTTCTCCTACCATAACTTTTAAGAATGTTTCTGAGAACTTCTCTACTCCACCCCTTCTACCCCTAAACAAACCAGATGTTACCTATGCTGATCTCCTATCTCCCTGCTTGTCTTACGAGGGATCTGAAAAGAAATATGAAGGATGGATCTGGCTATTTTCAAATCCTTGAGAATTACTGAACTGAAATGTATTTCAGTTACTGCCTCTTTACCTTGTCTGCTCTTCCCACGGTTGCATATATTTTTTTAAATGGTTAAATGAATAGCCATGTGTTTTCTACTGTTTTATATGATGTACTTATATTATGTCATATTTTTTTGAAACTTGCCTCTAAGTCAGTTATCCTCAAATGTAAATTTGGGGTTTGAGGCAGCTTAATACATAACATTTCTCTCTATACATAGCATGCCTTAGTTCAGAACCAATTCTGAGATGGGCATAGTTACACGAAGAATAAACTATCACCTTTAACACTTTGAATGAGTGGGTTTTCTGTTGACTCGAACCTGTATCAGATATACTTTTCCACTCAGTCTCTGGAACAGTGGGATAATCACAAGCTTCCTCTCTCATGTAGAGGGAGGACGGAGCCCACATCACAGAGTAAAGTGTACTCTTGATAGGCAGGCAGTTCTCAAAGGAAGGAGAGAGATACAGGGTCTGAGCCAAGCACACTCGTACTTTTCCAGGTTCATCGTTCAGGAAAGTCATTCCTCCTTAAAGGGCAGAATGAGTAAGGTGTGGGGAGAGGGGCCAAGAGAAGAGTTCCTTCCTCTATGTGCGAGTCCAGAAAGTGGGGAATTGGCTCTCCAGTAATATTAGGTTGCATAAGAATTAGTTGTTTGTTTTAAAATGCAGGTTCCCAACATGATTCAAGATCTGGGACAGAGCCAAAGGTATCTAAGGATATTAAAGAATGATCTTGTTATAGGTTAATGAACTCCACTTTGAGTAACATTGCACTAGAGTCTCATTATAGTTTCTCCCCTCAAAGATTATATAGTCGAATGTTTTGAAAACACTGGATTAAGAAGAAGTAAGCACATTTATTTCTCAACTTATAGTATTATAAATGTTTGAAAGGAGGATATGCAGTGTTTTCCATTTTTTTCCCCCAGAATATCTATTAGTCACATGAGGGACAATACTGTATTGTCTAACACAGTTTGAAAAGTGCTGAGTTAAATGTCTATAATAAGAGAAGCGGCAATATAATTTGTACTGGTTAGGGCACACCTGAAATTCAGTTTGAGGTGTTATTACACCTTAAAGAGAGTTGCTGAAAACCTGGAGCATGTCGAAAGAAGAGTAAATAGGATCTTGAAGGGTTTGCTAATCATATCACCTGAACAGTGGTTAAAAGAGACTAAAGAGACACGTAGGCTAAGATGGCAGCTCAGACATGCACATTTGAACTCATTCCCTGTCAAAACTCCACCAAAGCCATGGGAAAGAGATTCAAAGAACTGAGAAATAAAGACAGAAGACAACGGTCTTATGTTGGAAGCTAGAAAGCATATGAAAGCAAAGTCAATGAATTAGCAAAACCAAACAGCTGAATCCAAAACTAGAGTGGAGAAAGCTGGGAATCAACGTGTTAGCCATCACGGATTCAGAATGCTCAGGATGGCAGCTCCAATTTCCCCCATTACTGAGCATAGCGGTGGGAATGAAAATAAATAGGATTAGGAAAAAACTGTTGGCAAGGCAGCCAGATCTCTAGATCTTTCAAAATCTATGCCACTAAGTAACTGACCTTTCCTAACTCTATAGAGGACAAGAAGTTTATTCTCTGAAGAGGGTAAAACAGAAGAACTGTGGATTGTGGGTGGGCTGGCAAGGTATTGGTGTGGTTGAAGATGGAATGTCCTACTGAAAACAAGGAGATAAACTCTATATGTATTAAATGCTGAATGCTGACTTCCTCAGTTATTTTTCCCTCTAGCCCCAACAAGTCTCCTAGAATACTAATGCCCCAAGCAGGAAATGAAAAGAATATACATTACAGAATCTGATTATCCCAAGAGGAAATACGAAAACCAAGGCTTCTCCACAAGACAACCAACCAGGTCACTCTACGGGGAAGCTCAAAGTCAATAATCCCCATTTATAAATGGCTACGAGATCCCCAGTTACACATGAAGTTCCAGAACCTTGTTGTTCCCCATTAAGAGGTGGTATTTATTTCTTCTCCTCTTGAGACTGTGTGGGATTTTGTAACTGCCTCAATAAGAGGAATGTGTTACATGATTTTTTAGGCTAAGTCATAAAAGGTGATGTGGCTTCTGCCTGGCCCTTTCTTTCTGTGGACTCTTGCCCTTAGAATCTTGCCATGAAGACTCTCATGCTAGTCCACATGAAGAGGCACACTGTAGAGAAATTGAGACCCTCAACCAAAAGTTAGCATCAACCACAAGACCTGTGAGTGATGGATGCCAGCCCTCAGCCTTGGAAGCTTTCGCCGAGGCCTCTGACGGTGCAAAACAGAAAGATCATCTTTGCTCTGCTCTGTCC
The DNA here is from genome assembly GCF_000151845.1 of Pteropus vampyrus. Lineage (NCBI taxonomy): Eukaryota > Metazoa > Chordata > Mammalia > Chiroptera > Pteropodidae > Pteropus > Pteropus vampyrus. Next base: position 5,929,939 of record NW_011888809.1, read on the forward strand.
GAATTCCTGACCCGCGGGCACCTGTGGACATTGTAAATGGTTATTTTAGACCACTACACTTTGGAATAATCTGTTACAAAGTTAATAGTAACTGGAGTAAACATTAATTAAACATTTGAAGAGTTAAACTTACAATAATTATTTTGGAGGTCGTCTTCCCTAAACATTTCGAGATCCTTGCCATTTTGGCACGTAAAACGGAGTTGGTGTGTATATGAGGAGTAGGGCGATCAGATTATGATGAAGGGTAAATGGGTACAGTACCCTGTATGATCCATAATTCTCTTAAAAGATTTTCTGGAATTTTAACTATTTACTTTTTCCTTTGATTAAAAAACAACATAGAGGATGAGACATGAACTCATTACAAGAATAATAAGTTTCAGGATTTTGTAAAATGAAGAGAAAAGTTTTGAATAGGCAGAATAGTAACTCAAAGACGACTTATAATACGTTCCAGAGCTCAGCAAATTTTTTTCAGAGTGCCTGCTGTTTAGAATTATATTCATCACTGCTGCGTTCAGTTACAGGTGGGGACGTTATTTTGGAAACCCCTCTTTGTATTGTCTTCGTAACCTAGATCTATTGCCCATGACGTTTTAGCCATTTAATAACTCTACTGTTCCAACAAAACCTCCCGAAGGAGTGCTTCAAGCTCCCAGTGTCCACCCACCTAAGCTCTCCATAGGAGCAATGAAAAACCACAGGTGCGAGAAATCTGAGGCTTCCCTCTCTGAGGGGTCTCTCTTCAGTCAGTTCTGTTTTTGTCTTAAAATAGATCTTAAGCTCCATGGAGTAGTTCATCTTAGAAATACAAGAATGGAAGATTAACCCCTGAAGATTAAGCGATTGTCTAAATATGTTAATTCCATGTGATTGTTAATTTATTACCTTCGATCCTCATGATGCATGGCAATTCACTCTGCAAACTTCAAACTGATTCTTTTCATCACATGAGAAAAAAAAGTTCCTTGTGAGTAAGGAAAATACATATCTTTCCTCCAAATGCACAACAGAAAGACAAAATCATGCTCATGTAGCTTATAAAAGGTGTGAAAGAGATTCTGAAGTTCCATGACTCACGCATCTGGTGTGACATTTTTCATTGGAAAGAATATTGTTTCCAGCTTGCGCTCATTGTAAAAATACGATCCCGATATGTTAGAAATGAAAAATCTTTATCAGCCTTTCTCTTCCCAAAGAGATTTAGGGTCACCGAATCATTGGCAAACTCTGTCGATTCCAGGGATGCTGTATGTCACTTTTTGCTGGAATTTTTGGTTGGCAAAGATAAGTTAATTAGACATAGAATTGGCCTTCATAAAACTTACAGTCTAATAGGGAGATGAGCCATATATAAAAAAAAAAAATTTAAATATATGGTAGAAAGAGAGATGGACCATAAGAAAGATAGAGATGTACTGGGGGAGAGTTGAGAAGAGGAAGAGAAATTTTCAGCTGGTGGTGAGAAAGTCTGGATGGAGCAATAAAAGGGAAAAGAAGTCAAAGAAAGGTGGTTTCCTGGCAAAGATGGGCTTGAAGGACCCACAGGGAATCACCTTTAAACTCCAGATTAGTTCAAAAGTAGTAATAATAATAATAATAATAATAACAACAACAATAATAATAATGTCTTAGAATCAATGACATGATATATAAGCATGACATCACTTAAGAACAATGACCAAATATCTTTTCAAAAAGATATTGCAAAGTGTGATAATCAGCTGAAGGCAGTTGAAATCAGGCTGTCTTTCAAGTTTATAATACATTCATCCATACCTCAAACATGGGTTAGGGTGGGGAAGAGCAGGGACATTTAATGTTCTTCCCCAAATTTCTGTGACTCTGGAGCATTCACATCCTCACGCTTGCTGCCTACCTGCATCTCATGCTCCAAAGGTATTCTCTTTTCTCTGTCCTGAACTGACCAAGGCCTCTTTCCTCCATGTTTTAAAATATTTCTTGCATTTTATTTTTATGTGTATCTAATTTTTACCGTAGGTTTGGGGCCATGGAGGTGGTTAATATTGAAGTACTTAAAGTCTTTCACCCCTTAACACAAAGAATCTCCTTCCGGTTGTTATTTCCTCTTTAAACTCCTGCCCATTGGTTCAGTTTTCTCTTCGCTCCTCCTCCCTCTGCTCTGCTCTCACCTAACCTCACTTTTCTCCTCTGTTACAGAGTTGTTTAACTCTCTCTTTGACTTCCTGTCTTCATCAGAGACTCCATATCCCTTTTTAAAATTTAAAGCAGCTTATCAATATCTTTACCCCAGAAAGAAATGATGGCGCTCCCCTAGGAGGCAAAAGTAGGTACATTTCCTTTGTGTCTGTTGTTCTGGTTTGGTATAATAAACAGTAAAATACAGAAACCATAATTATTCAGTTTGATGAATTTTGACGATTATCCATACTCTTCTAACTACAGCCTCAAACAAAATGCAAAGTGGTTCATCACCTAGAAAGTCCCTTTATGTCCCTTTCCAGTTAATTCACAGCTCTTCTTACAGGCAACCAGTTCCTGATTTCTATCACCATAGACTGACTTTGTCTAAGATTGAACTTGACATAAGTGGAATCAAATCAAACAGTGTGTATTCTTTTGTGTCTCAATCTTTTCTTTAACGTGCTTTTGCGATTCATTCATGTCATTGCATTTACTAGTAGTTCATTCATTTTTATTGCTGAGTATGATCCCATGCCATGAACATAGCATGGTTTGTTTCTCTATTCTCTATTGATGAACATTTAGGTTGATTTGTTGTATAGCTGTTAAAAATAAGGCTGCTACAAATTCTATGAGATACAAGTCTTTTCGCAGATATGTGATTTTCCATTATGATTTTTAAATTTGCAATATTTTTTCTCCGTTACCCCCAAAATAAGTAAATTTCCCTAAGTGATCATCAAAATCTACACCTAATGCCACATGTAGTTTCCTGTGACAAGGTAATGAAGATATGAATTCAGAATGAATACTGTCCCAGAAATTCTCATGAATATATAAACTTGTAGCATTTGTTTATGAGATTGTTTCCAGGGACTATGCATTTCTACTGAATGTTTTTGTTTGTTTGTTTATTTGTTTGTTTGTTTGTTTGTTTCAGGTTTCTTAACAGCCCTTGCAATCCAAATGTTCATGATCTGAATTCTTGCTATCTAAATTCAGAAACTAAATAAATTTGGATACTATATTTTGAGATCGTCTAACATCTCTCAACGTCTCAACTCTCATTCCTGAGACCCAAGAACAGCCTGATTCAGATACTGTGTTTCACAATCTGCAATTAAAACTTCCAGACCTAAGTGGAACTTTCCAATGGCAGTTTTGTTAAGCTCTTAAGACCATGCTTATTTAAGCTCTCATCACCTTCCTGTGAAGAAGCCTAGCAATTCTGTCATTGGAAAGCTCCACTGTTGAACTGTACAAGGTTGACTGTTATTTTGCTTTTCTGACCCTTGTTTTCTCTCTTCATATGATGAAACTATGACCACGTCATAGAGTTGTTGTGAGGAATGCATGCGGTAGATTATATGGAAAAGCTCAAGAGGGCTCAGGACTCTGGGCGGGCCTCATTCTGGTTTCTGCCGAGTCTCTGTTTGCCCCTACAGGCCCACTGTCCCCTCTTCTCCACCCTGCTCCAACACATTCTCAGAAATTGACCTCTCCAGACTGCATCACTCGAGCTACTGAGCTACCTTTTTTGACCTCTGGCTGCAGGTTGGTTTTGGCCAGTGGGAGGCACCAGTAAGGGACTGAGGGCAAGGAGGAAGTAGAAGTTTGGGTTCTTATTCCTCTGGAGTCCTCCGCCACCCTCCACACTAGGCTGTGACTTCACAGTGGCACTGCATTCCTCACCCAGCTCCTGGCAGGTGACCCCTCTCCTGTGGCGATGGCTGTGGCTGGATCCCTCCCTGTCGAGAAGTTGTAAACATTTCCTCCTGCATCTAGCTCCTGAGAGCTCCTGTTTTTGGTTGGTTCCTCTAACTCTTCTCATCCCTTTGAACATAGTTCCTTTGTTAAAGTCTCTTAAGTGATTCCCATCTGTTTTCTGCCAAGGCCCTGACTGGTCCCGTCTCCCAGGCCTGCAGGTGGTGGCATTTGCTCCCTGATGTACCTTGCCACCTTAAGAGATTGTATCTCAGTGCAGCAGCAGACCGTCTTAGCCAGAAGAAAGTTCATTTGGAACCTGGCTCCGTGCAGGCTCAAACAGTTTGTTTCTAGGCCGAAAATAAGAGAACGTCGTTCTTGAAAAGGGATTTCTTTTTTTACTTTTGGCCAAACACCCCCTTCCCTCTCACTCCTTTGACACACACGCCTGAAAAAAAGAAGAAGAAGAAGAAGAAGACCTTTTGGCTTGTATTTATGAGGGAGTTAAGCATGCAGTTCTCCTTTCAAAGCTCTTCACATGGAAAGGAAACTGGCCTTGACATTTACACAGTCCAGGAGAATTCCAAATAGAATTTGGACAGATTGAGAAGTTACCATCTTGGAGTGTGTGGGGAAAACAATCCTGGTGGGAAGATGTGGTGACATATATGAGACAAGCCATAGATGTAAGGAATGTCCAGCTCCGTATGTGCCTCTCTGTTCTGTGATCCAATGGGATTGCCAAAATATGCATATGTTCTTTATGATATCACATAAGGAGGCCGTCCAATTAAAGCACTCCACAATAAATGCAAGGGGTATAATTCCTGAGTATATTTATGATTGCTTAATGTCAACAAAAGGGTCTTTTAAACACAGCACATTCCTTACCCCGTGCTTGCAGATCATGCTGAACACATCCAAATGCACGAACTATAAAAGTAGGAAGAGGCAGTATCGGCATCAGGCTCTTTGGTTTCTGCATCTGGCCGGTGTCCACTGGGAGAAATGTAAGTCAGAGTTTACCACATGGATTACAAATGTGCTGAATTGCAAGAATGATTATTAAATGAAAATATCCATAGCACCTGCAGCTTGTCCCAGAAAATTCCCCCAGGGCATTGTGGGTGCTTTAAAAAAAAAAGTTGTTTTTTTTTTTTTTTGAGGAAAAAAAAGTAAGACGGGGTGAGATGCAAATGGCAACTCCAGCTGCTTATAGTAGCAACTCCGTTAATGTTCCTGAAGGGTTTACAGAGTCAATTCAATCTGAGCAGCTTCCATTCCCAGCACAGTGGGGCGAGGGAGGGGCTGGCGGCCCATGTTAGCCTCTCTCCTTTGAGATTCCGATGATCAAGAAAATGAAAATAATAGGAATGTAAATGAAAAGTTCTTTAAAAAACAAAGCACATCAGTGCGAGGGGGAAGCGCGGAGCTGGCTCCGCAGCTCTGGCTCGGCAGTAGTGTTTATTCTCTTATGAGGTCAGGGCTTCTGGAAACAGAAACTGAGCGGCTATGTGATTTTGTTGATTTAATACATGATCGTGTGTGTGTGTGTGTGTGTGTGTGTGTGTGTGTGTGTGTGTGTGTAATTCTCTGCACATATGTAATATTTGGCCACGTTTCAATTAGCTTCTGTGCATGTGTGTGAGTGTGCATATGTCAGTGTGCACGCACACGCACGTGAAAACCAAGAGAAGAAAATTAGGGGAAGTTCAGTGAAGTGGTTAATTTCTGGAGTTCAAAATTAGAGCTGGTGACCACCCAACTCCTGGGCACTTCTCTGAGCCTTTATCCTCTCATCTAGAAAACAGAGACGATGGTTACACTTATGCCCACCTTACAGATAGATATAAGGATCCAATGAGGTAATTTGCGTGAAAATGCTTTGAATATGATAAATCGCTAACTAAATATTAGTTGTTATTAGAAAGAATTTCCTGCGGCCAAAACTCTCACACATCAGTATAGCTCTATCAAATGTGTCAGCATAAACCGACTCACACATACCTGGAAACTGGAATGTGACCAGAACAGTTTCTGTGTAGGTAATCCCCTTTTTGGTTTTCTATGAGTAAAAAGAATACGTACATTTTAGAGCCTTTCTAGGACTGGAGAATCAAAGGTAAATTAATATGTGCTTGTGCCTTTTTTTAATAAATGAAGCTTTTATAGCACAAGTGTGACACATATCTTAAAAGGGTTTTAAAATATAGGTGTTTGCACCCCTTTCCTGCATCCAACACCTTTTCCACCCGCTGCCAACAAGTGTGGACTTTGAAAGGAGGGTTCTGTGATGTCTCCTGGCCCTGGGGTTTGTGGTGCTGATCTGGGTAAAAAGTGGTGAAAAGAGAGATGAAACAAGCCTAAGAAAGGTTGAATTGACTTACTTCCAAAAAAGCCAGAAGAAGAGCAGAAATCTAGAAATATGGGAGGAAGGCAATAAATAAATAGATAGATAGATAGATAGATAGATAGATAGATAGATAGATAGATAGATAAATAAATAAATAAATAGTGAGAGCCACTGAGAGTTGAGTTTTTAGATCTTTTTAGGCAGTTTTAAGATAATGAGAAAAGAGACTTGGTAAAGTCTTATCATGCTGTCTTTGACATTAGTCCCGGCAAGATCTTTTTGGATACGCCTCCTTGGGTGAGGGCAACAAAAGAAGGAATAAACAAATGGGATGACATCAAACTAAAAAGCTTTTGCACAGTGAAGGAATCCACTGACAAAACAAAAAGACAGCCTACTGAATGGGAGAAGATATTTGCGATGATACATCCAATAAGAGGTTAATATCCAAAACATATAAGGAACACATATAACTTAACACCAAAAAAAATCCAAACAATCCAAATGAAAAACAAAGGGCCTGAATAGTAATATCTCCAAAAGACATACAGATGACCGACAGACATATAAAAAGATGCTCAATATCACACTAATTATTAGAGAAATGCAAATCAAAACCACAATGAGATATGACCTCACACCTGTCAGAATAACAAGTCCTGACAAAGATGTGGAGAAAAGGGAACCCTCCTTACACTGTTGGCAGGATTATAAACTAGTGTAGCCATTATGGAAAACAATATGGAGGTTCCTCAAAAAATTAAAAATAGAGCTGCCATACCAGTCAGTAATTCTTCTTCTGGTTATGTATCCGAAGAAAACAAAAACACTAATTTGTAAAGATATATGCACCCCAATTTTCACTGCAGCATTACTGACAATTGCCAAGATATGGAAGTAACCTAGATGTCCATCTATATACATATATATGTGTGTATAAAAATAAATAATGGAATATTAGTCTGCCATGAAAAAGAATGAAATCTTTTTTGCAACAATAGGGCTAGATCTAGAAGGCATTATGCTAAGTGAAATAAGTCAGACAAAAACATACCATATAATTTGACTTACATATGGAATCTAAAATTAAAACAAACAAACAAACAAACAAACAAACAAACAAATAAATAAGCAAAACAAAAGAGAAACTGACCCATAAATACAGAGAACAAGCTGCTGGTTGCCACAGGAGAGAGAAATAGGGGATGGGTGAAGAAAAGAAAAGAAAAGAAAATGACTCAACTATAAAAAAAGAAAGCGAGAGATACCTACGTGATTGAAAGTGGTGACAGGTGCATGTGGAGCTTGAAGGAGAGGACAAATCCCAGATTTCTAGAATGTCTTCTGTAACCTTAGTGAAGTAGCAGGCGAGTTAGCTGCTGAGACTCCTGTAGGAGACTTGGATTAGCCATCTGTCTCCTCCAGAGCTGTTACCTTACTATACAACAAAGAGGGTGAGCTGGATAAAATTTTTAAGGTTGACTTGTTCATTTTGAATCACTTTTGTTTAAGTACCATTTTATTTTAAGTCTCAAACAAACAAACAAACAAACAAACAAAAAGACCACCATGCTGTGATGAGTGAAATTTGCAGAAGATAATGATCTAAAGCAAAATTTGAAGATTTTTTTCTCTGTAAGTTATACATTGCCATCCCCTTTGCCATGTTCTCAGACTTCAAAAAATAAAGTGTTTTTGCCATTTTTCTGGAACGTCAGTCTTAGTTCTCTTCTGAATTGAATTGTGTATGGAACTGGAACACTAGGCAGCTCTGCTTTATAAGGATTTCATAAAGATAATTTTTAAAAATGACCATCAAAAGAATTTTAACACATATTTTGACATTGAATAGATAAGTTATATTTTCAGGTATGAAAAGATTTTGGCTTATTTTGCTGAGGAATATGTGATACAATGAGAAAAAAGAAATGCCCAAGACATATACAAATCTATCTGTATCTCCACAGCAAAATATAGGATGGCAGAAGTCCTAGACACTGTTAGGAGCAACTTGTGAGCCTCCTGCTGGGAGGGCTTCTTGCACTTACGAATCCTACATCTCCAGGAATGGCCACTCCTGCCTATCCTGTACAAGGCCCACACAGTTATGTCAATAATCTTCCTGGCCCCTAAAGTGAATGAATGAGATGTCACACCTGTAACATTCACCTCTACTTAATATGCACATTCAATATTAGAGAGGAAGTAAGTTTAAGGCTTTTTCATGACTGTATGTGATAACACAGAAGATTCCATTTTTTTTCTTAGATTAACAAAGGCCTGAGGTGACATGAGTGTAATGTTGCTAAAAGACTGTAGCTTGAAATTCTCAGACTATATAAAATCCCTTTCAAACCTTCTTCCTAGTCCTAAAAATATGCATTCTAGATTTAGTGAGTAGAGCTTCATTTATGCAGTTTGAAAGAAAAAGTACAAACATACTGTATTTCCTTACTGTAATCAAACTAGAAACATTATGTATACCTACAGCTCTCACAGTTTAGTTCTGCTTTAAATTTCAATCTTCCATCTCTGAGTTATGGGCAAAACCAAAATGAGAATTGTGGGAAGAAAATGCATGGCTCTCTTCAAGTTCTGAGTATTTGAGTATTGGCAGAAAATAGAAATTGATGGGGTCACAGGAAATCGTGAAAAATCATTTTGTATGGTTGCCTCTCTTCCTGCACCCCCTCCCTATCATGCATGCCTCTTTAATTATCGAAGGCCCCTGGAAATTTTCTCTGGCTTTTAATGGGGACAGGAGACGATGCCTGCCTTTGATGACCGAGTATAGTGTCCAAAAATACTCATAGAAATATACATAAGTATTTTCCTTATGTCCAACCTAATTTCTAAATATAGACTCTGCTTCTGACTATCATGAAGTAGCTTGTGGCAGTCTTAACCTCCTGCCAAGAACAACTAGAAGCTTGATTTTAAAATGTGTCCAAAGGCATGAAGGAGCTACTGACATAACAAGGACTTGAGGAGCCAGATCCTAGAGAAAAAGGAAATTCAGCAAGGCGAGCACACTAATTTTCTACTGAGGGAATTTGGAAGGTTTTGTTGTAAGGCAAGAAGTTAAGAAGCCAGTCAGTGGACCATGTCTAATGGGCTGAGAAGGGGTGGAACATCAGAAAATGTTAAGGGCTAGAGAGCAAAGTGAAAGAAGAAAATATCAGAGCAAGATTACATTTGAACATCAAGAAGACAAAAATCATAACTATGGAAGAAATGCACAACTTTAATATAGACAGGGAAGACACTGAAATTGTTAGAGATTTTGCTTATGTGGGTTCAGTCATTAATTCAAATGGAGACTGCAGCCAAGAAATCAAGAGAAGGCTGAGACTTGGAAGGGTGGAAATGGAAGAATTAGGGAAGGTCATCGAAAGCAAAGATGTGTCATTAGAAACCAAGGCTAAGATCGTGCACATCTTTGTATTCCCAATTACTACGTATGGGTGTGAAAGTTGGACAGTGAAGAAGGCTTATGGGGAAAAAATGGATTCTTTTGAAATACGGTATTAGAGGAGAGAGCTCTACGGATCCCCGACCAGTGGGTTCTAGAGGAAATTACGCCTGCGACATCACTGAAGGCAAAAATGACAAAACCGAAGCTGTCCTACTTTGGGCACATCATGAGAAGGCTGGGTACTTTGGAACAGGCAACAATGTTGGGAAAAACAGAAGGCAGCAGGATATGAGGAAGATGAACTATGAGATGGGCTGACTTCCTGAAGGAATCTATAGGCATGAGTCTGCTGGAGTTGAGCAGGGCTACTGAGCACAGGACATTGTGGACATCACTCATTCATAGGGTCCCCAGAAATTGGAGCTGTAACTACAGCATGTAACTACAACAAGAGAGTAAAAGATTGGAACTCTGGACTTTCAAGGAAGCCAAAATGTGAAGGTCAAGATCCTGAAGAGAAGGAAGATACAGAGAAGTGAGCCTGACATTTGGCACCGGTTTTTTTTCTCCAGGCATTTGTCAATCAAGCTGTATAGGGCAAGAGGCTGAGAGGCTAAGCAGAAAGCAGCCGAAAAGTAGATAAGATTATGTGATGCCAAGAAATAATGGAGTTTAGAACTTGGGAAACAAGAGGAACCATTGCAGACACCTGAGGCTCTCAGCTGGAATCACTGGAAGATTATACTCTGTAAGTGGAGGTCGACCAGAGGTAGACCAAGCCTTTCGATGACGTAACCCAGTCTCCAATCAATTCAGTCAGTCTCTAATTGGATTGAGATAATCTAGCCCCTCCTGCCTTCCAAAAGAGAAGACGAATCATCTATGAAACAAGAAGACATTATCCAAAGCATTAATTTTTTTATACACAATATCTGAATTCAATAAAAAATGAACGAGCATGCTGAAAAACAGAATTAATAAATAAATAGGCAAGAGAGACAGTTAAGTGACCAAGGTATTAGAATTATTCGATACAGGTTTAAAAAGAATTGTGATTAATATATTCAGGAAAGTAGACAGCCATATGAAGAATTTCATCATAGGACTGGAACCTTTACAAAATAATGAAATGGAAATTTAGAACTGAAAATTTTAATATCTGATACTAAGAAATTAATAGATATATTTAATAGCAAATTAGATAGGGCTGAAAGATGCTTAGTAAGCTTAAAGATAGGTTAGAAAAAATATTCAGAGTAAAGTATGCAGAAAAAAAAGATAAGAATTAAAGAAAAGTATAGGAGATCCAGATATAGTGAAAAGATATAGTGCAGAGTCTCCAAATCTCTTCACTATTGACATTTTGAGTCAAATAATTATTTTTGTGGGCAGGTTAATAAATCATCCCCAGTCGAGAGCCATTAGTCTAATGTAAGTATAATGTTAGAAAAATAATGGAGCAGAAGCGATTCTTGAAGAGAAATGAGTAAGAATTGATTCAAGAAGCACTACAAATCCAGCCCCTAGGCATATCAAAATAAAACTGCCATAAAACAAAAATAAAGAGAAAAAACTGATAAAGGTAGCCAGAGAAAAATTACTTTTTCAAAATTACTTTTAAAAGAGTAACTTTAAGACAAACAATTCACTTCTTAACAGAAGTGAAGGAAACTACGTGAAAATAGAATGATATGGTTAAAGTGCTGGAAAAAAAACCCAAACAAATGCCAATTTAGAATTCTATAGCCAGCAAAAATATCATTCAAAAACGAAGAAGAAATAAATATGTTCCTGGCAAAAGCTGAGAGATCTTATTCCCAGGAGAAAATGACCTACAGAAAATACTGAAGGGAAATGTCAGAAGGAAGGAAGAACAATGGAAAGGTTATATCTAAAAGAATATTGACTCTAAAAAACAATAACGATGGCGTCTTATGGGATTTAAAAAATATATAGATATGGTAAAAATAGCACAAAATTGGAGAGATGATTTAGAAAAGAGCTAACATAGTAGGCCTGAGACAGCTCTAATGAGAAAGGCCTGCTTGCAAGGTTGATTACGTACACATCTGGGATCTTGAATTTTGAGACGTTCCCCATCACTCCCTGAACTGAGAAGAGTGGCTCGCTGTGTGATGTATGCTGAATGCCTGCCGCTTTCCTCCTGGAAGTCTGGGATGCTGGTACGTGTTGGACAGAGGATGTCTTTGTGACCAGGACTCAATCAGTACCCTGGGTGATGAGTCTCTGATGAGTTTCCCTGGCAGAGAAGTATTTGACATGTTTTGTCACAACTTGTTTCTGCAGGAATTTAGTGTCCCCTGTGTGATTCCACTAGGATAGGACTCTTGAAAGTTTGAGGCAACACCTGTTTGGAATGATATAGTTGGTTCTGGGATAGGGCTAGGATAGGACTCTTGGAAGCTCCAAACTGTGCCACATGTGCCTCTTCCCTTTGTGGATTTTGCTTTGTATCTTTTCACTCAAATCGAAGCTGTGAGAATAACTATATGCTTGGTCTTATGTGGTCCCTGGACCAGCAGCATCTGCGTCAGCTGGGAACCTGCTAGAAATGCACATTCTCGGATGATTATCCTAGACCCACTGAATTAGAATCTCTAAGGGCCCAGTAATCCATTTTAACCAGCCCTCCAGGTAACTGGTGTACAATAAAGCCAGAGGACCACTGCTCTATACCTCGTCTGATGTACTTTCCCCAGCTTGAGGTGCTCCACTGACTTTTCTCTCCATATTCAATCTCGGAAGCTTGCCTCTTAATCTGCTTTCTTTAGGAAGTCATCCTAAACTTCCCGAGGCCAAAGGAAGTTCATGCTGTCTTGTTGTAATGTCAACACACCTGAGCTAATTCATATCCAATTTTAACTTGTTCTCTAAATGGTTTCATATGTGTGAGGCTGTGAGCTTGAATACTCCTCGAGGGTAGGATTTTTGTAACATCCCTTCCACCTCTCTGGTACATACACAGTAGATATATTTTTGTTTTGAATTGAAATCACACAAAACTCCTTTATCTTTCATGGAAAATAGTGATAATCCTCTTAAAAGAGTGACCTCCCAAGGTGAGGAGGGACATCCTAAGATGCCTTTTTGTCTTCTTCCTGCTCAAGATGAGGACATCTAAGATCTAGGTGAATGAATTTTGGAGGCCTCTCTCTCTTCACTTAAAAGCTTTCTCCTTCACTGGCAAATAACCAGGGAAGTCAGCTTTTTTTTTCTCTCCTCTTAAAACATTGGGTTGCTCTTAGAACTTCAGAAGTGTTGTTGAATTTTTTAAGAGAGCCTCTGAGAAAAGGAGATAAGGCTTAAAAGTCCTTAACAATTTGCCTGCTTCATTTAAGACTTTAAGAATCTCTTTAGGTACATTAAAATGTTTTCCTTTAATTTTTAATTTTTGTTTTACGATAAGGCTAATTAAAACAACACCTGTTTGGAATGATATAGTTGGTGCTGGGTCAACATTTCCATCGGTTTATAATCCAGCTGTGAAAACTCAATTTGAAGTAAAACTTGGGTGTATAATATCCAAACCCAGGGGGATTCAAAAGAAACACTAATATACCAGCGTGCATATTAGGAGGCAAAACAAATAGAAGCAAAGTGGTTTCAGGTGCTCCTTAGCACTTGCGTGGTGTGCAAACAGTTTTACGACCACGGTTTGTAGGCCTTCAGCTCCTCGTGTAGGTAGGATGCCTTTGGGTATTTAAAAGGAATGAAAACAGGCCAGTTAGTCTATGTAAAATAGTGGCTACCGTGCACACATAGTAATGAGGCTTCTCTCATCAGAGGGGTCTTAAGACGTGAAATGACTGCTCTCAGGTTTCTGGATTTAAGACCCCCTGGAGGCATCCCGATGTGACAGATGACATTACGTCTCAAAGACCAATGGGCTGCTTCTGTCGCGTCTCTTCTATTGGGAGGCTGGAGCAGAGATTTATTAGCATGTCACGTAAAGAAACTGGAACTTGGGTTCAGGCTGGGAATAACGCTGTGGACTAGGACTTGCCTTACAGTGGTTCTCAAACACTTTTTACTACCTACAGAGAGACCAATAAATAAAGCAGACAAAAGTGGAGCTGCATAGATTGAATCAGAGGGAGAGCTTAGAGCCTCCAGTTGCTCAGTTCGAAGATATTCAGAAGCCCAAGAGAGGCTTGGTGGAACCTCTAAGGCTATGAATAGCGTAGTTGGAAAACTGCTGTCTTGTCGATGATGCGAGCAGGTAATCCAACTCTGAGCTATATCTTGATGTGCTATTTCGGAGCAGAAGTTTGGCCAGTTGATGAGGGAGGTAAAATAAGTGTTTGGCAGGCTTTGCTTGAAGATAGCTTCAAGCAACCCTAAAGCTCCAAAGAGCTGGTGGGGACCAGGGTTCCTGCTTCAGCTGACCCCATGGAGCGTGATATAGGGGACGTTTGTAAGTCACCGAACCCTAAGATTTTTCCCTAGGAAATGGCGATGGAAATTACTGACAAGTTATTGTGATTCCTTTTGGTTCACTTGAGGACAGTGGGGAATCAAATAAAATGGTGAATTTTAGATGATTTTGCTATTAAATAAGCAATTAGGAGAGTCTTAAGACAGAATAGAATGGGAGCTACTGTATCAGAAGTATAAGTCACAGAGGAAAGAGAGAGACATTTTTTCCTGGAACCATTCTGGGAAGTTATATAAATCATGTATGGATAGTGTCGCCAACCCTATGTGGACCTTTACATCTTCAATTCCCCGTTTTCTCTTCGTCTTCCTCACATCCCAGACGTTCACGTTAATCATGTGCCTCCTACATTTCCTGTCATTCTGGAAAAATATCTGCTTAATCTAAAGTAACTACAGGCTGTTCAAGCTGGGAAAAATGTTAGAAATGTCAATGCTATCTGCCTTCTAATTGTACGATTGAAAACCTCAAGTTTAGAACTCAGGTCCCTGAATTCCCAGGCCAGGCTCTTTTGAACAATGGTGGAGATGCCCAGGAACCCCCAGTGCAGTGGATGAGGATGTTACCAACGTGACAGTGACCATGGTTCCCTGGTGTCTCTTGCTCTTTCTCTCTGCGATTATGGGGAACCAGAGTCTCACACACTCTGAGATTCCACCAGAGATCATCAACTGGCCATTTCTTAAAGAACGTATAGCAGGCAGCAAGCAAGGGTCCTAGGCCAGCTCTCTCGTCTCAGGCACACGATGCTTTGCCGTCCTCCAATAACCTCTCACCTGACATCAAACCCTCCTCCCAAAGGTGTCGGTGATTGAAAACCACTTGAAGTCTAGACACTCATGGGGATTTTGTTTAACTATGGATTAAAATTTGTGTCAAAGTTCTGAATTTCTGATGGTTTGATCTGAAGGATCAGCAGACAGAACTGGGGGCCAGGGACCCTACCCCACAGTCCTCTAATCTCACTGCGTTGCGGTCTCCTCCGCTGCAAGGTGGTTTGACCAGGTGTTTTCCTCACTCCTCTCTTCACTTTTCCACCTCGGTAGCACGTGGGCTCCTTAGAGCAGTGACCTGCGACCGTGCGAGGGGAGGAGAGAAGAGAGGGAGGTGTACGGGGCCGCCCCACATCCCAACTTTCTAAGATAGTCTCGATGTTAGTACTGTTGGGTTACTGCTGGGAAACGTGTTAGAAACCTTTCTAAGTAAGGTGGAAATAACAATATTTTAGTACCAACCACATTCCCTAGACTGTCTTTCCAGTCTGGATTAGCAAAAATATTCTTTGTCAGGTCCCGTGCCCTGATATTTTGAGGGCTAAGAAAAATATGGTTCACATAGATAGGCGGGGAGTGGGGGACACTCGGATGATTATGGCATATCTTGTGCTTTGGAGGTTACGAAACCAAGAATAATTCAGGAGAGGAGGTAAGGGCGATGAATGGCTTTTTTTTTTTTTTTTCGGTTTGACAACCCAGTGATGGCTGGAGAACACTCTGGAGGCCCAAAGAGTCATCTGTCATGTGAGCTCAACAGCAAGCTACTCTTACTTGATGGGATGGGCTGGAGGCAGTTGGGGGGCTGTATGTAGTGTCCTGCGAGAGGTTAGGAGCCCCTTATGTCCACTGGGCTTCCCCACATTTATCTCACATAACTCACTAAGCTGGAGTTTGACCTGTGCAGCCCTAATTCCTTTTCCATGTGACTCTTCTGACATATGGCTTCCCCACATTACACTCCCAAGGCCAATCACACTGTTCTATGACTAAAGTTCCAGAAGCCAGATCAAATGGTAGCCACTTCGGTAAAGCAGCCGGTGGGTTGAACTGAATCAGCTATGATCAGCCCAACCCCTTCATTTTGCTGATTCCCGGATCGAAAGGTAACAGAGGAGAGAGACAGATATTTAAAAGTGAGAACTTCCTTTTGGAAGTGGGAACGGTTAACCCCGGTTCCCAGAGCAAGGTAGTGGCAGAACCGAGCCAAGAACCCAGACCTCCTGCTTGTCCTTCCCTGAGACTAGACACAGTCGACAAGCATCCTACAAGCAGAGTCAAGGGGGAAGAAGAGAATTCTTGTGCAGAAATATATTCCTTGAGAGTGTCTGTGAAAAATGCCAGAAGTGAGGCTTTTTATGAGCCATTTCTTCAGGATGAGCTCTAAGCTTTCAAGCCCCAGCAGAGGCTCCCGGGACACGGGTTGAGGAGCAGATGAGGAAGGCAAATGAATCCATGTGCTGCCGGTGGCTTCGCCCTATTTTAACACGCAGGAGTCCAGCCATGGAACAGAGAAAGTTTTGTGGAGTTTTGTTTCCTTTGCTGCCTTTCTGTATATACCAGGAAGAATAAGAATGGGATCCTAGCTGGAAGAAAGGTAAGGCACTTCGGAGTCAGTTGTTCTGACAAAGTTCTGTCAATTATCACCTGTGACTGAATTTAAGAGATGTTTAGTAGGTAGAAATGACAGGATATGGTGACCAAATGAGTGGAGGAAAGGGAGAAGCGTCGTATGAATCCCAGACGAGGCTTTGAGCTGTTTTGCCTGGAACTTTAACAACACATGTGAAATAACAAATGAACAAATAAAATCTCATATGGTTAAGTGCTCTATGGTGTGCTAGAGACTCCAAATGTTGTAGTTTCCAGATAAAGGAGATAATAGTGAGGATTCCAGGCTGAATTGGGAAGACCTTTCTCATCTTAGAAAGAAAACAAGAGGTGGAGGTTAATTCCTACTCTCCAACCCCACCCTCACACCTGAGTGTGGTCTAGTAACTTCCAAAGGATAGAACAGGCTGAGAGAAAAGCAGAAACTTCAAAGTGGAGAAGGCTGCAGACGTGACATTAACCAAATGATCAGTGTCGTCCTGTGGATCTTGTGTACCCTCTGATATGAAGTGATGGGGACGGGGGTACCTCTGTAGTATTCATTTCCAACCCCATAACCCAGTCCAACCATGAGAAAAACTCAGATTGGAAGACATCCTACAGGCTACATGGCCTGTGCTCCTCAAGGCTGTCAAGGTCATCAAAAACAAAGACAGACTGATCAGAGGATATTGGGGAAATGTGACAAATGCAATGTGTAACCCCAGATTGGATCTTGGGGACTGGAAAAGTGCATTAATGAAAGAGCTGATGGAGTCCAAATAAATTCCAGAAGTTAGTTAATAGTAGTAATGTACTGATGCTGATTTCTGAGTTTTGACAAATGCCTGATGGCAATGTAAGATGTTCACAATGTGGGGAACTGGAATGTTTTTGCAACTTCTCTGTAAATCGAAACTTATCCCCAAACAAAAAGATCTTTAAAAATTAAACAACAACCTACCCATCAACCAATAA
>NW_011888809.1:5948836-5951144 GCF_000151845.1 Pteropus vampyrus
TTTGTGCACGTAAACGGTTCTTTCCTTGCTAAAGCCCAGCACTGCCCAGTACATGCCTAAACTTCGTCATGCCTGGTCTTCCGATAAACTGTGATATTCAATAACACGCTCGGTCTTAACTGATGAGCAGTCATCGTTCTCACTGAGGTCCTTGAGCTGGTGGGAGTTTTGCAGTGTTGGTTCGTTTGTTTTGTGATGACGTCTCAGAGAAATAAAAGGGGTTGGAGCATATGGTCTGGTGGGTACCAGAATTCTTTACAAAGGGAGGAAGGAAAAACCGGAGGACAAAGTGGGCCCTTGATAAGTTGGAAACATGTGAAATTAAGAGGAAAAAAAGGAAAAAAACACTCTGGAAAATGACAGACTAGTTCCCAAACTTAAAACATTAATTTATAATGATAATCCTCAAAGAAAAACATCTATTTCGGCAAGTGATTCTCAAATTGGAATGGCTGATGGATGGCCACAGCGTGACTGCTGTGATGAGGTATGATGCCGTCCGTGGAGAGGAGGGGAGGACATTGGTGAATTATGGGCTCTAATTCCGCCTGGGACTCTGAGTCAATGACAAAGTGCCAGAGAGAGGCTCCAGATGGTTTGTGTAGTGAGTGTGACCAGAACTCTACCGAGGAATCACAGCCTGGTAATGCAAACCGGGCCTGCCTTTTTATGTTGTAGCAATTCCCAAACTTACCAGAGAGTGTCTATTGGGTGTTCTGGTGACCCCCTTACAAAAACAGACTTCCTCAGAAACAGCTGATACAGAATTTGGAGACCATGTCACATCCTGGCTAAAGCCCACTGCTTCCTGGAAGGTGATTATTGATCATTTTAGGAGAACTTCAAGCTCGGACCAATAAGCTTGTATACACATCAGCCCAGCCTATCTATTGCAAAGTGAACATCCTAGGCTGAAGAAGGCAGAACCAGAATAAGAAAGTGAAGTAACAGTGCTTTTTAACCCCCGCTTTCATACCTCATTTTATATCCCCCTTTGCTGGGTCTACAGTGATTAGACAATAATGACAGCTTGTTTTCACAGAACTGTGGGAGAAACGTGGAGGGCTCCAGAGGCCAGGGCTATCCGTGGGTCACAGGTGCAGCCGTCCAGCTGAAAACCTAGGTGAGCTTTTCCCGTGGCACCTATCTGAGGGACTCCAGCACCTGGAGCAGGCAAGGTGGGGCAGGACCCACTCCAGCTCCATGTGTCACCTGGAGCACAGGAAGCCTGCAGGGAAGCGTTTAACAGCCTGGAGGAGGAAATGGAGCAGGAGAGAGGGAAGCAAGCACCAGACTGTCGCCTGGGGATTGCCGGGCATGATGAAGTACTTAAAGAAAAAGTCCTAGGTTTGACATCGTTAACGTTCAGATGTGCATTTGTCTGAGGACAAAGCACAAATTCTTTAAGTTATGGAAGTACAGTTTTGTGATTTCTCCCATCATTCACAAGCCACTTTTGAGCATCTATTACCAGGAGGAATATAGGAAAAAAAGGAATACAACATATTTCCTGCCTTTAAAAACTATTGAATCAACATAGACGCTGAGCACATGCTATTTATTGGGTGATGAGTGAGGGACTCAGAGAAGAAAGTTACTGTCCCTCATAAAGTGCTCACGATCTAGCCTGAGAGACAGATTTAGAAAACTGTGTATTGATAATGGTCATTTTAAGAATCTAGTGTATCCTCCATGGAGGGATGTTCAATATTTGGTTTGGAGGGGCCAGGAGGGCTTCCTGGAGGAGGCGGCATTTCTGCTGAGACTCGGGAAGAGGTTTTCTGAGAACAGGGAAATTCGTGTTCAACAATTCAGAGATGAGAGAGAACCTGGGCTATGCATGACTCCACGTGGCTGAAGCAGAGGGTGGAGGGGGAAGGGGCAGGAGAGGAAGCTGGCGGGGCCATCTGAAGATCATGCCACTGCATGAGGACTTGATGCTGCAGATTGCTGCGAGGCGCCCTGGATAGTTCGGTGCAATGGCACGATATGTTCAGAGATGGGTTTTATATCACTGGTCAGTTATGTGGAGAATGGGTGAGCGGGGTGCGACCAGAAAACTAGTGAGTACCGGGGAATGAAGATGTATGCCCGATGTTTCCTTAGCTTGTGTTTTGGCTTCCCATCTCTACAGTCAGGCCAGAATACATCATGTTAACTTCCAGCAACTGCTGTGAGTGGCTTAAAAGTCAAATGGCTTGTCCGGACTCACAGATTTCCCAGGCTGCTTTCAGCAGAATCCGAGGCCCATCTGTTCCCTTGGCTTAAAGGGAACATAGCAGCACAGGATAAACCTCCCAACGTTGTC
>NW_011888809.1:5952589-5954871 GCF_000151845.1 Pteropus vampyrus
GTTCCCCTCCTGTGTGGGTGCTACCATGACACTGGGCTCTAGCTGAATGCGACAGAGAAGTGTGAAGAATGAAACAGACACAGCCTTCTGGCTTTTCTGCTGTGTAATGACATCACGGGGTGATGGTCAGGAGAAGGCGCAGGGCAGAGGAGGGGGAACGTCCGGGAGGGTCCTCTTTTGCCTTGAAGAGCTGGTAAAGAGTTGGTTCCTAGAACGTGTCTCCATGCTCCTTTCATTCACTTTTGACGCACGAAGAGCTCTATCTGGGACCCTGACAGCACAGCTGGTCTTTCTATGATGACCACAGTGATCTGGGATGATTTACCACTTGTAGCTTTGAGAAGCACACACCCAAAGTCCGGCTTGGTGTCTTCTGGGATGGGAGTGTGGTCTCCAGCCAAGGGAGGGCTTAAATGGTGGTGTGGGCCAGCCTTAGACACCCGGTCAGGGCTGTAGGGGAGGAGGGCTGAAACCCCAAGCTCTCTCAGTTGTTCCTGACATTATCTATAGAAAAGGAAAGGGACAGAGATTGGTACGTTTAGGGAAAAATTGAACATAAACTTCTGACTGTTACTTTATATGAAGAAAGGACAGAGCGTTCAGAAATAGAGCTCAAAGCAAAATTTGCATATTCCTTGACTTTTATTTTAATTTTAATTTTTAAGCTGTATATGTATATTTTAATAATAACAATGATAACAAATAGTTATAAGACACCAAGTACCACTCTTCTAGGTGCTTGACTTTACTAACTGATCCAAGCATTTTTATTATTCCTGGTTGAAAGGGGAAATCGAGGCATAGAAGGGTAAGTATCTTGCCCAGGTTCACAGGGTTGACAAGTGTCAGAGCTGAAATGCAAACCCAGGTCTGGGCTCGTAAGCCATACCATACTGCTTCCCTGAAAAGCAAATCCAATAACGTTATAAACCTTATAATGCAAAACAGCAGTTCCTTGTGCTACCCTCCTCCAGCCCTGATTTTTACTCTCCAGAAGCAGCCAATTGCAATCCTTGTTGTTTCTTCTGTTTACTTCCATGTCTTTACATATCATGTTTATGCTGTTTTTTTCTCAATTGTTCAATATTAGACATTGATTGACTTTGTTCTACGGAAGATGAGAATTTAACTCTCTTTAAACCACACTTCTGCCCCTGCCCTAAACACATACATCTCATCATCGCATTCTTCCTTTGTAGTTATGACACCATTTTTAGTCAAATCAATATTCAGTATGTAGCATTATATAATTAGGTAAATAATATTCAAAGGCGAGCCATGCAATGTACGATTACTCATTATCTTCTCGACAACTTTGCGTGTCAATCATTCCTTCTTTTATTTCCTATTGTTATTCATATAACTAATTCTTCCCCAGCTTTTCTAGTAGAGCTATAAAGCACTTCTCAATGTGAACAGATACTTCGGGCAATCTTTCAGGCTTTGTTTTTCCCTAGAGTTATTCGTCCTAGGGCCATCTGTCCTATCCTTGCTGCCAGTTAGGATTGGTTATGCCCTGTGGCTGATGCATCCCTGATACCCAGGATTTGTCTTGATCATCATCCTAGGAATTTCCTTCATCTGCCTCCTAAGTTGGATCTCAGGTTTCCTGGACCCCATGTCTTCCTCTTTCTGAGTTTAGACCCTCATATTGGGGTGGGGTGTGGTGTAGAGGGGGTCACATCTTCTAGTAGCTTCCCAAGAAAAAATACAAGGAAGAAAAAGTTGATAAGACCTAGTGTGTCTGAAAATACCTTTATTCTATTCTCATACTTGATTGTAGTTTGAACATAGATTTCTCAACAAGATCTGGTTTTCTGTTAGAATTTTAAAGCATCTCTCTATTGTCAACTGGCTTCCAATGCTACTTTTTGAAATGTATGAGGCAATTCTTTATTCCTCATTCTTTGTATGGGAAAAATTTTTTATATGATTTTTCTCTTTGGAAACTTTTAGGAGCTTCTCTTTATCCCAAATTTCATGATGATGTACCTTCTATTTAATTCAGCATACTGCACAGGCAATATTCCCTTTTAATCTGGAAAGCTGTATCCCTTGGCTCAAGAATATTTTTGTATAGTATTTTCTTTTTACTGTTTCTCTCTCTGATCTTTCCTTCCGGTTCAGTGTTGATCTTCATAGGTTTATCTTTTAATTTTCTATTTTTTTTTATTTCCATCCATCTTGTTACATTTTCCAGATTTTCTTAAAATTAATCACCTATATATTCTATTAAATTTTTAAATGCTAATTTTAAGTATTATCTTTTGAGTTTCCGAGCT
>NW_011888809.1:5955106-5971089 GCF_000151845.1 Pteropus vampyrus
TTTTTAAGTTGAGACCCTGAACTGAAGCTGTGTATATGTTTGTTGGTTGTGATTGGTGTGGGGAGAGGAGGAATGTTCATTAATCTGTAGGCTTTGCTTTCGGATTATTGGGCAAGGACTAAGCTGTGTTTTTGGGCTCCCAACATAAGTCAGTTTCTCTTCCTTTGGGGCTGATTGGTTTCCCTGAAAAGGGATTCTCCAGCCCCTGCCTAGGGAGAATGTGTCTGGCTCTGGATGTTCTGGCTGCTGAGCAGGGAAGGATAGAGGATTTCAACATTTCACATGCAAATATTTACTTCCACGCCCCTTTTTCTATTTTGACGCCTTGCTCCTGCCTTTTACTGGACCTGGGGACCTCAAGGCCACAGTCTCTCCAGCAGGTAAACCTGTTTTATGCCTGGATGGAGGAAAGGCAATGGTTTCATTGCATGGATTGGGGAGGATTCTGGGGTTTACTTCTTCTATGAGACCCATCCAGTCCTCCTTTTTTCTAGGTTCCACCGATACTCTGACCTTCGGAGATACTGGGCACCCTGTAATCTCTGTGCCATTCCAGAGCTGTACTAGGTGACTCAATGGCACCTTTCTGCCTCCACAGTCCCTTTACTGGCAGTCAGATTTTCATTATTACTTGTTTATCTATTTCCTGTTTCCCAAATTTTGTTGACCATCTCTTGTCTGCTGTAATTCCCTCTTTCACGTTCTTTGTCATTTGGGGTTCGTATCTTTTATATTCTTTTATTTTAATGATCTTTGGAGGAGAGAGTGAAGATAAGCACCTATTTGACTTGCCGCAAACCTCTTCGTCTACATGCTGCTGATTTTCTATATCTAAAATGGCTGAAAGCACCAGCTCCATTTCCCTTGCAAGATCATTTCGGTGGTTACCAACAAGTCTCATTTACATTAGAAAACAAGTCCTAATGGCCAGAGTTTTGGGGGATGTAAAATGTGTGTAGAACCCAGTCTCTGCCCTTAAGGGAAGAATACCACTCTGCAGAGAAGAAGAGACACCATGTGGACAAAAAAGGACACATTCCTAGGAGGGGAGGTTTTGAGGGGTCACAGAGTTGGTAAATTTTGAGTTATACCCTGAAATTAGAGGTGAGGTTTCTAGGAGAAGAGGTGAATAAAGCATTGTAAGTAGTAGGAAAATTTAGCAAATGTTTGAGGTGAGAATTCACATAGCAATAGGGAAAAAGTGGGGAAGAGGCCAGCCTGGAGATAGCAGAGAGCTCTTACACGAAAGTAAGACAAGAAAAAACAATTATAAAACAGATTGCAAAGAAGCTTTTTTTTTTTTTCCAGAAGAGAAAGTATAGACAAGTCTATAGGCTTGGTCTCCATCAGTTTTTGTAAGGAGGTAAAAGGGTACTTAGGTTTTCTCACAGCTTTGATTCCAGAAGTTGGACAATTTCAATAATGTCCCTCAAAAGACTGGAGTCAAGAGGAAGAGTTGCTCTGACTGCTCTAACTTCCTGCTGGCCGTGGTGGATGGACCAAGGTGGGATTGTTGTCTCTGGAACATGCTGGAGAGGAAGTACAATTATCAGCGAAATACGGTGGCTTGTTGGGAATGAAGGTGAGCAGAGAGGCCCCATCGTGTGCTCTTGAGAGAGAGACCGAGTGAAGGGAAGCCCAGTAGGACTGAAGGAAGGTTAACGGCAGCACATGTGCCAGAGAGGATGAGATGTTCTGTGCCCTCGCTGACATGTTGGCACGATGGTGGTTGGCAATAAATGTCTTAAGAGTTTTATTATTTTTCGTCTCACACTGTGACTTTGAATAAGGTGCTTCCTTTGCAGAGTTTTGCTAAAAATCAGGGAGCCAACTTCCGGTTGCACATGGGATACTGAACACCAGCACTTACCCTGATCCCTCCCCAAATGCAGCCTGAAGCCCTAGGACTCAGCCTGCCCAACACCGCATCAATGACAGCACTCCTCTTATAAGCATAAGTTATTAAGAATTTTAAATTCTGCATATTTGGGGGAGGGTGTAATCAATGCAATATTAATGGCAAAAGGAAGAAAAATGGGTGCTCTTTTCCTGTTAAACGTAACCAAAGAGCATCTGTGAGGTGGGGTGGGATCGGTGAAGAGAAGCAGTTTTTGAATGTCTAATTTTCCAGGATGTCCAGATTTCTCTGGGGTTCCAAATAACCGTTTGTCGTGACAGACATTAGTGCCCCTCATTAATTACTTCCTTCTGCTCAAATTAATTTTCAAAGTATGAAAATGGCATCAGCTTTGTTCTTTGCAATAAAAACATCTCTGCACTATAGTTCATGGAGAAAGAGCTTGATTTTAAAATGTAATGAAGTATGACTTTAGTTATTAATTATTTATCAGTCTCAGTTCATTAATTATAACGAATATGCCTTAGTAATGTAAAATGTGAATAATAGGAGAAACTGGGCGTGGGGTATCTGAGAACTCTCTGTATCATCTTTACAATTTTCCTATAAATCTAAAAGTGTTTAAAAGTAAAAGTATTTTTTTAAAAGTGAGTCAGAAAAATATGTATTATATGTCCAATTATGTAAAGACAAATTAATTTCAAATTTGCACATATTATATGTAATATATGTCAATATCAATACCTTAAAAAATATGAAAAATGTATGTTGGATTATTATTGTCTTGGTTAGCTCTAGGGGATGGGAGTGGGATTTTGGAGAGGGAACAATTAAGGGGGCTTTCATTTTTGTACACAGTTATATTTTCTGTAAAAATTTATAAAACTCATGTATTCATTTATCACGTACATGGCAAAAGCCGCACACTGTGGCCACCGAGAGCACTAGCCCACAGGCTGGTTATATGCAGCACACTCGAAACACTGTGGACGAGAGGGAATGCCTATGCCCTAGAGACCATCCTGAGAAAGGACTGCATTCCAGAGCAATCATCAGTACGGTTTCTGAACTTCAGGCACCTTCCAGTGACGATAAAATTAATCATGAAAAAAAAAAAAAGAGCTTAGTTAAAATGAATTTTTCTTGGTTTGGGTCTTTTAGGTGGGGATGTTTCCGCCTAAAGGGTTTCATTTCTGTAAAATGAATTGGATTCGTTCTCATCTTAGAACTTAGCTGAAGTACCAGGAATGTTCCCACCCTGGATTTTTGGTAGCATTGCTTGGCCTCCCTAAGGCCATTCTGAGTCAGCAGCAGTGACTCTGTGCATGGGTGGCTGGAGCACTCTGAGGTGGGTTCAGCCACCTTTAGGGTGTGCAGGAAGCCCAAGAAGCTCGGTATAAACCCGCAGTTACAATGCAGATCATAGATGCAGTAGGAAAAGGATAAGTCAACCTTCCTGGCTGTAGGGCTTCCCAGAGATGGCCAGTCACCCATCACAAGATCTGAATGGGCATGACGAACTGAATCTCTTCTAGACTGACATCCATTGTGCAAGGGGTTCCATCTGGGGAGGGAAAATAATAGTGTGTAGGAATGATGAGGCAGCAGGAGTCACTGGAAGAGAGAGTTGTGTTTTTTTGTTTGTTTGTTTGTTTTAATGATAACTGCAACCTGTCCCTTTTGAAGCAGAAATCCACCTCCTTTCAGTAAGGCCCATGGAATGCAGATAAAGCTTACCAACTGAGCAAAGTCTAGTTCTAATTTCTTTTTCTAATCTTATTGATTAGTTCCCTGTGATTGCTATAACAAACCACCACAAACTTGTTTGCTTAAAACATCATAAATTTATTCTCCTGCAGTTCTGTAGGTCAGAAGTCTAAAATCGGTTTCACTGGATTAACGTCAAGGTGTCAGCAGGACTGGTTCCTTCTGGAGGCTCTAGGGAAGAAACTGTTTCCTCGCCTTTTCCAGCTTCTGGAGGCCCCCAGTATTCCTTGGCTTGTGGCCCCTTCCTCTAGCTCAGGGGCTGCACAGATGACCTGGCTTTCTGGCAAGACCAAGTCCAGACAAAACTTGTGGCTGGAAAGGGGGCCTCACTCCATGCCAGGCTTCATCCCCTTCGGCTGAGGACTCAGCAGATGTAAACCTGCAGGCGGGAGGTCTCTTACGTGGAGAGGGTTGGGGAAGGCAAGTACTGATGAAACCCAGGTGCTCTATGCTACTGATTTGCCAGCAAGAGTGATGCTCTGTGTAATTTGACTCTCCATCCCCAGCATCCAGCACAAGGCCCTGCCTGCTATTTTAGTAATAATAGGTCACATTTTTAGCACTGTCATTTCATTTAACTTACCCCAATTTCTGTGCCACAGGTACTATTTCTACTTTTCAGATGAAGAAATTTAGACTTAGGGAAAATGACCTACCCAAGGTCTCTTTACAATTAGCTCCCCTGAGTGGTGCTCTCAGATGTCACCATATTGGTGCCAGGGCTTCCCATAACCACCATTAGAGATTTAACGATCGGAATAGTCAGCATATTTTGGAGGAGGGTGGAGTTATTGATTGTACTGATGGCAAAGGAAGAGTGACTGAGCTTTCTATTCTAAATAAAAGAAAACCAAACAAACAGGTCTGCACACAAAATGCTCACGCCTGGTTCCATGCGTCTCACTTATCACTGGAAGGCACCCGAGCGGCAGGAAATTTTGCGGGTGGGACACGAGCCCTGGAATGCAGCGCTTCCTCGAGATGGTCCAGGGCGTAAGCGTTCCCTCCAGGTCGGTGTTCAGCACATGTTTCATATAACCAGCCACTGGGCTAGTGCTCTAAGTGGCTCCAGGATGCATCTTTCACCACATACAGTTTTGTTTATATTTTTTAACAAGAATTATCAATAACAACAACAACAACAACAACAACAACAACAACAACAGAAATTGGCTATATAACCCACACAATTCTGTTTTGTATAATAGGATTATAAGATATGACTATAACGGTCATCAATCTATTTATTATAACTATAAATTATTGTCTTGGGTATTTTTTTTTTAAATTCCTCATAGTGTCTAGCACAGAAACTTGCAACAAAGTAAATTAAATGATCAGTGTGTTAACTGGCTCAATATAGTTCATACCATTTTTATTAATAGAAATAGTAGTTATCCTCCAAATGATATCTCTTTCTAGAGTACATATCATAATGTTTAATTTCTTTGAGAATAAGATCAAATCGTTACCATGGCATTGACAAATCCTTTAAAATCTGGCATGGAAGACCTTGCTACCCTCATTCCCTATGTACAGTGACTACAGCATTTACTGATCGCTCCAAAATTCTTGAACTTTCTTGCCTCTAAGCTTTTGTCCATTTTTGCTTTCTCTGCCCAATATGTTCTTTCTCCTTTGTCTTTTAAAAAATTCTGCAAAACCAAGTTCAAAGCCAGTTTTCTCTGTGGAGCTGTATCCATTTATTCCTACCCAGAATTAACTCTACCCTGTCTTTGGCTCACGTAACAGATCGTGTGCAGCTCTGATGAACTCACACTCCACTGTGGGCCTTGGTTAGGTGTGTATATTTTGCTCTACATTCCATCATTCTATGCTTCTTGAAGACACACCCTCTTGCCTTATGTGCTTTTGAATCTTCCATGGCCTTATCAAGACACTCATACATAATAAATATTCAAGAAACACTTATTTAATTCAGTGGTTCTGGAATTGGGCTGTGCAGTAGAAGAACATGGAATGTTTTTTAAAATAGCAATGCACAGGCCCCACCCAGAACAATGAAATCAGAACCCCGGAGTCGGGGCCCCAGCATTGATATGCTAATAAGCTTCCTCTGAGGTTCTAAAGCACTTCCAGGTAATTGAAGTGGGGGTTGGGGGGCTTGGGGCAGGGAGGTAAGGCGGAAGTGAGAGGGGCACAAAGGCAGGGTAGCTCAGGGGACCCCCAATTCACCGTTTTCCTGGGCCTTGGTCACCAACATCTCTGAAGACTCATCATTGCGCCTGGAAAAGTTTTTGCCTTCACTATGACTTTGAAGTGAACTTTAACTTCTAAAGAAATCTGTGATGACTCGAAAGGCAGATAAGATATACAGTGGAGAGAGCATCCCCCACATGTGGAGCGGGTCTGTGGCCCTCTGGAATGTACCTGTGAAGAAAGGAGCTTTGGAAATGTTAGTAGCAGATGCTTCTGTTCGTTCGCATGCAGTTTACTGATGATGACGTGAGGTCGCTTCCTCTCAAGTTGCAAGTCAGTTGCCTTTGGAGGGGGCCCCCTCGATCAGGCCTGTGGTGCTAACATGGGGATTAACCCTTTCGTACACTGATGCTTTCCGGAAGCACGTGTCAGGCTCCCAGGAGTTGCTGTGTCCTGTCTTCACGAGTGTCATGGCTGGCGGTGGGAGCGCTTTCCCTGAGATGCCTGGGTGCTTAGTCCTCACAGGGCTGTTAAAACACACGTTCCTCGGCCCCACCCCCAGAGTTTCTGATTCAGTAGGTTTGGGATAAAACCTGGAGAATTTGCCTCCCCGGGTTCCTGGGTGACATCAGTGCTCGCTCTGGGCAGAAGAGCGAAAAAGGTAATGATATAGGGTGCGGAAAAGCATGGAATTGGTTAGGGTTTCACGATTGTGTGGATTGAGGTCAGAAATCCTTATAAAGGCGAAAAAGAGAGAGGATTGGCTATGGTTCTTAGTGTTTTAAGAATTATTCTGTGGCGGCTAGCCCATGTTACTCTATAACAGCAAGGAATCGGGCGTAAATGTACGTGATTTTCAACCACGGGCCGCTCTGAGTTATGAGTGTGTGGGTAAGAATTTAGAGGGTATGTCTCTGCCGCAGAATTTGCTAAAAACCAGAGTGTGAAGCTTTATCACAGTGTGAACCAGACTTTTCTAGTAAGAAAACCGGCTTTGCTGACCACAATCCTTACCAAGCACACGAAGCTCACCGCCTTGGCCTGTAGCACAGGCTCTTGGCTGCATCCAGAAGGTGCAGAGCAGCGAGAAGGCTGAATGGTAGGGGGAAAAGGCGGGGAGGGGTTGTTTCTCTGATCGATAACTTACATTTTATCTACTGTTTGTATCACATAACACTAACTCTTTCCTAACATATTAAATAGATGCTGAAAAGTTCAAACAGGAGATTAATCAACCTCATGTTTTCTCAATACCCCAATAGAAGTCATCACTTGCCATGTACTCACGAAGTCCAATGTTAGTCAGGCCATGATTGAGAAAAGAAAGAAGTCTAAGAGATGACCCCACCCATCAAGAAGCTGCAAACCTGTCTGTGAATTCAGGAAAGATAGAGCTGACAAAGCAAAGACGAATAGGACATTCAAGGCAAGCAGGCCCAGAGAGGTAGAACGTGGGGCGTCGGATTCCTGTCAGTCAGCAGGCACTCTGATGCCAGCCAGAAAATAAGATAAATCTTTCGAGTGCTCGTAACTAAAGGGCAGGATTTGGGGCTTTATAAAGTTTGGGCTGGGGCTTTTCTGGGTCTTCAAATTCCCTTTTCACCTTTTTCTTCCCAAGCTAGTCCTGAGGAAGACCTGAGCCACCCTTTCCTATCCAGTAGCACATAGTGTGTTCCCTGGTGTATAGGACAGGGTGGACAGGGCTGTGAGCTTTGTTGTCCAATACCGTGCGCGGGCTTGGGGAGAATGTGTTCTATACCTTGACTGGCCCCACCTGTGCAGCCACTGAAAAGCAATGTATGTTGGGCAGAGAGTGGAAAGACAGAGCCTTATAAGGACTGTGGGAGAGGCAACATTTGGATTAGAGATTGGCGATTATCAGCTAAATCCCTCAACTGTTCAGGAGTCACTCACTTTCCTGAATTCAGCGTAAACCCCTGGAGTCAGGACCAGTGCAGAGGCCTCATCAGCTACTTCTCTTTCCCCTCTCTGCAGGTGAAAATCCTCCTGTGGTACTCCTGTTTGGGAGATCCTTCAGATCTGTCGACTTGTCATCCAGCAAAGGTATAGAATCTTTTTAAATTGTATTTTTTAAATACTAGGGTGTTCTTTCAAGGACCCAGTAGGGAAGATGTTTAGATGTTCTTTCCATTGGTGCCTATGATCCAAATTCTCGCCTGTTAAATGCGAAGAAGAAAAAAAAACTAAAGAATTATTTCTTTAAAAGATCCCAACTTAAATACATCTGTGGAAACTAAGCACAATTTATTTTAAAATTAGGTTAAAAATGTATGCAGTGTATGCCCAAACTTTTCCAGATGTTAAAACAAGTAAACACTATTAGATCAAATTTAATTTGGTTTGGTGTTTTAATCAATTTTTACCTTGATTTTCTTTTTTTGCTTATAATAAGGTTTACTCATGTGTTGGAGGGGATCTTAAAAGTGTTAATTTTAGCTTTTCTTTATAACACAAACATACACACCAAGGCATTTTCTTGTTATAAACTGAGATAAACTTTCAGCATAGCTCTGCTTCATTAAACCAGGAAGTTTATACACCCTAACAAAAAAAGAATGTATTTCCATTTCATGTTGGCATCAGTGGTGGTACTGTGTATAATGTCGTTAGTACTGGTAGCTGGAATTCTCCGTGGGAGACTGATGAAAGACAGATGACAATAAAAAGGGCATCAGAAGCCAAAAATAAAATGTGAGATGTGGCTCAGAAGCCAGGGTGCTATTGACTAAGGCAGAAATGGTTTCTTGGGATGTGGCCTTCCAAGCTCGGAGGAGACCCGAGATGGGGACTTCCTGTGTAACGTGACAGGCAGTGGGAGAGGCTGGACACGCTCCACAGGAAAGGCCTTCCTCACCTCTTTGATGTGCAGGGAGGCAAGGCGCTTTGTGGAATGTGCGGTGTTTTATGTTATTTTTCGAAAGTGGTTTTCTAAATTGCTTAAAGTGTCATGAAATGTGCTGATGAAGCTCCTGTTTAGAGGACAGAATGACACGTTACAATTTAGCCAACTTCAATTAACAAGGTGGACTGAGGTGGAGTTGACATTTGAGCCCTATGATGTCAAGTCTTGTTTGATTCTGTGCGTTAATAAAGGCAGATGAATGCGTGTGTCCATGAGTGTATTTCAATTATGCATATCTATGTGTCGTTAAAAAATTATACAAGGCAATGCTAAAGGCTTCCGTCTGCCTTACCATGCTAAGGACAATTTTGCCTTTGCCAGTTGTATTCCCGGGGTTGTGGCGCAGATATGGATAATGACTGAGAAGGAGAAATAAAAGCAACCACACCGATTTAACGGATTCACTTTGGAGAGGACAAAGAAGGACTTGCAAAACAGAGAATAGACTGTGAAGGTGTGAGGAGATGGACGCGAATGACCGGGTCTAGCTCAGGAGAAACTTGGGAGAAGTTTTGAGGGTACATTTTGAAAGAGAGGGAGAAAGGCTAGAAGAAGTTGTCATGCTGGCATATGGAGTTTGGGGTGTAAACAGCAAAGAGAATGATAAATGGTTCTGTAGTGTGTAAAGAATGGGTTTCAAAAACCCTGACTCAATGTTCTCAGTGAATCCCCAATAACCAGGCACTATTCTTCCTTGTTTTCCTGTGACACCCTTCTCTTTCCATGTTTTGCTTATGGCGCAGTTGATCAATCCTCGTTTCTGAATTTCCAGAAACTCTACTAGGTTGCAAATTCATAAACATCTGTAATAACTTCCCAAACCCATCAGTTAGGTTTGCATTTGGCTGCATATAACAGGTAATCACTTTCAGTTGGCTTATTTTTTTCCACATAACAAGAAGTCTGGAGACTGGCACGTCGGAGACAGTGGAGCTGCTCAAGGAAATATTCCTGTCCTCCCCATCCTTACGATATTTTTTCAAAATGGCTATTCCTCTTTCAGACATCACAGCTGTGTTCTAGGTGGAAGAAGTTCAAACAGGGAAGGAATAAAGGGCTATATCAGCTGAGTTTATCTCTTTAATCCAGAAAAAAAAAATCTTTCCATATGTAATAGACTTGCACAATTGTATCACCTGGTCAGTCCCTAGCTGCAAGTGAGCCTGAGAGAAAAGCTTTTCATCTGTGTCCATTGCTCCCCACTTCCCCCAAGCAAAACTGGGGTCCTATAAATAAGGAGGAAAAAGAGAGTAAATACTCTGGAAGCTACTAGTAATAGCTAGCATATATCCAGCTTATTACATAAGGCTGGATAGACATTTGAAAAAGGTTGGTAGGGACTTAATAAGTTCTCCCCCGCACCCACTTATATTTATAAATTTCTAGTCTGTGATTCTCATTTTTAGAACTTTCATGTCTTTCAAAGTATACAGGATGATACTGGTATATATCAATATCTATATCTATATCTATATCTATATCTATATCTATATCTATATCTATATCTATATCTATATCTATATCTATATCTATATATCTCCTGTGTTAATTAGATCAAGCTGGAGAAGGCTGCTGTCCCCACCAAGCTGAGGCCTTTGTGCCAATCCAAGGAAGAGATGGGTATTTTATCAGAAGACCCCCTGTTTTATGAGAGCAATCCACGTGTATGGTCCATAACCCAAAGCACTGACTCTATAAGTAGGAGATTGGAATGCAGCAGAAGAGATCGTTCTCATGATAGATGAGGGGGGAAGGGTTTCAGGGTCAGACCCCCTGGGCTTCTCAAACCACACCATGTAACTGATGATCCACTTTACTGACAGAGATGTATCACAGTTTTCCTCTCAATTTTTTTAGATATGATGGGCCTTTGCAAACCTAATTGTACTTTTTAAGTCACTTTTTTTCCCATGAAAAGTAGATCCTAGTCTTATACACACACTTCACTATTTGCCTTGTGTCTTTCTTGTCCCCTTAAATAGATCAGGTTGCTTTTTATTTTTATTTTTGAACAATTCCATTCTGTTTCTCTTTCTTAGTTCGTTGATTTATGCTTTTATCTTTATTTCTTTCCCTTTTATTTATTTAATTTTCAGGAATTTATACAATCAGAAAAAGGAAAGGACTAACAGCTCCATTTCACCCAGAATGAATAGCTAGTATACGTCACTATATTTCCTTCTATTACGATACATTTTCATAAAGTCATTTGAAGGGCTAATGTAATTGGTCATAGCAGGTCTATGCTCTGATTGACAGCACTTGGAAAAGCCAGATAAAGTTCAAACATCATATTCCAAAGACATTGGAAAGCTCGGGAAGCAACGGGGACTAGCGGGACTGAACTTTCAGGCAGTGGAAACCATTCAGAAGGAGCTGAAGATCAGCAGTTCCTTTGTCCCCATGGAGGCTGTGTCGATTCTCGGTATTGGCCAGAGGCTAAGGACCAGGGCCCACTTTGGCTGAGGCAAAGGAAAAGCAGAAAAGCTTTTAGGGATCTCAAGAGGCTAAAGTGAATGAAACTGCCATCTTGAGAGGCCTTAAATACACAGCTATTTTTCCCCACGACACATCTGACACATTGAAGGGAATGTAGAAAGTTAACAAAAAGTCTTAAAGCTTCTGGAAGTTGGAGAGAAACTAATTGCAGGCTCTAGTTCTTAAAAGCAAAGAACTAGTAAGGGGAGTTCGCTGGACAACAAAACCAGCAAGAGTGAACCCCCAGAAGGAGTGGTAAATCAACACTAAGCATAGGTGCTTTAAACATAGGTGCTTTTTTCCTGGAGACTCACATCAGTTCTGGTCCCAGAGAGAGGCTTGAAACCCAGGCTTGGTTTCTGGCAGAGGGCTGCTACAGGGGACATAAGAGCAACAAAGCTTTTGGTGATCACCTGTAGTTGCAGTGACAAAATCGACATACTCAAGCCTTTAGCACACGGTTCATCATCCTTTAATATATTTGTAAAATGTTGATGTGTACAGTGGGGAAAAAACTACAGATTATACTTTGTCATTCAGAGTGGAAGACAAAACGGATTATAAAGCTGTTGTAATTAAAACTGTGGCATTAGCATAAGCAAAAGACACAATCAACAGTGGAAAAGAAATAGAGTCTAGGAACAGACTCTTGATGGTCACCTGACATAGACCCATTTTATTGTTCTACTCAAGGTTCTAAGTGTATTTGTTAGATCGAGCTTGAAAATCACATTATTTAAAAACCCTAGATGTTTGCTCTTTTATGATCAAAACAGTTTCTGAGAGAAGTATGTTAAAATCATGCCCTCTGATGACATTTTTTGGTAAAGCTTTCTTTATAGTTAAATCATATTGAGTTTTATATATTTTGGATGTGTTTGGATAGGAATATATTAGTTCAAAACTGGCCATTTCTTTATCCCTCTGGGTTATACTCTGGTAGATTGTCTCAGTTCTATCTTCCGAGGAAACACGCTTTCTTCAGAATATTCTGTCAATTCTTTTTCGAATTCTTTCGTTTCAGTTCTAATTTTCTAATGGTTTTTAATGCCTACCCTCAATATTTTATGGCTTCTAATTCTTCCATGATATTAGTTCCTCCTTGGGCTCTTTGAGAATTGTAGGCATCCAGTATTTATTTTAAAGTCTTTTCTAAATACCTCGATCATCTCCATATCGTCAGGAGTAAACGGTCCCATCTGGATTCCTTGACTTCTTTTCTTGGCACTGGAGTTCTGGTATACGTTTTGTTTTTTTCTCTCTTCCCATCTACTTTTGGATAATTGAGTTTTCTTTATAGTATCTTGTCTCATGCTTTCTTGAATTGAAAGTTTTAAGTTTTTTTTTTTTTTTGAGATGGTGATACTTCAAAATGTAACATCCATGATTAATTTTAAATGTCAAGTAGTGTCATCTCTGCACTGACAGCAGATTTGCATCACTTCAAAACTACACGGGAACACTGAAGCCTCCAGCCACGTTGGAAGCTTGAGTGGTGGCAAACTTTCCCTCACATCATGAAGAGCTAGGAAACTGGATAACTTATATGAAATAACTGTTTCTGGAACAGTGCTGTGTTCCCTGAGAGAAAGAAAAGAAACAAATGAAATGAACGAGTGTCCTGGCTTTCTTCTTGGAGACATTTTCCGCCCCGAAGCACAGCAGGGGGAATCCAAGCGGAGCAGGGTGATTTTGCTGAATCGAAGAGACAGAGGTTAGTGTACTGGAAGCTGAGGGAGCTGGAATCTCATGGGAAGAGCATAGCAAAGGGCGAAACCACAGGTGGAAAGAGTTTGCAGTCTCCTCTTAAATACTTTCCTGAATACTAAGCTGCATAGAGTAAGATGCCAAGAAGACAGGCAAAGAACAACTGTTGGAGAATTGTTGGTTGAATAATTCCCAGAGCTCACACAGATCTGGGAGAACCTCGAGTTCCAACCAGCCAGAGTCGAGACCAGGTTGATCCGTGATTCCTCGGTATATTTTTGTTTCATGAATGATGACTTTTAATAAAGTAGCATCTGTGACTGCAAAGGTTCCTCTACTTCTGTTGGTCCTTATATACCATTAGGGAAATGGTGACAACTGATGAAAGAGCTCACTTCAAATATATCCAGTCCTATGATTTCCATCGGTATCTCTATGTGATGGCTCCCAAATCTTGAATTCCTTCCACCCAGGTTTAGCTGTCTTTTGGACATCTCTGCTCAGAAGCATCTCAAATGGGTAGAATTCACTAAATCGTGCAAGAATGAATTAAGTTAACTATACTGCTGTAATGTATAATTTGCTAATTTTTTACATGTTGGTGTTTTATCTCTCTAGTTATGCTGAAAATTTTTGAGATCAAGCATCTGGGTTGTATCCTGGCTTTGTCACTTCCTGTTTCCCCTTGAGCAAAGTTTGGTTTTATCACTTATATACCGAGGATACATACTTCTTAGATTTGTTTGAGAACAAAAATTTAAAGGAGCTCATATGCGTTCAGTGTTTTGTAAGCCGTAAAGGATTATGAAAGAATAAGGTATTATTATATTTCTGCGTTCTCCAACAGAACTTCCCCCACACCCCTCTGCATGCCCCCACACCCACGACAGCGCTAGGCACAGAGAGGGTGCTCGACAGTGTGTGCACAGATACTGATGGACTAATCAGAGATGGCATGATGAGGCTGGAGGAACACTAAATGAAGAATAAGAGGACCTGGCTTCACATTCATCTGTACCACCAACTTTCTGTGTGCGCTCAGGCAATCTCACCTCTCTGGACTTTTCTTTAAAGACTCGGACAATATCTAAGAATCCTTTCTGTTTCCATGGTAGGTAGTTCTGTTAGTCCTGCTTTACGCATCTCAAAGTCAGACTCCAACCCCACGTCTTGCCTTCACCACCAGTTCTATCTTCCTTGTATGGTCTGCTTTCTCCGCCATCTCAGGTGAGGATCTGGAGTGTGATAGTGGATTCTCCATTGAAATCTCTGTAACAAAAGGAAAACACACGTGGAATGCCCTAGAGCCCAATATAACTCTCCGTCAATGGTGGTCCTGGCCTTTTAGTCTCCATTGCTCACAATGGGCAATTGAGGAAACACAGCCAGTTGGCTATTTTTTAAACGAGTCAACAGTATCTTGACTTAGAGTGTTGCTTTTTTTCCCCCTGTGTCAAAAGGGTGGGGCTGGGACCTGTTTCCCCCCAGACATGAGGTGCTGCCCATGTCTGCCTTTACACACTAACCCCTCAAGGCTCAGATCTGGCTCCATCCAATCTTAGGTGTGTCCACTGAGATGGCCAGTGACCAACTTTCTGACTGGCTTTTATTTGTACCCAAGGTGGGAATCAAAATTGCACAGACAAAGCCTCTGTCACTTCTGGGGCTGTTTCTAAAAATAAAGTCCCTGTAATACCCCAAAACACCAGGCATGGGACAGAGCAGTCACAGTTGTTCACTGAACTTTCACCTCCTGGTGGCCAGCAGCCAGCAGCCAGCAGGGCCCCCGAAGGCTGTTTGATGAAATGTGATCCCCAGAGTCCTCTCTCTGATAATTTTAGACTCATCACAAAATAAACTGTCTCAGGATGCCACCTCTGTCCAGCCCCTCCCAGGGCTTTCAGAGGGCACCGGTGACATACTGATGGCCTTGAACTTTCCTCTCAGAACTGTTGTTTCCTAGCAGTTCTGCTTTGGAAATTTTCCCATGGGCTTCGAGAGTATTCTCTCTGTTCTGTTTCTTCAATTCGACAGCGATAAAAATTTGCAAAATATATTTTTTTATATATTAAGATATAAAAATTAATTTCATGCATGTGATGTCCCGTCCTATTTCCTCTATTGCTACCACCTTTTCTCCTTCTCCCTCTTTCAAATGTTACCTGCACTCAGGGATCTGAAATTCTTTGAAAAAGTGGAAAGAGAGGGAAAAAAGTTGTTAGAAAAAAGAAAAAAGACTATGGCATTTAGAGATTGGCTCCAAGATGCCCGCCTCCTAAGAAGCCCAGGTTCTTGGATGCTATGTGCCCTATGTCGACATTGACCCAGGTATGTCTCCACCTAAAGTCAGGGCCCCCCAATGATTTAAACCTGGCAGCAGCTTCGGTGCCCTTTTCTATGAGCAGAAACAGAATTCCCTTTGGGACGCGAGACTAGGGATTTGAAACACACACACATTTCTGATGTCAATGGCAGACTAGAGATGGTGTGAGGGGGAGGGGTGGGCAGTGACAGGTGTGCGGAAAGATGGAAATTAACCTAACCGGAGCTGCCGGAAACAGAGTTGAATGTACCAGAACTCGCCCAAGGACTGAGTTGTCTGGTGTGGCCAATATGCTACTGTAGTGGAAAGAGGTGGCGAAGAACTCATCCTCGTGGGGGCGTCTCTGTATCACAGCACACCTTGCCCAGCTGTTGGGTGCTTTTGTGCATTGCATTCTTCATTATAGAAGGAAATCATAGCCAAGAAGGGAGCCCTTTTAGAGAAAGGCTCAGATCTGTTGTTCCCCTATGTCCTCCCGAACTAGACCGAGAACATGTACTTAGACTTTAGCGTCTGATATTCTCAATTCACTTTAGGAATTTTTTTTTTTTTCTGATAAAAGTTAAAGAGAGTTTCCATTATAACCTTGCTTTATTTCCAACCAAAGACTAAGGTTTGCACTAATGACTTCCTGGCTGGCTGTTCCTCCCCTACTTGAAGCTGACACACAGATTTGTTCTGTTGTTGTTGTTGTTTTAATATATACCTCCTTGCAAAAAAAATCTTAAAAGTATTTCTAAATTATCAAAACTAACTCCAGATGAAGC
>NW_011888809.1:5972622-5983767 GCF_000151845.1 Pteropus vampyrus
ATTGCCTAAGCTGTTTCAAAGAATAAAAATAAAGTTTCTAATACACTTTTAAAGCTGGAAAACCTTGACACTAAAATACGAAATAGAAAAAAAAAAGCTATCGGACGACTCTACTTGCAAATGTGGACTCACAAATACCAAATATAATATTAGCTAATTAAAAAAATTACATACCACCCCCAAGCTGAATTTATTGCAGAAATGAATATGTTTCCACATAAGAAATCAATAACTATAATACAATTTGTTATTCGGTAGAAGAGGAAAAGCCATGTGATCATTTATTGAGATAGTGAAAAGCATTTATCGAATATGTTTCTATAACAATAAGAAAAAATCTTGTAGAAAATGAAATGATAGAGTGCTTTCTTAACTTGATAGAAAAAACTGAAAACAAGAATTATTATATTTTACAATGAAAACTAAAATCATACGTCTTAAATACAAAATTATCACTCTGTCTTAATTACTAAGGCTTTTAAATTATAGTACTTAGTGAATCATATGCCTTCCTCCATGTTCTTTATCAACGTTTTCTTTGTTATTATTGTCCCTTTCTTCTTTCATGAAAACTCTATTTGAGTTGAATTTGATAAATGTGTAGATGAATTTGGGGGAGATGGAAATATTTATGATATTATCTTCCTATGAATGAAGTCGCTATAATTTTCCATTTATTCAGGTATTTATCTCTTTCAAAAAGCGTTGTCATTTTCCTCATAAATTTCTTAAACATGTACTGTTAGCTTTGGTGCTGAATATGTGCTTTGTAATTCTGTTGCTGCTTTAAATGGGATATTTTATTTTCTGTTACATTTTAATTAGATGTTGCTAATTTATAAGACCACATTATTATGTTAGAGCTGGCATAAAAAAATACCACGTACTGGAGGCTGAAACCACAGACATTTACTTTCTCATAGTTCTGGAGGATAAAGTCCAAAATCAAAGCGTTGGCAGGGTTGGTTTCTTTGGAGGCCTCTCTCCTTGGTTTGCAGAGGGTCATCTTCACTGTTCTTGCCCATGGTCCTTCCTCTGTGCGTGCATATCCCTGGTGCTTCTCTGTGTGTGTCCTGATTTCCTCATCTTATTAGGACACCCATAATATTGGAGTAGGGCCCATTTTAATAGCCTCATTTTAACTTTATTATCTCTTCGAAGGCCCTATCTTCAAATACAGTCATATTCTGGGTTACTGGACGTTAGGGCTTCAATGTATAAATTTGGGAAGAACACAATTCAGTTACAGCAGTACTTTCTAGTAGCAGAGGAGAAGCCAGATGCCTAATGATTGTTATACAAACTATTATTTATTTCTGTATGTTAACCTCTCGTTAAAATTAATAGTTTATATTTCTATTAGCATTTTAAAACAGACCATCACATTGTCTAAAAATATTTCCTCTCTTCCTTTCCACTTATTATTCATTCTGTAAAAAATTTTCTAGCCTTATTGCATTGGTTACACTTTCCAGAGCAGTGATGACCAGAGCCAGTGAGTGTGATCATGCTGACTTTTTCTTTGACTTTAACAAGAATATATCCACGGTCACAGTAAATGTGTGCACTGTGGCTTGGAATAGATACTATTCCCCAAATTAAGGCATTTACCTTCTCTTTATAGTGTAGCCAGCTTATTTAACAGGCTAAATTCAGTACTACCCAGGTAGAAATAAATTTCCCGTTTTTTCCTCCCCTCATCGCTCTTGATTAATTTAGCTCTGATGAATTGTTCTCTCCTACTTGAGATGAAATCAAGGTCATAATCCCTGGTTTTGCCAGTTGTCTCAGGTAACAAAATGTTCTCCGGCTACCTTAAGGTTATAAAAGGTCAAGTCCAGCCTAATAATAAAACCCCAGAATTCAGTCCAACTTAAAATTCCCATGCTCCACAAGGGGCCCATCTCAGGGTGCAAACACTGCAGTGAGAGAAAGGGGACACGCTGGCTTCTCACCGTTTCTCAGTGCTCCTTCTCAGGCTCACCGGTTAGTGCTGCGGCCTTTCCAGGACCGGTCTAGGGTGGGAGGAAGAAGAGGTAATGGTAGGAAATATCTTCCTTGACTGTG
Source organism: Pteropus vampyrus (assembly GCF_000151845.1). Taxonomy (NCBI): domain Eukaryota; kingdom Metazoa; phylum Chordata; class Mammalia; order Chiroptera; family Pteropodidae; genus Pteropus; species Pteropus vampyrus. The sequence goes on from NW_011888809.1 coordinate 5,974,690, forward strand.
TAAAAGGGACTAAATGCAAAAAATTCCACTAATAAGTACTGCTTCAAAGAGCCACAAAATCACTCCAAGAAAGGAAAGCCAGCTTTTCAACCTCCACCATATCCAGACATTAGCAATGACAGATCAAGGGACACATTAAGGTCTTCCAAGTGGCTCTTGGAATGGTCCTCTCATATGGTTCAAAGGAGAGATGAGCACCTTCTTCCTCTCCCCAATGCATGAGTACAAGATTGCATAGGACAAGTCTGACTTATCAGCCTTCTAAATTAGATTTTAAAGTTCTTTTATGTTGCCATGAGATGGGTGATGCTAATGCTGTCAGAGTAGGAATTTACTATCCCCTTTCCAAATACTTCATGAGTGGTCAATTGAGCAACTTGCTTTAGAATGTGAAAGTACTTAAAGCTTGATGCTTTGTTCTAAGCTTCTAGAACCTCAGCCCTGATCCAGAGGCAACAGAAAAGATGTCACATTCTGTTAGACCAGTGTTTTTCTTGTTTAATATGAGTGAATATTAAATTTTATCAAATGATATGTCTATATTTATTGAGATGATCATATAATTTTTTTTCGTTAATTCTTAGTGATATCATTTGTATTGGAAGATTCTGTAATGCCGAACCATCCATGCATTCCTAGAGAAAATTCTACTTGTTCATAATGTATTATTTTACACATTGCTGTTTTTGACTCGTACATATTTAATGTGGGACCATTACATTTGTATTCTTAAGCTAGAACAGTCTATAATTTCATTTTCTTATATTGTTCTTGTCAGATTTTTGTGTCATGCTTATGCTAGCCTCAACAAAAGTCTTGGAGAAATAGCTTTTTTTCTGTATACCAAAACAATTTATATAATATAATAATTATCCTTTTCTTGAACATTTGGTGGTCTCAATTACAAAATAGCTTTAGCTTGATGTCTCTATGGAAAAGAGATTTCTACTACTGATCCAATTTCTTTTCAATTTCTTTAGTTATTGATCTATTGAAATGTTTATTATGTCTTTAGTAAATTATTCTTATTTGTATTTTCCTGCAGGTTCCATTTCATCTAAATTTTCAAATTAGTGATATAAAGTCATTCCTAGAAATTTTCTAAGATTGCCTACATCTCCCCTGAATCTATAGAAATGTTCTAGGTTTTGTTCCTAATTTTATTGATCTGTTCCATCTTTCTTTTGTCCTTATTCATTTTGTTAGAAATGTGCCATCTTTATATCTTTAAAAGTGAAACCATTTGCTCTTGTTGAGCATTTCTATTATACTGAATTTACTCTCTAGTTGTTAACTTCTCTCTTATTGTAATATTTCTTTTTTTCTAGTTTCTTTGAGTTCTCTATTCTTTTTATAGCTTCTATTCTTTGAATACCTGAAATTTTTTTTTCTTGTTTTTTAACAAAATCATTTGAATGTATAAATTTCCCTCTAAGTACAACTTTACCTCAACCACATGTTTTTATGTTATTTAGTTATTTAATTCTAAATATTTCATCATTTATACCATTATTTTACTTGAAACCCATGGATTGTTTAGGAGTATGTTTTAATTTTCATGTATATAAATTTTAAAATTATCTTTTAAATATCAGTTTCAGGTTTAACAGAATTGTTCAATTAGAGAATATGATCCTTTATGATCTCAAGTTTTTACGGTATTTTACGTCACTGGATCAATATATGGTCCATCTTTATGAAAGTTTTAAGTGTGCATAAAAATAATATATGTTCTTTATTTGTTCGTGTTCAGAATTCTATATGTACCTATCAGGTCAAGTTTTTAATTTCATCGTTTACATTTTGCATGTTCTCACTAATTTTGTATCCAATTGACTTATCTGGATCTGAAAGAGGTATATTAAAATCAACCATTTTGAATAGTTTGGACAGTTTGATATTTGATGAGTCCTAACATGGGCTTCTTTGTGTTTATGATTCTCGGTGTACATTTAGCATCTCACTTCCTTTGCCACAGTCTTTCAGGCATTCTCAGTGTACATTTAGCATAATTTCTGTCTTTCATCAAGTTATGCATTATACTGCTTGATATTATCTAAGAGATCTCAGGGCACGTTCATTTTTTATTATTTCATTTTTCTCTCTGTTCTTCACCTTGGATACTTTCTATTGTCCTGTCTTCAAATTTACTCACACTTCCTTTGCCACAGTCTTTCAGTCATGAAATCTATCTAGTAATTTTTAAAATTTTCTGAAATGGTATTTTCAGGTCTAGAAATTCCTCTTTTTTCTTCCTATTCATATTCCATGATTTCTTATTTCTCTGCTGAGATTTTTATTCATGGACAGAATGCTTTTTTACTTCATTGAGCATAGTTATAATAACAACTTTTAAAACCTTGTTTGTTTGTTTCAACATCTGGTTTATCTCAGAGTACAGCTCAATTGATTTCCTTTTCTCCTGAGAATGTATTCCATTTTTTTAGTTCTTCATACATTAGATTTTAAACTTGATGCTTATATTTTGAGTGGCATGCAACTATGAGATCATGTGAAATTAGAACAAATTTACAGCTCCTATCTTGAGATCCCCTAAGGCATACGTATTCATGGGGGAGATGGTAGGAAAAATTTCATAAACGAATTTTCTCTCTTTTCTAAGTAGGTATCAAATTCATATCAGTTGGATATGTTTATGATGCGACTACACTTTGTGTATATAGTTGTAACTTTTAAAACCATTTGTGTGTTGCTATCATCATTGAAGATTACACAGCACTTTACAGTTTTTATTGTAAATTGGTCACAACCAATTTTAAGGTAAAACGTATTTCCCAAATGTCGAAAACTTGTCCTCAAATAAGCCCAAGAGACTTTTAAAATCATGATGAAGCTTATGTTCTCAGATTTGCTCTTCCTGTCATTTAGCACAGTTTTAATTGTTTGTTACCATTGATTTCATGTCTATCTCCCTCGCCAGACTATAAATCTTACAAGAGTAGGGGTCATTCCTATCTTATTACTTTTTTATCCTCACACTCATCACTGAGACTAGCTCATGGTAGCTGATCAAAAATTTGAGCAAGTTTTTTATTCTTTCTACACCTAAATTACTTTGTCAGTAAAATTCGAATCATAATAATACTTACCTTACAGGCTTTTAAGTGGTGAACTAGTTAAACCCTGTAAAGCCTTTAATATAGTCCCTGGCAAATAGAAAGAGGTCAGGAATAGAAATTCATTGTAATAATTTTTGTAATTCTGAAAAAAAAATGCTGTTTTCCCAGAATTACTAGAGGTTGACTATATAGGTATCATTAGCCATTTTGTACATAAATTGTAATTTAATAGAATGTTTATAATCTCTTACTCGAAGTTGCTGTTCAACTAAAATCTGTATTTCAATGTCTCTTGTTTGATAAGTTCGGCTGCCACACAATCTTTCTTTAGTGAGTATTACAGGAGAAACACCTATAATTTCTGTTGAGAATAAGATGGAAACAAGGGAGTAGAAAATGGTTCTCCATTTCATAATTTAATTAATGTGTGTGTTTATTTGATTGCCAGAAGTACTGCATTCATGGCAATTCATCAATGATTGTATTAATTGATTATTTTGACATGTAGTTGACTTATCTCTTGAAGAAAAATAATACATTTCAAACTTAATTTCCCACGGTGTCAAAATCTCTTAAACTTGGGTGCACAGGGACAAATTATCAACTTTTGAAGAGAGACATGCTCTATTGTACACAATTGCTTCCCTTGATTGCCCTCTCCTCTGATTGGAGGATTTTGTAGGTAGCCTGATGCTGTTGCTTAGCGCCAGGGTGCAGAATCCCAAACACATGGAACAGTTAAACACCAACTCCCCTCAATGAGTTCACCGCCTCAACTCCGTTTGTAATGTAAATCCTTCAGAGGTGCTTTCTATTCTTAGAAGAAAAGTCACAAACTGGAGGGTGCGTCACCTTCGCAATCAGCACCCCTTTTAGCTCCTAATGTGGAACATATGGTGGTTGAAGAGGTTATAATGTTACAGAAATGTCATTACTGAATTGTTCTGTGTTCACATGTATCATCTGTCACGTAATTGTTTGTTTTATAGCCCATACCTATAATGGGCTAAGTGGGAACTATTTATATCAGTTAACAATGAGTGCCTTTAATTAGTATTTCATGCAACTGGAACATGTTAAGAAAGCTGACACAAAGCTGGCTGGGTTGGGAGCGTCCATGTGAATTTCATTACGGAATTGCTAAGATGTTACAGTTGCACAGGTACCAAGGTTTCTTCAGCTGCCATAAATGCTGTGTAAGTTCAGCACATGTGAAAGTGACAACCCATCACATTGGGTCTCACTCAGCTGATGGACATGTGGAACTCGTCCACTTTGTACCCAAATCCCAAATTCCTCACGGTAGATCATCCAGGAACCTGCACAGGCATGCAGATAACACATTGCAGATCCCACGAAAACCTTGGGGAAGAATGCTGGAAAAAGAAACAACACACAGAGCCTTTGTGGTACAAGTGTTTAATGCTAAGTGAGAGCTCAACAGATAGATAAAGTGTTTTCGTTAACTGGCACAAATGGTTCCATTTTCCCCACTCTCATTTGAAGACATTTTCATTGATTCAAAGACTCCTCATCAACATCCTAGATGCACGAAAGCAAACCTGGGTTTAGTAGACAATGAAGATGTAGTTACATGTCTAGACCTATAAGAAAGTGTCTCAAATGAAATATATTGAAGAAGATGGCCGTGTCGGCAAAGCATCCTTTAATTCCTTTGAAAAGGAATCCCCACCAAGACTACGATACAGGCTGGAGAGCCATTCTAAACAAACTCTGAGCAAGTCCACGGGGTATGCCCTCTCGCCCTTTCAGGATTTTGTAAGGTATGCACAGTATATTCAGTCTGTCATCTTGGTTTACAGAATCAGACACCGTTTTCACATGTTGATCACAGCTCCTGAAAGAATGCTAATTGTTTTGTCAAACTAAAATGAATGGCGGAGTTTTATAATTTTTTGCGTGTGATTTATTACTTAGGGGAAAAGCAATTCTGGTGATTTTTTTTTTTTTTGACAATGCAGTCTGTGTTATTATAGAAGTTAGTAATAGGCTTCGTGTCATTTTCCGTAAAATCTTTAAAGTGCTGGTTAGTGAAGATTTCTGATAGCTCTGGTGGATATATCTTGCAATCAGAGGCCGCTCATGCAGGCCAAAGTGTCCTTGCTTGGTAAATACACCCAGACCACCAAATATCTCTCTCCATCACAGAAAATCCTGGAATCTGAACCAGTGGAAAATTACTAGCAGGTCTCTGCTCCTTGTTACCTATGTTAACCAATAAGTATATCGTTGAGGACAGTAGTTGCTAGTAAACATACATTACTTGGGGCAGTAAGGGGTCAAGTATCCAGTGCCCATGTTCTTACCATATTTTTAGCCATGACTGACTGTCTGCAGTATTTTGCTATGGGTTTTGTTCATTCCCAGAGAACCCAATTAACTTCTCTGTCTGTATCAATAGTTGGATCTCTACATGTAACTAAATCTACTTCACATCAACTAGATAGACCTCATTTACGTGCACATGGTCATAACCGACCTTTGAACCACACATTCACATTGAATCTCTTTGTCCTAGGATTTAAAGTGTATCTCATGTAAGCAACAAGGGGTTGACTGTGAGTCTTTAGTACAATCAGCAACTTGCTTTTTCTGACAGAAGTCTTGTCTTATCTATATTTGCTGTTATTTTTTAATGGTTGTCATCTTTCAGTTCTGCATTTTTATACATAATTCTTATATATGTCTTTTTATATGTGATATCCATAGTAACATTCACTTTTAATTTCAGTCAAAATCATATATGAGTATAACCTTTTATTTTAGTATTTTTCTGATATCTTTAGCATTAATATTTTAGTGCAAATGCTTTAATTGCTTCTTCTATTGAATTACATTGAAAGGTTGATTTTGAAGTCCTATAAGGCATCTTGCCACTTCCAAGTCAAGATACAGAATGTAGAACAAAAGAAGATAAAAATAAAATGTTTTACATGTAGAATATGTCCACGGCCCATTGGAGCTTTGGAAGGCTCTGAGGTCACTATAAGCCCCCTACTGCCTATAAGAGCCCCTTTAGGTTTTATGTATCCTCAATGAAAATAAAGCCTAGGGTTGCAGCCTGCACAAGATATCTGAGTTTTATTGGGTTTCTGGTGACATCAAAATAAATGCCACCATCAAACTTGCTGACTGGATGTATACAAAACAATCCAGGGAGGGAAGAGGAGCAGACAGTATGGTCTTGGAGCTGAGAGTTCCTATTCCATTGAAGAAAAGTCGTTATCAGACAAGAATAGGAGAGGGCTGCAGAAATGGGGGTGCACCCAGGGAACAGGTTCAACCACTGAACTGAATGGCGTGTGGGCAATGAAAAGGGAGATGAGATCAACAGTGAGGACTGTGGCTGAAGGTGGTGAGTGAGGAAGGCTAGGAATTAGCTCTCCTGCTACAGCGAAAGGGTCTTCTGACTAATTGAGTCCATTGTACCAAGCTGGAACTTTTGCTGACCCAACTCAGTGAGAAAAATTGTCAAGATGTTTTCTTGGGAAACCCAAGACAAATTAGAGGATCATGGTACCATGAAAAAGCCCACTATTTGCTTAATTGAGTATTACTCCATTACTAAATTCTAACCAAATAAAACATCCTAGGCAAATACTGATCAAGACAAAAACATGTCTAAAAAGAATTTTAAATAACTTCGATGGCATACAGAATCATAGAGCATCTTCTATCTCATATTTTTTATGTATTAATAAAGTTCAAAGACCTTTAATTCTGAAGTCACTGAGAGCTGGATAATGAACAAGTTTGTCTTACATGAAGTCAAGAAGGGCTTAGGTCATAGTTAATCCAAAGTCTCTTATCGAGTAGAAAAATAGAACAAAGAAAAGTTTAAGTATTATGAAGACAAAAACATCCTAACTTGTTTCCTTTTCTTGGGCCTGTAAATATGCACACATGTCAACTAGGTCAGATTGGAAGACAGTATTGTAGATACCAATAAAATGCTTTGCCAACAATAGTCACTAGAAATACAGTAGCTTGTAAACTAAGTATGCTTAAAGTAGCAGAAAACTATGACAGCTAATGTATTATATGAGATCGTATGATTAAATCTAAGTGTGTGGATTCAATTATAATTACAGATGTAGGAGACGGTACATTGGCAGACAGACTTGCCAAGCTCAGCTTGGAAAATAAAGCAACCAAAACTGGGACCAGACCATGAAAAGAATCTCTCTTTGATAGCATGCTGCCCCCGGAGAATAGTTATTGGGAGGTGGACAGGGATTAGAACAGACTACAATACGATTGGAGATGATGATTAGATGAGTCAATGATTTCCGTATCGTTAAAGGAGTACATAACTAATACTCGAAATACCAGGTAAGCAACATCGGTGAGGAAGTGCCCTGTGGCTTAGTCATTCCTGTATTGACTTAAGACAGCTAAAACAGCAGAGCTCCCCACTGTCTCTGCCACTCTGCTAGAAAAACTTATGACATTCTTGGGGGTAGGACACAGAGGGCATGTTTGTGTGTCTGTGCTGATAAATGGCTTCCTGGATGGTATGCCCTTTTTTGGCCGGTAAGTGGGGACCAGTTTGGTTTACTTATTTGAAATCCAAGAATCCCCAAATAAGTTAAATAGGATATTAATGCAACATCATTGAAAAGTCATTTCATTTTTTGAATTGAAGTACCAGTAGATCACAGCTAACAGATATTGAGTGCTTACTATGTGTCAGGCACTTAGTTAAACATTTTACATTTTTAATTTATTTATTTCTTTTAGAAATTTTAGGAAGTAGACACTATTATTCTTGACTTAATTTTATAGATGAAGAATATGAGGCTTAAAAAAGTTAAGTTACTTCTTATAGGTGGCCTAGCTATTCAGGCAGAGCCAGGGCTCAAATCGAGCTCATCAGACTTGAGTCTGGGTTCTTTTCCACATTCTTTTGTTTCCCAGGAGGCATCTAAACACATTTCACCTAGCTATCCCATGAAGTTATGAGAAAAAGAGAAATGGGGGAGACAAAATAATGGCCCCCAAAGATGTCCACATTATAACTTGCAAAATCTGTGAATATGTTTCCATGACAAAAGGGACTTTGCAGCTTTAATTAAATTAAGAGTCTCGATAGCAGGAAATTATGCCTGATGACCTGGGCGGGTCCAGTGTAATCATAAAGATCCTTATATAAAAAGGAGGCAAAAGTACCAAAGTCATTAAAAGGCAATGCGAAGACAGAACCAAAGAGGGGAGTGATGGCTTTGAGGATAGAGGAAGGGGCTCTGAGCCAAAGAATATGGGCGGACTCCAGAATCTGAAAAGAGGAAGACAACGGCTTCTCTTCAGGAATCTCCAGAAGGAATACAGCCCTACCAGCACCTTGATCTTAGCCCAATGGAAGCCATGTTGAACTTCTAACCTATATGTAGAACACAGGAATAAATGTGTATGGCTTTAAACGTCTACATTTGTGGTAGTTATAACATCAAGAGGAAGTTGTACAGGGAACTACCGAAATTAAAATGTAAAAGTCTTCCATAGAAAAAAATTCAGGCCAAATGTATGCTAATGGCATTTTAATGGTGGTACATTGAGAAAAATATCCTTGGACTTTATATCCTCTGAGAAGCAGGCTAGATCGCGTGTAATCAGAAAAGCTCACGGCTTACCACGTGCCTTCCCCTAGCTTGTAGGGATTGATCCAACCAGAACAAATAAACCACTGCTGAGACAGCAAATGCCAGTCCTGTGCCCTAAGCTGGATCTCTAGCCCAGTCAACTCCTCTTTCCCCACATGGACTCAGTACAGAGGGGGTGGAGTAGAACAGATCTTAGCACATTGTGTTCTGAGATGCTTCGCTATCCAAGGAAATCAATAAATTTCCCATGTACAAATAATAGCCAGATGGAAAATATAATGAAGGAGAAAACCTATTTATAATAGCAACAAAAAACATAAATGCTTAGGAATAAATTTAGGAAGAAGTGTTTGAATCCAGTATGGAAAAAAAAAAAA
>NW_011888809.1:5984061-5987054 GCF_000151845.1 Pteropus vampyrus
AAACCGGAGAGTCATTTGTAAATAGATAAAACTGGATCCATGTTACACAATATACTAAGGATTAAGTTCTAAACAAATCAGAAATGTAAACATAAAAAAAAGAAACAAGTATAGACAAAAATATGGGAGAATTCCTTACAACTTGGATGTAGAATTTCTATGATGCTTTTGCCTATTCTTTTAACATTTCTGTTATCTCTCTTAGATGTTTCTCTTACATGCAATATATGTTTGGATTTAGTTTTCGTGACCAAATTTATAAAACTTTTAATAGATTAGTTCTATTTACATGTATTCATATAATTAATATATATGCATATGTAAATATACATATATATATATTTTTTTTATCTTAATTCTGCCATCATATGGTTTCACTTTTAAATGCTTCCTTGAAATCCATTACCTATGCTGGCTATGGCATAGATTCAATTGTTCTGTATTTGTTTTTCTTTGAAAATAGTGTGACTTCCAATCAATAGACTCAATATTTCTTTAATCCCTTGAATTTTTCCTTTATACATTTTCATTATACATTGTGTTTCATTTACTGGATTCTTCACTGCAGAGGTTCTAGTCACCTTTAGACTAGATTGTATCATTCCCTTTTCTAATTGCTTTAATATCTTAATCTTTTTTCCCCTTGATATTTATTATGATAATTTTAAACCTTTCTTATGTGTCAGTAATTCAGTTTCAAGTAGTCAACCCTGTTGCAATCTGTTTCTAATTAATTATATTTTCTGTGATATAGAAATACAATTAGTGTTCAGTGGTGTTTTGGTCCACAAACCTTTTCATCTTAGTCTGTTGTTTTAACATCTCATCTCCGAAATCACCTTGACTAGATTCCTTGTCTTTCTTTTGCTTGTGGTATCCCTTCTTGTCTCTCATCCATTATCATAAACTTCATCATCTTCTCTTTCTACAGCGTATGTGCAAGCTTTCTCCAACTTTTGTCAGCATCGTCTAATCCTTTTTTTATTTGTATTGATACAACATGAATAATTCTCTCTCCGAGTCCTTTCCCATCTTTCTAGCAAATCCCACAGATAATATATTGTGTAGGAATATCGTTACAGTCTGTTTTATCCATTAAGCTTTTCAGTGCTCCTTGTAAAGGGTTGGAACATGAAATTATTATTCATATATAAAGGACAAATAGAAAACTAAAGAAATCAAATGTAATGATTTGTTAATGGATGTCTAGAAAATGTCGTATTAGGCCAAATTTTTTCATTGTAAAATTCAATATTAGTAAAAAAATTCCACTATACTCGAAAGGAATTGTACGTTCAATTTTCTTATTTTGTAGGAATTCCAGAGCTTACATGATCATTGTGAATTAACCATTATAATTTTTATATTTAATAAACTACTTGAAACAAAAGTAGTTTTCAAAGCCAGATTATAAAGGAATTTCTAAAAAATTATGGGCAAAATTTATATTTAATGGCGATATGGGTGAATGTTAATACATTTGTTAGACTGGGGCAGAGATTCCAAAAGTAAGACTGTAGAATGACAAGTGCCACGAATGTCCCTGCATTCCCAGATGGCAGATAATTTCTCAGTCCAGTCAAAAGGCCCGGGAGTCCCGGCCTCAGTCACAGAGTTACCCGTTAACACTCTCTTACCCATCTTGACGTCTCTGATGCCAGGAGCCATTTCTACGTCCTCCCAAGCAAAACAGGGAAAAGAGTCGGTAAAAGTGGTTGTGGAGGATCCGCGTCGTATTTATGGTGGCCCTGCAGCTTTTGAAAGCCTCTCCTGCAGTTTCGTGTTTTCTTACATTATGGGTCCTCCTCTCCCAGGTAGTAAATAGAAACTAATTTTTCTAGTCTTCGTGCAGCCGGGTCACAGGACGCGACCCCCATTGCCGCTGATCGTACTTACCCCGCAGGCTATAAGAACTGAAGCTGGACCTCCCTGGTGAAATCTGTGCCTTTGCCCCGTCCCTGGCATGCTGGAACGGAATCTCTTTTTCTGGTCTAGGAGGATAGTGGAGCTTGGTGGAGACTGAGGCTTTCAGATGCAGTGATGACAGAGGCCCTAGCACCCCAGGGCGGGCTCTGTGGGGTGCCCTGCAGCCCTTGGACACAGAGATGGCGAGATCCTCTCTTGCAGGCAGTCCTGTGATGAGCTTGGTGTAGTTCCAGGCTGCATAGCTGTCAGCCTCATTCTCTGGCTTTCCTAGCGTTGCTATGGGTTTCCTCCAGGAAAAAAAAAGTTTCTCCTTACTAATCACGTGACTGGCCAACTCTGATTTTGCTGCCTGTGATAAAAGTCCACACACAGTGCCAGGAGGGAAAACTCCTCTGGGTTCTTAGTGTGACACTTTTCCTTCCTGCTGCTGCTAATGTATTGTCCCTTTGTATTCTCTTTGCTTAAAATTATTCTTTGTTCATCTAGACAACTGGATCTAGGCTAGGGCTGCTAGATTTAGAAAATTAAAAATACAGGATGCATCAGATATGAAATGTCCAGACAGGTGAGTGCATAGAGACCAAACAGAGACTAATATAGAGAAATGTTTGCCTCTGGCTGGCAGAGTTGTGAAGTGACTGCTAACGAGTATTTTTCCTTCTGGAGTAAAGAAAATGTTCTAAACAGAGATTATGGTGATGGTTGTACAAGTCAGTGAATATACTAAAAACCATTAAATTGTATACTTTAATTGGGTGCATTTTATGGTATAGGAATTATTACTCAGGAAAGATATCAAAAAATGTAAGACACCTAGTTAAATTTGAACTTTGGATAAACAAAAAATAATGGTTAGTATGTCCTATGTAATATTTGGGATGTACTAAAAATATATTTCTTGTTTATTTGAAATTAAAATTTAACTGGGTGTCCTGTATTTTTTCTGGCAAACCTTGTCTAGATTTTTAGGATACCTTTGCTTTTCTACCCCTCTTCACTTCACATAAGAATAGCAAACCCCAGAAAATGTTTTTATTTTTATTTTTTAAACGTCAGGCTCTTAGCTG
>NW_011888809.1:5988055-5991285 GCF_000151845.1 Pteropus vampyrus
AGGAAGCTAGCCTACTAAAAATTTATGCAGTGTAACATGTGCATGAACAGACCAGTGGAAAAACATAAAAACTCCAGAAATATTTTTTTAATTAATGTATGATAGAGGTGGCATCTCACATTATGGAGGGAAGGGAGAGACTATTCAATAAATGATGGCGAGATAACAGGAGAGCCACGTGAATAGAGATAAAATTGGATGTATTGCACCCTGTATGCTAGAATGAATGATCAGGATTTCATTGAAAATTAAAATGTAAAAATTTTTTTAAAAATGAAATCACAGCAAATACTAAAAGGAGAGATAGTACATTGCTCGTACTGTGTGCATGAGCAAAACGTTGCTAGCTATGACTCAAAATCCAACAGCAATAGACATGAAGAAAAAAACACATTAATTTGATTACTTAAAAATTAAAAAATAATTCTCTGTGACAAAAATAATTTAAGAACAACAAATATTGGAAACTTATATTACATACAAATAATATACCTAATGTTGGGTCCAACCATGTGAAACTCTTCAATCGTTGATGTACAAAAATGGCCGTTTCATATTGATTAACCTAATATATAAAGAATGTCTAAAAAAGGGAACAAAAAATGTAACAACTGTATAGAAAAAGAGTTTAGAAATATGAACACACAATTCACGAGAAAAAATGCAAATGGCTTGTAATTCATATAAAAAATATTCGGTCTCACTCATGATAAGAAAATACATTTTCAAACAACAGAGAAATACTATTTCTCACATATTACATTAGTACAAATCTCAAATGTCGACAACATATGCTGTTTGTGAGGCTGTGGGGAACTAGGCACCCTCATTTGTTGGTGGTGGGGGTGTAAGTTGTATACCCCTCGTGGACAGGAGAAGTGGGTACCACCCAGCATAATTATGTGTATAATAAACCACCCAGCATAATTATGTGTATACTTAGCAAGCCTACTTCTAAGAATACTTGGGGGTTCATTATATATTTCTATTTACTTCTGAATATGTTTCAAATCTTCCATAATAAAAGGTTAGTGAAAAAATACAAATAAAAACAGGAAACGGAGGATGTTATTTAAACTGGTCAAGGTTTCTGAGTGTCCCATTTATCTACATGCCAATCTTCTCACAGAAGCATGGCTACAGCTCAAGATGACCTGGTTCTCATTCTAGTTCAAGGTTGGGATCCTCTCTCATGGAGATATGCGCTACATTAGGGTTTTTAGAAATTCCAAATAAGTGTACATAGATGGCAGAATGAGTTTTCAAAACCAGGTGTACTAAAACTGACTAGCCTCATTTTTCCAATAACTAAATAATTTCTTTCATGAAGGCTGTTTTTTCTGGGCGGCAGAAGCTTAATTCAATCAATCACCACCCTCATTCCTTTCGCCTGGGCTATGCAGAACTAAGGGGCTTACACACATCAAGATATGTGGGAAAGGGGGGTGTTGGCTGTCCAGGTTTGTCTGTCCATCATGTCGGCCTCCCAAGACACCCTCACGGGCTCTCCATGCAGACCTCACTGTGCCTCCTCAGCAAGGTCTGTTCCAGTCTGTTGGTTCTCTCTGCCAAAGTCATTCTGAGTTCAGTGATAGGACACTAACTATACTAATATTATTGTACCACTCCAGACAGATGCAAGACCTCAGGAGTTCAGCTCAGATCCATCCATCTAGGCCTACCCATTTCCACCTTACATCTTGTTTGTTTCCCAAAATCTTCCCAAGGGAATGATTGGGCATGAGATAAAGACCTCTCTACTATTGAGGTCACCCACCACCACCACCTACATATCCTCCTTTCTTGAAGTTATACAATTCCTGCTCACTCCTTACTCCATGCTAACTTTTGTCTTTCCCCCAAGATTTGAAATCTTTGTTTAGACTAGAGAGATGATCGTAAAAGCTTTTCCTATTCACTATGAAGTCTTCCAAAGAAATGTACTAAATAAATGTACTAGAACTATATGTTTCAAATATGTAAGTGGTAGATTCGAGGGTCCCAAACTCAAAATCAACCGAGAGACATGAATGTCTATCAGAGATAAACTATGATACATATTACTAATATAGTTGATTGGGAGAATGTGGTTTAGATCGGTGGTCTAATTGGTCTCCCTAGCACTTTCCTTAAATTATACAGCCTAGCAGTTTGCTGGTCTAATTCACAATCGTGAGCCTTCTTTGCACAAGGCAGACCTCTGTCACTTGGTGGAAAGTAGTGCCGGTTGTTTGCATCCTGCAAAAATACTAGCACTCCAAATAAAGAAAGATCAACAAGATTGCTTCTTCCAAACTCGCTAATCAGGTAACTCACCTCTCATTCACGGGAAGGGATGAGTAAGGAAGGTGCAGAGGCCCAGAATGTTACTTCACCGGAAGTTGTTTCATATGGAAACATAAAGCTTGGGAAACAGAAATTCTCTTGTAACTATGATGATGAGTGGGGATAAAATCCACCTGGAGAATAATGTGCACTAGGAGTTCGTTTTTATACATGTGTGTAAATACATAAAATATGGAAATTAGAATACCATTAGGTCGCCTTTAGGAAAAGATGGGGGAGGGAATGAATATCACTGAATAAAAAATATCAGTTTTGAATTTTTTTTATAAAAAGGAATATGAAACTTGTAATGATTTTTAATTTGAGGAGATATAAATATAGGTTTCTTTTTAATATTTAGATTCTTGCATAATGAAGTATCATTTCCCAGTAGTGCCAAACACTCATTTTCTTGCTTCTCTTCATGTACCAATTTGTGGTTTCCAAGGTACTCACAAATGAGTGTGGTACTCACCAGAGGCCTCTGTCAGTCCGCCCCTTAGGAGTGCTGCGTGGGGAAACCATGGAGGTTGTCAGGATATTTAGAAATGGATGGACAGCTCCGGTGCTGTCCACATAGCTGCGTCCTCTGTGAAGGTTACTGATAGACTGAAGCTTTGTATAAGTTCTTAATTCATGGATCCCACCTCACCCTGTTGGGAGCAGCTTCACTCCAGCTAACTGCTCTTGCTCCCTCCATCTGGGTTTCAGGAACACAAAGGACTTCAGAGGAGAGCTTCTCCTCTCCTCAGGGTGGCGGGTGGGTTAATTCAGCTCTGACAGATCCTTTTTCTTTAGTGGAGACCAAACACCATTGGCTTGATTTCATGAGATGGGCATTCTAGGGAAAGAACTACTGGGCAGCTAGATCAGGGAAGCCCAGAAAGAATTCTCCGATGAGTACT
>NW_011888809.1:5992225-5994254 GCF_000151845.1 Pteropus vampyrus
TAACTTTAATTTTATTTTAAATTCATATTAAAGTAATTGCATCAAGCTGGGATTAGGTACCGTCTCTGACTCTCCCGCTCCAGAGTTAACCATTTCAAATAGAGTTATTTTAACGATAGTCATTTTAAAAGGCGAGGAGATTAAAAATAAGCTGGAGATTCCTGCCTACTGTGGTTTTACATCAGTAATACCCCTAAGTGCTTCTCCCCCAGCCTGGACATCAGTCACCCATTTCTCCATCTGTTCGAAGAAAGAGCATCCATCTGAGCAAATTGCCTGGTGGAGAGACCACAAAACAGTACACAAATCTTTGGACAGTGTGACAGTTTAGCTGTACTTTGATCATTAAGAATGTGAGTGTTCAAAGTTGGTTTGATGATGTTCTTAATATAACAACTCTTACAAGGTGCAGCCTATGGCATGAGCACTGGGGCAGGAAGTCACACAGAGCAGGGTCCAGTGCCTGCTCAGTGGGTCTCTAGCATTCTAACTTTAGAAAATTGATTTCTCTTGGCCTCAGTATTCTAAACTAAAATTAGGGCATTTATAAAATGTCAAGGGTTTTGTCAAAGCCTGATGTTCTAGGAATTCTCATCTGGCAAAGCTCTCCAGAGGTGAGCAGGAGGAAGGGAGCCATTTGTGCAGAGCGTGATGGTTCTTTCATTTACTCCTCTCTGTGTGCCTGTGAGCCCAGACTTGGCCACTTCGGAAAGTGCAAAAGTTCTCTGACTTAGGCAATTTCAGGCTGTCATGGGGCACGGTCCATGTCATATGTAGGGAAAATCAGGAAGGTCTCTAATTCAGCTTTTTCTTGACAAAACACTATTCCAGATTCCCATACACAAGGGAGCCCGGCACTGTCAGATGGGTGAGACTCCTTCAGCAGATGGGCTGCTGCTGAGTTCACAGAGCGGGTAAAAGCAGACAGTCCCGCGAGAGGAGGATTGTATGTGGGCGGGGTCAGGACAGACTCACGGAGGTGAGCGCTGGGTGAAGAGAGCGCCACAAATGGAGAATAAGGTCCGTCATGCAGGAGAGCAGAGAGGCTGATGCTCCAGGACCAGCCCGAGTCAGATTAGAGGGACGCTTCCTGACCTTGGCCATTTGGGACCATAGACCTATTCCTCCCATGCAGCTCATTCTGTTGACCCTAGTATCACAGTGTAGACATGAGTGAGCTCCCAGAGTGCGGGGGGCAGGGAGCGGGTCAGAGCACCATGTTTACACCCATCATTCCAAGTTCTGAGTCGGTGTCTACCTGCGCTGGACAAAGATCACTCCTTGGAAACCGAGTATCTCTTATTCCATTTAGAAGAATTTCCACATAACTTTTTTTTGTGCTCTTAAAATTTAAGTGCACAGATGTGATCTTGGAGGCTCTTAGCTACTCTGAGACTCATGCTTCACACAGAATTCAAAAGTCTTTGATTTTCTTTTTTTGAACAAAAACATAAGGATTAGAACTGGTAACATTTTCCATGCTGTGGCCCTCAACTTAATTTTCCCAAATAATTTTTCTTCTGCTAAATATAGAGCAGAATCACTTGTAGAGTGGCTTCAATATATATTTTTTTCATTTATAATATTTAGAAGAAACGGAATAGAAGTTTCATCTCACTTTCCTTTGTATAAGTCGAGAAAAAAAACTTAATCTTTTTAATAATTGCCTCTACTATCTCCATAATGGATTGTCCCTATGTTTTTGGCTACATATTCTTTGATGACCTTTCCATATAAGAAGAATTTGGGTGTAGAGAGAATAAAAAGATTATTTAGTCTTTCTTTTAGTGTGATTGATCAAAATGGTTTTTTTTTTTTTTTTTTTTTTTTTTTACCATTTATAGTTTTGGCAACTTTATTTCAGTTTTACAACTTGCTATTGGTAATATTGTAAATCTTTAAGATTTAGGAAAACCTCTTTCAAGCGACTGATATAAGAATGCTTGAGATTTGAAAGAATTTCACATGGACGAGTTTCTAGCTCCATCCACGCCCTTCGTTTCCTCGGAACAGGTGTATGTGCTGATGG
>NW_011888809.1:5994304-6002190 GCF_000151845.1 Pteropus vampyrus
TTTTTTTCATTTATAATATTTAGAAGAAACGGAATAGAAGTTTCATCTCACTTTCCTTTGTATAAGTCGAGAAAAAAAACTTAATCTTTTTAATAATTGCCTCTACTATCTCCATAATGGATTGTCCCTATGTTTTTGGCTACATATTCTTTGATGACCTTTCCATATAAGAAGAATTTGGGTGTAGAGAGAATAAAAAGATTATTTAGTCTTTCTTTTAGTGTGATTGATCAAAATGGTTTTTTTTTTTTTTTTTTTTTTTTTTTACCATTTATAGTTTTGGCAACTTTATTTCAGTTTTACAACTTGCTATTGGTAATATTGTAAATCTTTAAGATTTAGGAAAACCTCTTTCAAGCGACTGATATAAGAATGCTTGAGATTTGAAAGAATTTCACATGGACGAGTTTCTAGCTCCATCCACGCCCTTCGTTTCCTCGGAACAGGTGTATGTGCTGATGGTGACTCCGGTCTCCACCGTCATGGCACAGTGCCTGGTCTTTCTGCAAGGCAGGCATAGGAATCTTCCTGGAAGCCATCCCAGCGTGAAGGAGGGCGTGGCAGAGAGAAAGACAGAGGGGAAAGAGACAGCACTTTTAACTGATCTCAGTTAAATATCCTACTTTTTTTTTGGAAATTTACCAAAACATATGACAATGTTGTACCTTGCTAGACTCCTGCCAGTGTCTTGGGAAGGACCTGGACAAGTGAGGGGGAACTGAAGCTTTGCCTTTGCCAGTTTCATGATAAATCTCTTACTAGACAGTCCAATGAACTGAGGCCTCAGACCGCTGCTCTCAGGCTTTTATTATATATTCCTTATTTGCAGTCTGCATCCCTAAGCCTGATGTTACCTTGCCTGGGAAGACCCTCCCCGAATTCCAAGACCAAGTTAGATGCTCGCCCCGTGTGTTCCAGTGGCACCCTGTGCTCCCCTTTTTTGTAATACCCACCACTCTGCATTGCCATTGTCCACTAGTCTGTCTCCCCAAGGAGATGAGATATTCTAGTAAAGGTGGGGAGCCTGCCTTCTTCACCACTGCACCTCCAGTGCCTTTCAGAGTACCTGGTACTCAGTGATGCTTGTTAACTGAATGATGAGCAAATAAAAGAATCAGCAGTTGCTCGGCTTGTTCCTAGGATTTAGCCACCCTACTGATGATCTGTCCTTTGGTCCCAAGCCCCCTTGATGAATGCTTTGTCAGTGACTACTCATCCAATTCAAACTTGACCTCCATCACTGGAATTCAATCTTCTCAATTTTGTTTGGCCTTTTGTCACCAGCCCCTGCTTCCTGCTGCCTCCTCCTTCCTGAAAGCAGCCGGAGTCTGTGAAATAAAAACAGCTACAATCCTGCCCTTCTCATTGCTGCCCTTCACTCTTGTATACTCACAGTATTTTCACATACATGTCATTAGATCTTCCCCATAAAACTGGCAGCATGGCAGGGAAATTTTGTCCCATATTATAGACAAGGGAGAAGCTGGATAAGGAGGAGGAGAAAAGAAAGAGGAGAAGAAGAAGAAAGGACAAAGGAGAGAAAAACTCACAGATTTGAAATGATTTAGCCAATATCACAAAGAGACCTGAAACCAGTATGTGAGCTTTATAAGTCCCAGTCAGGGCTCTTTGCACTAAAATGTCCTTTTAAGACAGTGCAACGAAGCACTACACTTTCACCTTCAGAGACTTAAGAAAGAGTCTGAGAAGCCAAAATGGTGATGAAGCTTTTTAGAGCAGGTGAGATTTCAGTTGAAGCTTAGAGTTCGACGAGGATTTGAAAAGGACACATTCTTGGGGCAACAGGGAAAGCAAATGCTCGGGGATGTTAGAACACTCGCTGGCCACTCTTGTCATTTGCACCCAATACCTTTCCTTTCCAAGAAGAAGAACTCACAGTCATATCAGCATAGCAAACTAGCCAGTGTGCAAAGTGTACTTTCAAGTGACCAGATGTCTAAACTGTGCACAGTGCACATGTCTTGGCTTTGCACAGAAATGGTAAGCCGAAAGTTCAAGGCATCTAGTGATTCAGTGAGGCCACGATGAGTGCCGAAAGTGCAGGTTGCTCGTTGCCCTTGACCCTTGCTTTCCTCTACATGTCAGCATTAGCCTGCCTGCATATCTCAAAAGAAGATGGAAAAACACCATCTGCAGGGACAGCTGAGCGCCCCACAGGAGCATAGAATTGCCTCAAAATACAAGGGCTCGTGAACATTTTACATCCCCTTTGGAAATCCCCCTACACTCTGCCTCACTGGTTTCCTGGTACAAGATCTAATAAATCTGCACACTCAGCTTAAACTTAGTGCCAGGCCTCATAATGGAATAATTACATGTGTTTTGTGTGTCAGAGACCTGACAGAAAGATTATACAACATAGTGCAGCAATCGTTGGAGTTTTGGCAGACGAAGAAGGAGATAAATATGTGTCTAGGGGAGAAAAATGGCAGCTCATGGATTTGCCGCCTTGATGTCATTCAGTCATTCAGCAAAAATGTATTAAGTTTAGGTCAACGCACATTTATCAAGTGCCTCCTATGTGGACAGGCATTGTGTTACGTCCTGTGAGCACAGAGGTGTACAAGACACATCATTTATCCTTGGAGTTTATGGAGAAGCCCAACAGAAGACACAGACACGTAAGAGGTGATTTTAGTATAACATCGTAAGTGCCGTGGTAGAGGTTGTGACAGGGTAGGGAGGTTATATAAAGGAAGGGTACTTAGCACAGCCTGGAGGATCAGAGGGAGCTTCTGCAGGAGGGGTCTGGAGGGATGAGCAGGACAAAGGGGGAGGAGAGCTCCAAGCAGAGGAAACAACATGGACAAAAGTTCAGAAGTACCTGGTACATGTGGCAAAGAAGAGAGGGATGGACGTAAAGGGACTAAATAGCCGTTTGATGTTACTAGTGAAAAAGGGATTGGTAAGTGCTGTTAGGGCTTTAAAGATGAAGCATAGACAGTTCTATCAAGGAACTTACCGATTACGACGCATTTAACATTATAGTAACATGTCTCCATCATATAAAAGATATCAAGCCCAATAAGAAGGGCTAAAGTGCCCAAAGTGAGTTAGAGAATGCCACAGAATGAGTTTATAAACAGGCAAAGGCATTAGCTGGCAGGAAGAGATCAAGGACATGGAGAGACTTGAACAGAAGAAAAGAGAAGCCATGGGTAGGTTGAAAAGAAAGAGGTCATTCCAGGGGAAGGGAACTTCGATCAAAGACTTGGGGTTAGCATTGATTCCAGTCATTTTAGGCTTGCATAGGAAGCAAGACCATTTTTTAAAAATTCAAAATAAAAAAAAAAAGTTTCTTTATATATAAAGCACTCTAAGTGGGAGAAATAGCTTCCCTAGTAGATCAGGCTCGGAAGGAAGCATAAGATAGCCACTCATGGGCTAGACTGTAGAAGTCCAAGGAAGAGATGTTACGGGCAATGCTTTTGTAATCCAATGCTAATTGTTTTTCATTGATTGCTGGGAACACCCTGTTGCAAAGTAGAGAATACAAGTATGACTCTGGATCAGAGAAATTAAAGAAACGTTCAGCAAGAAACCTAATATATGCAGGTGTTTAATGCTCCCCCCCCACCACCACCGTGGTCTATTAAAAAGGACAGTTATGTCTAAGTAACCTTATAATTTGTTATGGAAACCGAGACAATTTTGTTTGGGACAAATGCTAAACAAGACAAGTTGCCAGGAAAAGCAGTGTAAGTCAGGATGTCTCGGCAACAGGGACATGTGGTCCCTGAATCGTCAGCGTCCAGTCAGGAAAACAGAAATTATGCTAAGCATTTCAACGGAGAGAATTCAATAGAGAAAATGGGTTAAATGGGTAAGAAGTCTAAGAAAACGCAGTGGGAGCACCATGGTAACACAAAGGTGATGGGAGTGGGGTTACAAGGGCAAAAGTTGGGGTCGCCAGAACCTAGAAGCTCAGAGGATGAACCCTACAGAGCTGGGGCTCAGCCCTTTGTGGGGAGGGATCACTTCCCTTCTGCTTCTGGAAGGCGTGGGAAGCTCAGGAGAGGAAGTCCAATCCTCTGAGGAGAGGGTGCTGCCTGCTGCCGATGGCATCTTCCTAGGATATGAACCGAGGCTGGCTCTGGGAGTGCAGAAAGCAGCTGGAGACTGGAACCACTTGGTGATGCCGAGTGAAGGGCAGTCTTCCCCTGAGGCCCCCTGTCTGCAGCCTAACAGAAAAACAGCTGAGAGAGGGAAAATGCAGTTTGCAGAGTCCCGGCCCCAGCATCACAGAGCAGGGCGTAGAAAGGTGAGTTTGGAAGCGAGGGACCCTGGCGTGTAATAAATGGCACAGTCTGACTGTACTTGCAGCATCGGGTTTGAAAACTGTCCTGATTTTGACAAGGAATTCTCCTAAACGATCACTCAGCTCAAGAAGTGATGAAACCATCCTCTGGTCTCGGCAGAAGAAAGAAATAACATTCATCGGTATTCCTCTTGTGCCAGGAGCTTTACAAATGTTGGTCCATTAGTCACAATAATCCCATAGGACAGGCGTTTATCCCATTTTGCTGAGGAGAACACAGAAGTCCCAAGTGGTTCAGCAGTTCGCATAAGACCAAGTAGTGAGTAAGAGACACATTCGGGGCTAGAAACCAGATCCAAAAGCCCAGCTCTTTCCACCACTTCTCGGTCTTTCTATGGAGAAGCTGCTTCTTCACAGGGCCGAGGCCCACGATCCTGGATGGGATCCAGTTGTCACACCACTCCCGGAAACCCTGGGCCAAATGACCTCTGCCACCACTGGCCTCTTGAAAGCTAAGCCCAGGAGGTCTTCCATCCTTTGAGTTCATGTCTAGCCAGATCCTAGCAACACTAGAGTGATTTACTCTCGCCCAGTGCTGGCCTCACTCCCATCTGAAGGAGCCAGAACTTTGCATGAGCTCGCCACCTCTTGGAGGAAGCATCATGCTGCAGCCACCCATAGCTATGTTGTGTAGCAGTGTCCAGAGAGTGTAGCTGTGTGTCTATCCGTGTGTTTGTGTGTCTTACAAACTCAACCTTACTCAACGGGGTGACATTCTTGGATAACAGGCTCTTTGTCCTGCAAGTCAAAAATTGCAAAGGCAAGAGTTATTTTTTGGCTGAATCAAGTCTCTAGTCTTAGCTAAAGATGGAAGCAAATGCCTGTATTTAAGCCTATATTTTCTGGAAATGCTGAGATGGGACCTTACTGAGGAATTCACCAAGACCCAAGGGAACTAAGGAGATAAACGCTACCAGGCGGCTGCAACTTGAGCGAAATTCAAAAACAATAGAATGTCAACTTAAGATCATAGGAGGCTGTGGCAGGGGCGACAGAACGCAAGGAAAACGACTTGGTCCCGAGACAAATGAGGATGTGGATAATGGGCGATGGCACTACAAAAGCTGCTTTGAAAGGGAGCCCAAAGGGAAGGAGGCAGAGTCAGCAACCCTGCCCAGGGACTCCTGCTCATCACCATGGCAGAGGGAAACGCAGCCGCGGCTTGGCACCCCGCCCGCCCAAATGCCCTTGTTCCAGCCTTCGCCGTGCATTCCCGAGCAGCTCGGGAGGGCCAGGTAGGGGTTTCTTCTGTTGTGCCAGTATTTTCGCAGAGATGTCTTTCAGGCTCTTTTGGAAAGTGACTTAGCTGGAGCCACACTCCTGCCAGGCGTGGCAGCTGTTACCACTTATACCAGGAACATCTGGCCTGAAGATTGCAGTAAAAGTGACACTTGTCTACAGAGAAAAAATGTTGAAATATACATTTTGGACATGAAGAAATAAGTAATGACATTTAATGTTTTCATAAAGCTGCTACACCGAGCAGCCATCATCCAAACCCCGGGCCCAGGCATTGGTACGTTTGTGCCCCGCGGCGTGCCTGGGGGGTTAGTGAAGGGCTTCTTACCCAGGACACCGTTGTCTAATACAGGCTTTGTCCTCTGAAGACGCAGGACAAAAGGAGGCCCTCCTAAGACCCCTGCTTTTAAGACCCAACTCATAAAAATGGGGAACAGGAAGCAAAAGGTAATGAGCACCTTCAGGAAAGCCAGCTCTGAGTTGCAGTCGTGGTACTGGGCGAAGCGTA
Source organism: Pteropus vampyrus (assembly GCF_000151845.1). Classification (NCBI taxonomy): domain Eukaryota; kingdom Metazoa; phylum Chordata; class Mammalia; order Chiroptera; family Pteropodidae; genus Pteropus; species Pteropus vampyrus. Next base: position 6,000,391 of record NW_011888809.1, read on the forward strand.
TTTCAAGGTTCAAGTTTCTCCTCTGTGAAATGGAGGTGTCAAAGATGATATGTTTAAGGTTCCTCCAAGAGTTTATTCTTTGTGCTTTTTGGAATAGAGGCAATTCCGCCATTTCTATGCCAATCTCGTAGGTTAAACATGATTCTTTCCAGACCCTGCTCTTAAAGAGCCCCTCTCCCTTGATGTGATTCTTGCAACCCCTCCAACTCGGAATAGGGAGAGAGTCAAACCAGCCAGCCTGAGAGCTCTGGGCTCCTGGGGGAGAAGACAACACGTAAAGAGGGAGACAATGCGGCCAACACACAGCCCCGTGTCCCCACGCTGCCCTGCTGACCCCAGCAGAGCTGGACGCAGCCACCGCACCTCCTCGGAGGCAGGCATCTCCTGCCTTCGAGTGTAAAGAGGGGAGCTGCAGAGAAGAGGAGGCACGCTTGCTGAAACTGGGTTCTTTTTCGTTAGCAGAGTTGATGAGGACGAGTTTGGCAGAGGTGGAGATAATTAAGTAAGAGTGCGTATTTAAGAACCTTGTGATTTGTGAGCGATCAACCCATTGTTTCAACATGCTATCACTAATTACGGATGCCTTTTGAACTTGAGAAAGTGTTACCTCTGCCAAAATGGCACTTGAACCATTAAGGTGCAAATATCATCAATAATATAGATGTCACTCTGTAAGTTTACGCCTCACCAAAGAAGATCCCGTGAACCCTCTCTTATTTTCTCTCCAACTAGGAAGTCGGAGGTAGAGGCAGATACAATTGGTCCCCAAATGCTACCAGGCTCCAGTCCGTCCTCACTCCCATCTCTGAGGCTGAGCTCGGAAGCCTGCCTTTTCTTCCGAAGCAGCTGGGCCCTGCTCGCCCTTCTCAGTGGATTCTCTGCTTGGACACTCTAACCTCTGGTGCCAAGAGAAGAAAGTGACCACATGGAAAGGCCAGAGCCAGTTTGCTGGCCAGCCCACATTGCTTACTCTAGGGTCGAAGCAGGGTTTTTGGGTCCATAGGACACCTGTGGTTTGGTGTAACAGTTTTTCTAAGCTTTAGTCTATGGGCCTTTGATTTGATTTTGTACATCCAGCAGCTTTTCCTCTCTATTCTGGAAGCCAAGATGAAGTCCTGTGTTCAGGGAGAACAGCCTGAGCAGGGGCTAGGGCCCGGGCTTGGGGAATCACAATTCTGTGTGCTGCAAACATTCATGTGTGCACATTTAAGGATGGGGGCTGGGTCTTACTAAAATGCAGCTTTTGGATCAGTAGGTCTGAGGCACAGCCTGAGCTTCTGTGTTTCTAACAAGTTCCCTGGTGATGCCGATGCTGCCAGCATCGACATCAGGTACCGAGGGCGCTAAACTCAGGCTTTGGAATCAAACACACCTGGTTTTAAGTCCTGACTCCAGACTTACTCATCGATGTGACTTCAGGACAAGTTATGTGGCTTTTCTAAGCCAAATCTCCTTAGACAGAAGGTGAGAATCATCATCTCACTTTTGGCTCAACCTCTTCAGTTGGCCATGAGGATTCAGGTAGATCTCGCAGGAGTGCAGGGCCCACACGCTCCGAAGAGGGGAGGGCCTGAGAAGCACTGTGTCCAGCTGTGCTCTCTGAGGCTTCATCATGCTGGCTTCCAGGATTTGTACCCGTGAGCCTCAGCCAGGCCACAGGAAGGCCCCTGGACCTCACTTCTCTGTAACTAAAATGGGGTAACAGGAATGATGCCTCCCTTGGAGGCATCCCACAACAGAGCCATATTCACTCAATTGACTTTGCTCCTTTGTTGCTGAAGTCACCCCAGTGGTGTTAGT
>NW_011888809.1:6002750-6010154 GCF_000151845.1 Pteropus vampyrus
TAGAGACCTCTTTTCCCTCCATTCACCCCAAATGGGATGGGCTTTCAAATGCCAAAGCTAATTCCCACTTGCCTGAAGCTACACAGCCCCTTAGCGTCTGGCCGACCTAACTTAGGAGGGCAGCTTTGCTCCTTCCTTCTCTCCTGGGCCTCTGCCTCCCCAGTGGAGGCCCCTGCAGAAGTGACTTCTTCCTCTGTGGGCGTTTTCCCCCAGACCCCCAGCGCCCAGTGGGATCTCAGAGTTTAGGAAACGAGGAGGCTTCGAGTGGTCATCAGGTATCGTCCTCTCCCCTTACAGATAAAAAAAAGGGGGTAAAGAAGAAACATTCACTTAAGCGTATAAAACGCCTTAATGAAGAGCCGTTTCTTTGACTCTGGGTAACTTTACAATCCTTGGCATTCTCCTTAGCAAGACCCAGATACCACAAGGCAGAGTTATACCTTATCGATGGTTTTCAATACGCCAGGGCTCAAAAGGCCATGGGAATCTGAACCATCCGTGGAGCTTTTAAAAACATGCAGACCCTCAGGGCCCACGCGGGCCTCCTAAATCACAAACTCTGAGGACGGGGCCTGGGAATCTGCATTGTGACAAACCCTCAGAGCGACTCTGCGGCACAAGATTTTTGAAAAGCGCCTTTTTTTAAACCATCACCCAGGTAACTGTCGGTGACCCACCCCCTGCCCCAGCAGGAACTGGCTGACTGGCCAGCTCTTAAGCTGAGCTGGGTGATGAGGTCTGCCTGGTGTCCCTTTCTTTCCTCAGTGGGTGGCTCCGATACCAAGTTGAGTAAGACTGAGATGCTCTGTGCGGGGCCTCTGGCTGTGGCACTCTAAGTCCCCAGTCTCTTTGTTGCCTGTGCAGGAACCTGGGCATTGAGAACGAAGCCTTTTCCATTTTACGGACCCGGTGGCCTTTTGAAGCACTGCTGGCTATTTTCTCAGAAAATTAAGAATGAACAAGCCCCACTGCAATGCACTTTTTTTTTTTTTTTTTTAGATAAATCTTCTAAAATGTAGTCCACAGACTACACTTTTTTGGCAAACCAAGTCACGATTCCAGAAATCCTTTATCTGGAATACACCGATAATAATAGTTTTAAGTTTTCTCTTCATTTCCTACGGTTGACATATAATATGCAAACTAATACCTAAATCTACTCGAAAGAACCCAACCGTTAGTCATTTTGAAGTGAAAAATCATATGCTGATATATTTGCTTTTTTCCCCCTCCCCTGTATTTTGGAATTGCTCAAAGTGCTTCAGCAAACGCCTTTCAGAGGAAAGGTTCTTGTGTAGGGAACGAGAGACACGAACGATCGGCAAATGGATTTGCCTGGAGTCGCCCGGATTAAGGGAGCTATGGCGGGAGCTGGCGTTCTAAGTGCCCGCGCCCGTGTCCAGCGGAGACCATGGAGGAAGGGCGCCTGGCCCTTGCAGTCGACTAAAACAAGGAGTATGGTTTCCTGCTCTGTGCAAATATTCCTTTGCTCAGAACCACAAATACTACTCCTGTTCCTCCGATGTTTAGTTTCGTAAAAATCAGAGAATAGAGGGCTATTCTTGAAGAGAGGGTGGTATTCTCTCAACTTGCTGGTCACTCTGGATTTGTCCCAAGGACAAATGTTATGGAACGTTCTCCATTCTGATCTCTCAGCCCTCCCCACACCTCCCCAAAACCAGTGCTTGATTTTCGGTGGCACCTGGTGGAGGAAACACCATAGATTCAAGCTGCACTGGGGTGCCTTCCAAGTCCCCAGGGGCAATCGCTCCTCTCCCAGATAAGCCACCACCTTTGGGACCACGCACATCTTCAGTATGGCGGTCTGAACTCAGGAAGCCCCCTTGCCATAAACACTAAAGAGGCAGAAGCCCCCATCCCCTTCCATCGAGTCAGTATCATTCATGCATCAAGGTGACGCACTCTGGGGCTTCACATCCCTTAGGGAGGGTTGATGGCCTTAGCAGTCCTTACAAATGTCTAGGTCGGGCCTCTTTCCTTTCCATCTCTCATTACAAGCTCAGGATGAGGAAGGAAGAGACCCTACCTCTTCTTACTGGAGCAAAGAGAGTGATGGGTGGCAGGTGGGTGGAGCTCCCTCTCACAACCTGGAGCAGGGGCATGGTGTCTGTCTTCCTTTGGGTCCCTCGCTTTTTTTCTCTGCCTGTGTCTCAAGCCTTTGCTCCAAGGAGTGGTATGAGACCAAACTATCAGTCTTGAAAAGCCTGAGGACAACAGATGGCACTTTGCCCAGGAACTCGGTTGATGCAGTGTGGCTGGAAGCAATCTCAGCCTCTGTTTTCTTCCTTATTAGAAATTGTGTGATTTCAGCTCTGCAGTTCCCGGTGTGCCTGCAGGGAGTGTTGTAAGGGAGACAGAGAGAGGCCTGTGAGCGCAGCGCAGCTGAAGCTCCCGAGGATGTTCTACACCCTCTGTAGGCAGACGACAGACCAAAGAGCACGTTACAGCAGGCATGTTCTTAGGACATCTCTCTTCCAGTTTTTATCCAGAAAGTTGGAGCTTTGATAACAAGGAAAAGGGAGCATCAGAGATACAGTGTTGTCGAAGACATAAAAACAGAGAGTAGAATAGTGGTTACCAGGAGCTAAGAGTGGAAGGACTGAGGGAAATGTTGGTTAAGAATACACGCTTGCAACTAGTAGATAAGTAAATAAGTCCTGGAGATCTGAGACACAGCAGAGTGATTAGAGTCAATGATATTGTGTCAAGAACTTCAAAGTTGCTAAGAGACTAAATCTTAGTGTTCTCACCACGAAAACAAAGAAATGATAATTATATGAAGTGGTAAAGGTGTTAGCTAATGCTATGATGGTAATCATATTATAATATACAAATGTATCAGACCAACGCGTTTTACACCTTAAACTTACATAATGTTATATGTCGGTTGCATTTCCGTAAAAAATTAATGAATTTAAAAAGGTGCAGCTTTGATGCCTAGGAGAAGAGAGGGTCCAGCTAAAATGTTGGGCTTGGGAATGAGAGGAGGGAAAGCAGCAAAGGACCTGGAATCTAACAGCCAGGGAAGAAGTAGCGGGTAGGAAGCATCACGTGTTTTGGGAAAACACATTCACAGAAAGACTCCCTCCATTCCTACAGTTCTTCAGAGAGCAGAATCAGAATCCTCCGAGGGGCCAGGTAAAGACCAACGCAAAGCCAAGGCCAGGAGGGAGGGAGTAGGCGGAGAGCCTGGTCCCCTCACCTCTGGGAGTTTGTTACCTGGGAAGAAGCTCTAACCCAGCTCAGAGAGTGCGGAAAAGTTTCACATTAGATCCTGGCTCCCCATTATTCCCAGGAAGGGAAACTAATGGTGGTAGATCGTTGCTAAAGCTATCGGATTTAAACAAACAAGCAAACAAAACAAAGCAACAAACTCACAAATCTGGTTTGGGGCAGAGAAAACAGAAGCCCCGTGATAAAAGGGAACTCCTCTTCTGCTTGCTCTTTGGAAGGGCAAGAGTATGCATAGTTTAACCCGAGTAAAGGCGAAGTGTGCGACTTAGAAAAGAAAGTTAAAAAAAAAACCACTCAGGTAAGATTAAATAGGGATACCTGGATTTGAGACTTTTCAAGGAAGGGACACCGGGAGATGTCCCTCGCTTACCAGCAGGTGGCGCGTTTTCTTTAGGATTGCGTCCCTGAATCTCTCGGTCAAACTTCGCAGCCAGTCTTGCTCCGGAGCCCTCTCGCCGGAAATCGCTGTGCAGATAATAACCCTCCACTGTCTGGAAATGTTTAATTACCGCGAAGGTTCGTTTTTCCAGCGCCGACCGCCGCAGAAGCAGCCCTTCAAAAACGCAGCGCCGCGGATGTGGTAAGGTTCTATCCCCAGGGTTTCATCCTAACGATACCCAGTTCAGTTACAATAACTCTTCTTCATCAGCCTCAGTTTGATTATACACTGCGTCGTTTCTAATACATTCATTTTCGCATTTGGATCGAGGAAAAGTTCAGTAATCTTAGAACACAGATCTGTGATGTGTCGAAAATAATTCTGACAACTCGCATTTGTACAAAAAGTAAAAAGTCACCACGCCTTTTACATATATTTTACATTCTATCCTCATAACATAAGGCGTTATCGTTTCATTCGACTGATGAACGTGTGCCCACAGTTCACGAAATTCCACATGCATTTTCGTGCTTCATACATATTCTTCTTATAAGCCAAGGGTAGATGCATGCGGGTGTGTATGGTTACATTTATTAAGGTGACAAATAGTTACACGATACTCATATGCTCGTAAAGAACTTACGAAACGGGAACTGCCTGGAAAAACAGTTCACTTTCCCTTTCGGTTTTGACACTAACTTGCCTCTCGCTGTCACAATAAACACCCGCTCTTGCGTTCACCTGGGATTTATCCTCCCAAGACCCTGGAGTTGCTTGTACGTTATCAGAGCGTGTTATCTGAACAAGTGTGTGTGTGTGCGTGCGTGCGTGCGTGTGTGTGTGTGTGTGTGTGTGTCGTGTTACCTACCTCCCATGCTTAAAAACTTTCCCCCAAAGCTGGATTTTGACCTGATTGATCGTAATGGTTCCAGAGGAACTATTGAGCCATTACAATCCATCATCTAAATGATTACAGAGGGATACCTAAATCTCCCGGTTATTTGAAACCTCTGTACATGCGTAAAGGGGGGTCTAATGAGCAGACCCCCAGTTGTTCGCAATGCATTTACCGGAAAGCTTGCGTTGGAAGCAAAAAATCTCAAGTGCTAAACTAAGTCAACTCCATTAGAAAAACGAAGTCACTTTTCTGTGGCTGGAGAGTAAGGAGAGGTGGGGTTCATTTTCGGTCCACAAGAGCCCAAAGCGACACAGGCCACGTTCTAGTTAATTTTTCTGGATGCTGCTCAGTATTCGCTCCGAAGACAGGCTGAGGTACTTTTCCTTCCCAGGGAGCAGGAGTCTGGAGAAGTCTGAGACTGGGGCGGGTAGACCAGCAGAAGCTGTCACCACCCCAAGCGTGCCCAGGAAAAGGCGGTGGCGAGGGCTCTCTTCGGGACTGGGCGCAGTGTGGTCAATAACCCGGAGGATCGCGCCCGCCAGGCGATCGCTCCCTGCGGGACCCCATCCATACTGGGGGGCGTAACCTGGACCTGCAGGCCTTGTCGCTACTGTAGGGACCCTCGCCCAGGGCTGCTCGGTCTCAGCCGAGGCTAGGAATCCTCCCGCGCCGGCGGTTCCGACCCGCGGGCGGTGGGCGGGAGAGCCAGCAGGAGCCCGGCAGAGTTTGCGCGGGGTCTGGTCGCCGGCTGGAGCCTGCAGGCTCAGCCTGAGCACAGGCTGAAGCTGCGTGTGGCGGAGTGTACGGGACTCCCAGGAATGGCATGGGCGTCCAGACTGGAGTGTCGCCGCCTTCACTGGGCTCCGTGGACGTAGGTCGGTTGGGTTCCAGCTACTGAGGACGTTTACCAAATTCGAAACGTTAAGTCTTGCGAATCCTAAACGAATAGGACTTCACCAAATATTACTCTCGTAGCTCTTAGGTATCCTGGGTCTTGCCCTCTTCAATCCATTCAAGCTGCAGTACAGGGCGCTGCGACGCGCCCTAGACCCTGCATAGCGTCTGATTAATTTCTCTTAAATAGGATGCAGACGTTTCTTCACTGTTGCTCCCTCTTGAATAGAGCTACAGAAGGGTTCTCAGCTCCTTGGGCTTTTCCCTTCCCGCCCCAAGAACCAGAACCTGGTTGACCTCTGGTGGACACTGAGGCCATAGTTTTGGGGTCGCCCCTTTGGGAGCTTGGATTGGGATGGAGAACTCTTCAGCAACTAGCAAATCTTGAATTTCGTTATCCCGGATTTCTGGGTTTGTGCATTGTTGGAGACCTAGGAAGGAATGATGTGGAAGCTAGGTGTCTGAAAAAGGCTCACCTTGTCCTGTCCTGCCCTGCAGACTAGCTCCAGGCAAGAAAGCGAGGACTCCTCAGGGAGGCAAAGCTTGAGATGCTGGCCCTTGAGGGGCCAGCTCCAAACTTGCTTCCCATCCTGTCCCACAAGAGCCAAGTTTCAGGATTTGGCCTGAGTCAGGATCAGTTTTCCAGATAACCTGGCGAAAGCCACATTAAATCACCAGGTTGCATGGGCCTTTCTTTAGGGATCCAAGAGAGTCTTTAAGGACCCTACTACTTGGAGTTTTCTAGACATCCTGAGGACTGTTGGCCAAGGGCCCTGATTCAGAAGAAAAAGGAAAGTGGAAAGGTGCAGGAAACATCATGGCCCTCTGTGAAGTTCTGAGCAGGAGATGAGATTTGTACACCACAGGAGGCTCCATGCCATCTGAATGTCTTCTTCCCAGGGGACATCTCCTAAGTGGTCTGGAAAGCCAGATGCCCTGTTGTAGAGATGTCTCTTGGATTCCTTTGCTGCTGGTAATGGAAGTAACCCAAGCTTTGTCTCCCTGAGACATGCAAATTCCCTGGCTCAAGGTATAGCCAAGGAATGCCCTGTCCGACTTCCCTCCAGGCCTTCCCCTGCTCTTGGAACTTGCTGCCTTTCTATCTCAGGGAAGGGAGTGATCTCAGCTCCCTCCTACTCCCAAGAGGCTTTGCCCTGGCCAGTGCTAAGATTCCAGTTGCAAACTTATGGGGGTCCCTTGCTCCAGCATTAACCTGTGGCAGGGGGGTGAGTGCAATCCCTCGGTGCAGAGTCTTCCTCCTCCCACCCAAGCCAACGTCACCTAGGGCAGGTTCTGTCCTAAAGGCCTATGTGTAAGACAGGGTTTCCTCCAGCTATGTCTTTTGGGGCGCATTTCCATTACCATTTCCCTAGGCCCAGGATCTAAAAAAGTCAGAGCGGACTTCTAGACCAAAGCTCAACATAGTGGTGGTGCCTCTCCAGAGACACAGTACCAGTGTGCTAATTGCTAGAGACCCGCTGATGCCAGGATCCAGCCCCAAGGACTAAGGAGTCACTCAGCAGTAATCTTGTGGCAAATTCTCAGAGAGCAGTGCATGAATCCCGATCCCTCCCCCACCATCCCGAACATAGGGTTGGGTGTTCCACAGAGGTAGCAGGGAGGGGGCATGGCTGGGGTCAGCTGAAGGTCAGCTTCCAGAATTGAATAGTCCAGAAAGTGGTACTGGTTGGTACTCTCCCTGAGGCCAGGGAGTGAAAACAGAATTTCTTGCAGCCGGGGCCCTGACCCCTCTCAGGTCCCCAACTCTCCCTGAACCAGCTCCTTGGACTCAGACGTGCTGGAGCTGACGAACTTTGCAGCTTGCCTCGCGTGTCTGCTCAGCTCTCCAAACTCCCATCCATCCTTCCGAAATAAATGAATACGTGGTTAGAGAGTGCGCCCGCTCATTAGGATGGAATCCCAGGAGATTCTGGGTCCCAGGAAAATAACTTTCTTTACCTCCTTCCCGCCCCCCCCC
>NW_011888809.1:6012251-6018483 GCF_000151845.1 Pteropus vampyrus
GACGCCTGTCACTCGTGTTGGGGATTCGATGTCAAGGATGATTTTTCCGGGGCTACTGCTGGGTTTCTCCAGGCGCAAGCTCGTGGAGCTCGCTCCGTCCTCATTAATGCAAGCAGTTAACTCGCTCACGCTCAATTAGCCCCGAATAAACCACTTTAATAGACTCGGCACACTTCATTAATGCCCGTCATGGGGCTGGCTGCAGACCTGGAATTGGCGCTCCACCGCGCGAGGGACTTGGGTTTCCATGCGCGAATTGCTTTCGCTGCGCCGTAGTCGGGACCCTTAAACGCACCTCCGAGGTCCAGAGGCCCATGCCCTTCGCAGAGTGTTCGCCTGGCCTGGAGAGAGGTGTTCCCGCTCGTATTTACAGACCTAAAGCGTTCACACTGGGGGTCCGGGGTCAGGGCTACCGGAGCTTATCCTCTCCGGCTGGTGTGAGGCTGTGTTTTTCTCTTAGCTGGCCGCCTGAAACCGGATCGTGCATTCGGCTCGTTCTTGGTACTAGTGTAAAGAGCCACGTTTCGAACGAATTTCGTCCTCGGGAAAGTCCTTGGCGAGAGTCTGAGGAGCCCTGGCTTCGGAATGCGGCAGAAAATAAGAAACTGGCTGCGCCGCTGAAGAAAATAAATTGAGTGTTGGGGGAAACAAGATCGGGCAGATAGCCCGGAAAGGTTGGCTCCCACGAGCGGTGGTGGCTGCAAGCGCCCCCTCCTCCCACCGAGCCCCAGGTCTTCGCTCCTGGGGGCAGGCGAAGAAAGGCCAGGTTTGTACGCCCGGCTGGTGGGTTCTCCCACCCGGGCACGGAGCGGGCTCCGGCCCGCGTGCAGTCAGAGTCCCGCCACCACCATCGCTCGCTTGGTCGCGGGCAGGCCGAGCACCGAGAGGAGGCAGCGGCGGCCCCGGGTGGCGCCGGCCCGGCCCTGGGTAGCCAAAGATGAGGATCTGATTTCCAGCTCCAGGAGGGGAAGAAGAGGTGACAACAAATCAAAGAGCGCTCACCTCGCCTAAGACCGGGCCGACCTTTGAAGTTAGAGAGTCTTCACCTCCTCCCTTCCTCCCACCTCCCCAACCAGCCCCTGCTTTCTTTCTGGCCCAATTCCTATTTTTTGCTTCGCCTCGTCTCAGTGCTATAGGATGGTCTCTGTCCTCGGCGCGACCCTTGCTGGGAGCAGTAGAGCAGATTGGTGCGGAGGCCACGGCTCTGCCTGCGGGGCCGGCGCGCTCACTCCAGAGGCGCTATCACCGCAGATTTGAGCCTTCCCTCGCCCCCAGGCAGAATTAATTGCTGCGGCCAGACTATCTTTTCATTCGATTGTTAATTTAACTGGATTGTTAATTTAACTGGCGCAGGCCGATCTTGCCGGCTCACCGTGTTTTGCACCCTCTACTCCCAGCAGAGCCTCTTTCCTTACTTCCCCAAACAGCCAGTGTGACCTTCTCTCCAGCCTCCAGGAAAAAGGGTTCCTGGGTCAAGATGGTCCTCTCTCCTCTCGCCAACGAGTGCGGCACTTCACTCTCAGTAAAGGCTTCGCTGCAGGAAAAGGCAGCTGAGTCTGGGCCTGAGCCTTGCTGGCCTGGGCTGAGGGTACGCTAGTCTGGGGAAGCTGCCTGCCTAGGTGTCAGTGTGTTCTGTGAAGGAGGGAGCGGGAGAATGTGTTGCATACCCCAGGAAGGGGACTTACTCCAGGTTAGGAGACATCTAAGGAGGGGAAGGGAGGGAAAAGGGGTAAAGGAAGCAGCAGGCAGCAGAGGATCGAGAGTGCAAAGGAGGAGGGGGTCCCAAGCACCCGGCTCGCACAGTGACTTCTTGAGCAGCCCTCAGCTCAGCGCTCAGGAGAGGCAGTTCAGCACCAGAGGGTCCCAAGGCCTCCTGTACACTTGTATACTTTCGGCTTTCATTCTCTGTCTCACCTCAACTAGACAGACCTAAGTGTCTGGGAGGGACAGAGATAAAGGCCTCTCTGTAGAGCACCGACCCGTCCATGGAGGCTGGAGACCCTGACCAAGGAGTCCAGGAGATGCCAGCCTGTTGGTCACTTCAGCATGGCTTCCCTCTGGCCTTGCTCAAGCTCCCTGGCCTTGCAGTTGGAGGGTGCCTAGACCATAGTGGCTGAGGCCAACCAACCTCCATGCTATTTCTTACCCATAGGCATAGCACCTGCCCAGGGCTCACCACACTCACAAACATCCTGAGGACGCAAAGACCTTGCCCCCTTTTCTGTGGGTTAGGGAGGGCACTGAAGCCCGTTGCATGCAACTGAAGATGTTTCCCTGAGTTAATGAACATGGGTGTCAGTGTCCACGCGGAAACAAAGGTGATCCCTAAGGGCTATTATAGGGAATCAGTCCACAAGCAGCTGCAGAGAGGGTGGTGTCAACAGGGCTTATTAATAGGAAGGCAGAAAAGCAAATTTGTGGTCAAAGTGAGAGTTTTCTAGAGGCCAAACTGAAGGTCAGATAGTAGAATGTAATGCACAGGAGTTGGGAGATAATGTGGATTCGTGTGAGTTTGTGTGCTATCTGTGAGGTTCTTTGTGGGCGTCCTGTGATCCCATGTGTTTGTCTGTGCATGTGTGTGTGTGTGTGTGTGTGTTGTTTCCTTTGTTTTGTAGCGGGACCACTAGTCGTCTCACATTATCTTTGCACCTTGTTGTCAACTCAGCTTCAGAACGCGTGGATCTGTCAGGGTGCATTTGTGAGTTTCTCTGCACATGAATATGTAAGTAGGCTTCAGAGTTCCTGTTATCTTTGCAGGAGAGTGTACTCCTGTGTTGACTTCAGCTTGCGTGGATCAGAGTTTCCCGTGCTTCTGACTTTCTGTGTCGTCTACACTGTAGTCCTTCATTTAAGTTGGTTGCATTGCACTGGATTTAGTTTCCTGCAGGTTTCTGTATCGAGTTGTGTGTCTCTGCCAGAGGCCATTTGAAGGGAGCTCTGGGATAAGCGAGGGCTCCTGTCTTTTCTTCGAGGTCAGTGGGTTCCACGGGTGGTGTCTTAGACTCCCAGCGCCTGCCCTGGGGGCAGAGAGGATGTGGCTGGGCAGGAATTCAGAAAGACAGTCCACCCTGAACTTCTCTTTTCCTCTCCCCACTCCCTTCTTTTCTTCTCAGATCGAGATTGAGAACCCACCACAACTACCACAATGGGCAGCAAAACCTTGCCAGCGCCTGTGCCCATCCATCCATCCCTGCAGCTCACCAACTACTCCTTCCTTCAGGCAGTGAACGGCCTGCCCACGGTGCCCTCGGACCACCTGCCCAACCTGTACGGTTTCAGTGCGCTGCACGCTGTGCACCTGCACCAATGGACGCTGGGCTATCCGGCCATGCACTTGCCACGATCCTCTTTCTCCAAAGTGCCAGGAGCCGTGTCCAACCTGATGGACGCGCGCTTCCAGCTACCTGCCTTTCCTTGGTTCCCTCACGTCATCCAGCCCAAGCCCGAGATCACCGCTGGAGGCAGCGGCCCCGCGGCGCTCAAGACCAAGCCGCGCTTTGATTTTGCCAACCTGGCCTTGGCTGCCACGCAAGAAGATCCGTCTAAGCTTGGCCGAGGAGAGGGTCCCGGCTCGCCCGCCGGTGGGCTAGGCGCCCTTCTGGATGTGACCAAGCTGTCCCCAGAAAAGAAGCCCACGAGAGGACGCCTACCTTCCAAGACGAAGAAGGAGTTCGTCTGCAAGTTCTGTGGCCGCCACTTCACCAAGTCTTACAACCTACTTATCCATGAGCGGACGCACACCGATGAGCGGCCCTACACCTGTGACATCTGCCACAAAGCCTTCCGGAGGCAAGACCACCTACGAGACCACAGGTGCGGCACTGCAGCGCCCGAAAGAGAGCTGCCTTTCTGCCTCTGTCCTCACCCCCCGTCTCCCTAATGAGGAGGTTCATGAGACCCCCTACCAGCTCCAAGCCTCCCGAGCTTCTGGAAATTCCTTAAAATCGAGAAGGGAACCATCAAGGCTTGGGGATCAGTTCTTGGAGCATTGGTGGAGAGAACAGGGGATGAATAAGACCTAAGACTAAGGTTTCCATGAGCTCCAGACAAGCACTATAGTTTCCTCGCCCCTTCCTCCATCGCAGCGCTGTCCAATAGAAGTTTCAGCGATGATGGAGTGACACGTGACACACGTGACAATGCAGCACTTGAAATGTGAAACGAGTGTGACTGATTAACTTTTTAGTTTTATTTAATTTTAATTTTAATCACCACACGTGGCTAGTGGGTCCCCTCTTGGACAGTGCGGCTCCAGCAAATTGTCCTACCTCAGGTCCCCTCACTGACCTTTAGTGTTGACCCAAGCCTTGTAACGAGGCTGTGCTGGGCCCTCCTCAGGAAGACAGGAGATTGGAGCAGAGATTTATGGATCAGAGATTGCCCAAGCCTTGCCTCTACCTCCCTACTCCATCCACAAACTCAGCGTTTTGTCCATTCCACACTAGGGACCCCACAACCCCCTTTCTTTTGAAGGCAAACACTTCATAGCAGTGGGAGGGGTTCTTGGGCAACTGTTTATAACATTGCATCATTTTCAAGGGTTAATTCTCTGCCTGTTTTGCCCTCAGATATATTCACTCCAAAGAAAAGCCTTTCAAGTGTCAAGAGTGCGGGAAAGGATTCTGCCAGTCCAGGACTCTCGCTGTCCACAAGACGCTACACTCACAGGTGAAGGAGCTCAAAACCTCCAAGATCAAATGCTAAATGGAGCCTCGGGGTCATCAGGACCCTGGGTCGCGCGCCCCCTCCTCCAGAGAGATCAGAAGCCGGAAGGCGACTCTAGCGAGCAGCAGGAGGGGCTCTCGGACTTCTCCCCGCCCCCCCTCCCCGTCCCAAACAATGTCCCCTGGGTCCCGGACGCACGCGGAACTCCAGAGCCCCACCCGGGGCCGTGACCCCGGCCGCCCGGGCGGTTCCCCCAGGACGCGGCTAAACTCTTGGCCAAAAGGCTGTACTCACGTGGCGGAAGGGAAACTGCATTTTTTAAAAAAGAACGAAAGCTCCGCGGAGCCGCAGCGGCGCCTCTCCCAGAAGTATTACTTTTTCTATTGTTATTTTATACGTTTTCTTTATTATTTTTTTTCTTTGACCATATAAGCTTGTAACTCTGACTGCGGAGAGAGAGGGGAGAAGAAAAGAAGTTCTGCGCGCTCTCGCAGCTTCCAGCCCCTCCTCCCGCCCCACCTCCACTTTCGGGAGCCTGCAAAAGTGTAATCCTTGTATCTGCTTGAGCCGCCCCGCCTGGGACCGTCTGCGGGGCCCGGCAGCACCCGCTGGCAGCTCCCGCGGCGCAGCCGGCTGTGGGGTCCCGGACTTGGCTGGCAGGGCAGGGGCCGCGGGCCCTGGGGCTGGAGGGGCGCGGCCTCCGGCTCCCCTGCTCCGTCACCGGTCACCGTGAGCAAGCAGCCGGCTAGGAGCAGGGCGTTGTATTGAGATTGGCACTTTATGCTGACCATCGGTAACGGACATTTATCACTGGAGTTTTTTTAAGAATATGAAATAAACGGTTATTTTACAGGCATTGCAGGATGGGTAATTTCCCTTCCCAAAGCAGGAAACCGGGCCACTCTTTTGAGAGAAGCAGGTTTTTCTGCGGACTCCAGCCTGTCCCATCGCACAAACCTCCGCCTTATTGGGGTGACAGGTTTGGGATGGGTGAAGAAACCCCCTCTCTCCTGGAGTTGGTCGGCCTCGGACTCAACCCTATTTCTTTTTTTTTCTCCTCCTTTCGGGTCTTAGGGTCTCCCCACTCCTCGCCTCCAAGTTCACCAAAGAGTGGAGCCTTCAGTCTCTATATGGGCCGTGAGAAACCCAACATCTCTGGGTGCCAGGGTCGCTTAAGGTCCACTAAGGGAACAGAATGTCACCCACCTTTCCAACTAAAGCACCACCTCCCCCCATGGTCTCGACCCTCGGGTCGCAATACCCCGCTACAAATACGTAATCATCGCTGCCTGTCCAAAGCCCCGAACCTACATCCCTCCCTCCCTTAGGGTTCCCCAGCCAGAATTCTCCAACTGGGGGCTTGTCCACTGCCGGGAGCACGGCTCCACGCCCGCGAAGATTCCCTACAGTTTTCAAGCCTTGTCAGGAATGGCGGGGGCGGGCGCCCTGGGAGGCCGGGGAAGTTTAGGAGAAATCTGAGTCCTCCCTCCACAAGTTGAACCTTCCCCGGGGCGTCTAGTTTTCCCACAATTAGAGGCCAGGCCGTCTGGGGGCTCTCTCCTGCTGG
>NW_011888809.1:6019688-6021293 GCF_000151845.1 Pteropus vampyrus
CCTCCCACACCCTCCGGACACTTGGTGCCTCTGCGGTTAGGCTGCCTCAAGGACTTACAGACTGTGAAATGGGGGAGGTTTGCGGCGGAGTTTTCTCCTTTCTGGCCCACTCCATGTCTGGTATCACGAATCTCCACCCCTCCACCTCTAGGCCTGCAGCCGAGAGACTTTCGATATCAAGTGTGCATCCTTGGAAGAATGGGTTCCCAGAGCAGTTTTCCAGGCAGTCGGGAGTGGGGCAGTGCGCTGCCCAGAGGCCTCCAGCCCACTCCCAATGCCTCTGCCTTTGCCCGCTCTACCGAAGACTGCTATCATTCTGGTGAACCCAGAAGCCACTTCTCAGCGTAGCTCTCTGCGGTCTACACTCCTGACAGTGATTTCATAGATTGTGCAGAAGCAGCAACGCAAGCGGAAGGGGCAGGCGGGGCTACGGGCCACCAGACCCCACACAGGCTATAATTCCCGGGAGACGTGGTTGGGGGCATTTTCCCGCTCCTATGGTCGCACGAAAAGGGCAAGGGGAGGGTCAGAAAAGCTGGGTGGATTTTCTTGCCTGTTCACTCCGTAGGGGCCACCCTTTTCCTCACTACAGTCCCAGAAAGTTCTATCCCCCCTTCTGTCTCGCTGTGGGTTTTCGGGAGCGAAGGGGGCCGGTGGCGCTGGGGCCCTTCCCAAAGATGCTAGGCCTGCGGTTCGTGTGAGGACCTGGGGGTAGAGGAGCTGCTGGAGGGACTCCTCAGCTGGAAGTGGATAAGGCTCGAGAAACTCCCGGTGTAGGCTGGAGCTTCCTGGCGTGTGCTCTCGGAGACGTCAGGAAAGAACAGCCCGCAGGGGCTTAGCCTTAGGAGGAAGAGGTTCGGGTTCCACCTCTTTCGGAATGTCGCTAGGGATTTGGGGCACGAAGGGACGTTTTCCTGCGGACCTCCTCGTCGTAGGATTCAGGGCTCGGAAAGGGGAGGAGGAGAGAGAGATGCAGTGGTGGTCTAGGGCTCCTGGACACCTTAGCTTTAAAAACGTGAGGCCTGTGATATCATAAGCCCCCTCCTCTCTTGGCGGAATCTTGGTGTCCCCGTAAGTCGAGAGTCTGCTCAAAGGCGTTCCTCCCATCTCCCAGAGCGCTATGGCGCTGTGACGTCACGACATCCTCCCACGGACACAGTGACATTACACAGGCCGCTGGCAAAAGATTGGCTATGTCAACAGCAGTTTCTCATTTGCGTAGTCCTATCATGTCATAGAAGGGCCCCAATCAGAGAAATGACAGCCCGGCTCCCCCATTTCCCCGCCCGGCCCCGCAATGCCCGCCCATAGAGGAGCCAAAACTCTGTGTCGCGTTGCCGTCCATAGGATCCGCAGACCCGAAGCATTGACAGTAGCCCTCAGTGACGGAGGTTGCTCCCCAGCGTCGCCCTCCGGAATCTGGTGGCTTAGATTGCACTGCCTGCCCGCAGGCTTTGAGGGCACCCGCTGCCGCGGGTTACTCCCCCCGCGCACCTGGCCCCGCCCAGGCCCCGCCCCACCCCAGGCCTCCCCGCCCGCCGCGCAGGCTCCCGCGCAGGCGCAGAAGGAACTCGCCGCCCAGAGCAGCGGCCGCTGAAGCGCAGG
>NW_011888809.1:6021928-6050991 GCF_000151845.1 Pteropus vampyrus
AGAGCCAAACTGGTGTTGTGCCCAGTTGGCTTCTGTTTTAGAAGAAAAATTCACTACGGATATGAGATATTAGGTAAGGGTCAAACCTCATGTCAACGATAGAGGAAAAAGTAGAAATTGTGTTTCCTTTGAGGCGAAGGGCCAGAAGACCCAGTTTTAGCTTTTCCTGCCATTTAAGCTTTGGGCAAGTCCCTGCACTTCTCTGAGCCTCAGTTTTCTTCCTGTAATGGGAATAGTTCTCTTTCCACCCGCTTCATTTGGTTAATTTGGAGGCCAGAGTCATACTTTCTCAATCATATTCACTGCTTGAACCCCAAACTGGGCCCTATTGTGTTGCAGAATAACTTTGGCATTTCTGAAGTGCCATGTAAGAGTGTTATTAGAAATGCTTACTCAGCATCCTGAAGTTGCCTGCCTCCCACGCTGCCCTATTCCTAGGAGTATCTTTCCCCATCTCCCCTTTAACATAACCCAAGGATTCTGAAATGGGATGGGAGAAGGATATCACCTGGACTGGTGGTCTACTGGAGACCTCCAGGAAAACTTGAAAGTAGTCTTTTTTTTTTTTTAAAGAAGTATTTGGACCAATGGATTAATCAGTTCACAGGTTATCTTTATGTTTGGTTTAGAGGGGAGGTCAGGTGAAGAAATGGAATTGCCTGTACTTATCACTCCCTTGTGGCATATGCCTAGGGAGGAAATAAACAAACCTGGTCCAGGTGTGGGGCAGGGGCGGGGCCTACGTTTGTGGCAAGTGTGACTGCATAGGTAGTAGGAGTTTTTCACTCTACGAACACCAGCCTGTAGAGTGAAAGACCCCCTCACTGTAATCTCCTTTGACTTTTGCTAGGACATCCTAGCCTGGAGAAAATTTGGTCACACAATGCTATTACATGGATACATCGCAGGAATGTTCCTCTCACCCAGCCACTGAAGCTCTGGCTATCTGATGACATTCTTAGCCATTTTTCTTAGCCAATGCTAGTTCTGGTTCCAGCGATGAGAATACTGAAGGACTAACACTGAAAAGTGAGATGGATGGATGAATGGGTTGAGAGTTTTGTTTCTCTTTTCCAAACACTGAGCTGGCTCTTAGCAGCTCAGCCATCTTTGGACAGGTATAAAGTATAATGAATTTATTTTCAATGTTTGGTTTGATTGAACTTTGCTAATGAGGTAAGGAGTTTTGTTATGACAAGGGCAAGGATGGATTGCTTTTTGTTATTTGCTGCAGTGGGTACCACTTGGAGCCTGTAGGTACATAGTGTCATGGGATGAGAAGCTTTATAGGGGACATGGAAAAAAGCTGGAGGAGTTGGGGCAGGAATGGCTAGATCTTTTATCTCTCAGAGGACCAGAGAGGGAATTTGAGCTTCCAGAGAATTTGGGCATTGCCTTATATAATGTGATATACTTGGGAGATTGGGTTACTTTTTATTAATCTGGGTTAGAGTCAAGCATCTTTGTGCAGTCAGAGTTCTGAATATCTTCAGTATCTCTCTCACACATACATAGCTCCTGTAGGTCTGCAGAAGGCCCAGAACCAGAGCAGGTGTGATGCTGTAGCGATCAGGAACAGTTCGTATGCCCTTGTCACTGGAGAGATGCCAACACTAATAATGAGCAGAGACACTCTAAGGTGGATGGGGCAACTGGAAGAGTTATTAACTGTTCCAGGCATCTTTGTACCGTAAGATCCATCTTTTTTCATTGTTTTTTTTGTTTGTTTGTTTTTCTTCCCCATGTTCCAGGTTTCCTTCTTTAATCATTTCCTTTCTGTTTTGAGAATTTTTTTTAGTCATTATTTTAGGGTAGGTCTGGGGGTAAAAAAAGAAAAAAAAATTTCTTAATTTTCCTTCATTGGAGAGTGTCTTTATTTCTCCTTCATTCCTCAAGGATAATTTCACCAGGTACAGAATTCTGGGTTGACAGTTATTTCTTTTCAGCACTGAAAAATGTTGTGCTGCTTCCTCGGGCTTCCATGGTTTCTTATGAGAAATCCGTTGTCATTTGAATTGTTTTTCCTTGTATGTAAGGTGTCATTTCTCTTGCAGCTTTCAATATTTTCTTTGTCTTATCCTTTTTGGGGTTTCTTATTTCTTTGGACTCATCCTGTTTGGGGTTTGGTCAGAATTTTAAACCTATAGGTTTAAGTCTTTTTCCATTGAAAAAATTTCAGCCATTATTTCTTTCCCATATTTTAAAAAAGTTCAGCTATAATTTCTCCAAATATGTTTTTCAGCTCCACTCTTTCTCCTCTATTTCTTAGACTCCGATAATAAATATTACAATATATTTTGCTATAGTCCCACAGGTGTTCGAGGTTATGTTCCTCCCCCACCCCCATCCTAGTCTGTTTCCTCTCTGTTGTTCAGTTTGGGTGATTTCTGTTCTATCTTCCAGTTCACTGATTCTTTCCTATGTCCCCTCCATTCTGCTGTTGAGGTTTTTAAAAATTTTAATGATTATATTTTTTAAATTCTAAAATTTCCACATGGCTTTACTTCGCATATTCCATTTCCTTGCTGAGATTTTCTGCTTTTGTTGTTTCAAGGGTTCCTAATTGCTCGTTGAAGTATTTTTGTGATGGCTGCTTTAAAATTCTTGTCGGTAATTCCAACATCTGTGTCATCTAGATGTTGATGTCCGTTGATTGTCTTTTCTCTTTCAAGTTAAGATTTTCCCGGTTCTTGGTCTGACATATGATTTCCGGTTGTACCCTTGAAATTTTTGGTATTATGTTATGAGACTCTGGATCTTATTTAAATCTGTTCGAGCAACTCTTCTCTGACTAGCTCTGCTGGTTGGGGAAGAAGAAGGTGATGCTTTCCTACTACTATGTAGGGGTGAAGGTCCAGGCTCCCCACTCGACCTCTCTGGACATCCTAAGAGGAGTGCTGCATTACTACTTGGTGGAGGTGAGATTTCAGGCTACTGACTAAGTCTCCACCAACAACTCCCAGGCCTGGGAGAGGGAGAGAGAGGGAGAGGCCCCTTTTTGTTGCTCCCACATGGCTTCTACTGGTGGGTATGTGGCAGGCCTCGTTACCCTGGGTGATGGTACAATTTGGCTCCCCGCTCAGTCTTCTTAGCTACATCTGGGTAGGGCAGGTAAGAGTGCCCTTTTAACACCAGACAAAGACAGTCCGGGCTCCCCACTTAGTCTTTGCTTACTGGTAATCCATGGCTTTTCGAATCTACCTTGTCAAGTAAGTGAATCAATATTGGTCCTACAGAAGTATACACTAAGTGACAGATTTCTTCACAAATTCTCACTTTCTGGGATCACTTCTTTTATTGTTCTAATGTAATCCTGGGTTGTCACTCTAATGCATTGTGGGGTTTTTAATTTCATAATGCAAAATTATCACTTTATAAAATTATCAGTCTTGAGTGGTCTTTTATTATAAAGTTATAAAACTTTTACCCACTCTCAAAAGTTGGTATGTAGGGTCCCTGTGAATAAAAAAGAGCAATTTATATTTTTGGACTGGCCGTAACATCTTGTGTTTTGACCCAGTGACATTGAGTCCTTTATTATTTTGTTTATGTAAAGAAAATATCTAGTGTATCTGGTGGCTGAGAGCATGATTTTCTTTTTCACCCTGCTCCCTTGTCTGGTTTTCAGATTATAATTTTTAATATAAATTTGTCCATAGAACTTTAAGCCTCATTAAATTTTGGCAATGGAATTTCAAGAATCTATCAAAATTTTTCTAAAATATTAGGCTAGTTTCCTTCACTGTCAAAGTATTTCCTAAAGGGATAGGATTTTTTTTTTCTTCTAAAATTGTGCCTTATAGGTTTCTTAGAGTTTACTTGGTCAGGGAGAGAAATAATTATTAAAGCAAAAACTTCTCTTCAGTTAATGTTATTTATTGATTCTGATTTATGACTTGTGCTGGAGTATAGGCTAAATATGGACATCATACAAATTGAGAGAAACAGTTCTTGCCTTTTCCAGACATATGTTGTTACAACACAACGTTTACTTCAGTAAGTCTGCCCAGGCTTATAACTTGGATGAAAGGAACTAGGAAGCAGGAGACATTTGTCTCAGTCCAAGGTTTATTGCTGAACTTTGCCGGGTTATCTTAGTCAAGTTCCCTAGCATCTCAGGGCCTCAATTTCTTTACCTGCCAGTTAGACTAAAAATACTTATCTCTTCTATCTTCTATAGCTTTTTAAATTAAAAATTTTAATTTGTGCTGTAAACATAGCATAGTTTTAGATAAAATTGCTAGACTATCGGCTTTTTTAATTTTGTTTTTAAAAGGGGTTTTGCAAGTTTTCCCGGTTTTTCTCTGCTTTTGGTGTCAGAAATGCCTTAGAATAAAGAGAATAAAAAACTGCTTGGGATAACCGTAAAAAGTTTTCAGACTTCATTTACAGAGTTGGCTATCTCCATTGTTGCTATGCGTGAGAACCAAATTTATGTTTCTCTCCGGGATGTTCTGATTCTTTAGTTGTCAAAAGGCTAGTTATGTCACCCACGTGGATTTAGGCGGAAGCCTTGCACATGGTCTACAGAACTGTGTAGCAGGCATCCATGGATTGAAATAGCTGTAATTAGGAAATCAATCTCACATTTAGGAGATATGCTGAAGCCTGTGGGTATTCCGACTTGTCCCAGAAGCGCAGTAAAAGTCAACTGCTCTCAAAGTAAGAACAATTACAAAAACACAAATTTCAAAATAATGAACACAAAGGTTTGAATCGTGCATATTTATTTCTAGAGAAACAATTAAGGCGAATGCATTTGAAATTTCAGAGAAAGTGGGCTCGGTGTAGTGGGTAGACCACACCAATCATACGGCTGTGTTAAAATGGGAATTTCTATACAAGGCCATCTATAGGAGACAGAATCCTCCCAGCCTCCACCCCTGTAGGGAACAGATATCTCCCTCCATCTTTGGACTGGTTCTTAGACGTGACAAGGAACTAATAAAAAAGTCCCTGAAGATTTTATCTTCTGTCATAATCTTAATAATCTGAAATTACGGAGTGAACAAAAGCTAGGTGCTACACGGACTTTAGCTGTGGATAGAATGTTAAGGCCATTTCATGATTTTCTAAGCACGCTTTTGGCTGGCAGGAAAAATATAAAACAATATTCAGAGTTTTCTTTGTGTGTCTAATATCGGTTTATTTCCCTGCATATAAGTCACTCTGAGCAGTGCAGTAGGTACAAGCCAGGAGGGGATGGAGTGTCAGTACCAGAGAGCATCTATTAGTGAAGCCTCTGAGGAATTAGGTGAATTGCGTTCTGCCCTTTCCAGAGGGTTGGTGTCATTGTTTTCCACAATGGGGTGATTGTCCTCAGCCTGCTTAGCTGGCACCAGGTCCTTTGAGGTGCCCAGAAAACCCCCTTGTAGATACGCAGCCAGAAAGGTGGGTGCAAAGCTGGCTTTGCGCCTTATGTGGCCCTTGGGGCATGCCCCGTTCAGGCCTGGGAGGCAGGCCTTTAGGTCATCGACAGAAACTGCCTTACTTGAAAGTACTCTTGTTGGCAAGGTGATTTCAGAGACACTAAGGAGAGTCCCCCTCCCTTTGAAAACAACCCCCCACCTGTTCCCCATACTTGCTCCCCAGAGGCCTGGGATCCCTCACTTTCTCATGAGAATGCTTCATTCTGTAGTGAGAACTGAAGTCCAGAATGCAGGCCTAGAGGGCGGAGATATTCTACAGAGCTACCATTTATTGAGTCCTTACCACATACAAAAGAGTGACTGACATCCATGGATGTTCTTCTTCTTATCACTTTTTTAGTTGAGGAAATGGAGGCTCAGAAGTGGACATTTGCACAAGGTGATAAAGTATGTTGTAGAACCAGCCTCCAAACCTAGATTCTTCAGACACCAAGGTCTCTGACTCACAGTGTCCATTTCTGCCTCCCTGTAACCCAGTCATCCAGGAGAGGCCCTACCCAGGGGAAAAGACGGGCTGGGCTTTAATCCCTCCTGGGGAAGGAGGAAGCAGCTAAGTCTGGTGGGCCTAGAAAGCTTTGGGCCTCTGAGGTGTATGGAGCACAGGCCTGGGAATGATAAAGGCTGGGCTCTTAGCCTCGACCTCTAAGCACAAAGCAGAGGTTTTCTCCTGCTTCTTGGAGTGACCTGCCAAGGTGTGTCATTCAGGATAGAGCCTCTTCTGGGAGTAGGGGGAACAGGGGTGTGGGGCTGACCCCTGCCTGCACAAGGGCTCTCAAGCCTTTCCAGCAGGAGAGGGTGCAGCTCGTTTGAGAGGTCAGTGCGGTGCGTAAGAAGTTCCTCTGCGTTTCTGTTCACTTCACTAGCTAGAATATAAGCTTGTGCGCCTGAATTGTGTTGGAAGACCGAAGCTGGGCGTGTCAGAGCTGATGGCAGCATGGAGGGTGTGGCCTCAGGTGGGTCTGCGGGTGCTGTCCTGATGCAGTGTGGCTGAGACTTTCCACTGCCCTGCAGAGGTTTGTCTTGCCGTCGCGGTGCTGCTGCAGTCCAGCTGGCGAAGGCAATCGCAGTAAGGTCACCTAGACCACACTCTCTTGGGTGATGACCTCAGAATCTTAGCTTCACAGTCTGGCCTAGAGATCTCTCCCACGTGTTTCTACGGAAACCTCAGTCATTGCACTTTTGACACTGTATTTCATTGTCTGTTTATTTATAGATCTCAGGCTCCTTGAGGACACGGGCCAGTTCTGCCTGTCTCAGCATTCCCAGTGTCTTTTGTGGCACCTGAGCCTGAGATGTTCCTAGTCAATCCGGAACCCAGAGAACAGCCTTGGCCCAATTACGGGAAGGAGGAAAACTTCATGGGAAATGGGGAGAAGAAGGTAACTGGTTAACTGTGTTTCTGGGACAAGTCTCCTGATCATTTGGGCTGCGAATGAGAAACGTGTGTAAACTGGACTAGAAAGAACTGTTTACTGCTGCCTGTGCCCTGGCTCCCGCCAGAGTGAGCGAGTCCGGCTAGAGGGGGCTTTTTCAGAAAAGGGAATAACCCGCCTTGCTCTGGGACAAATCCTACATTGCTTTTCTCAATAATTATAATCTGCTAGCATGAAGGCTATACCTTTTATTTTCATTTTACCTTGTAAATAAAATGAAACATTTAAAATGAACCCCCTGAAAATTTAGAAGGCAAATAAAGCAGTGCTGCTAATTTAACGAAGACGAAGCTGTAAATGTGGCTTTTATGGAGTGTCAACCACTCACCGAGGAACCTAGGAGGGAAGGAGGAGAGGGCGGGGGGGAAGGGGTGTGCTATGACTCAACCCAAGAGGCCAGAACTTTTCCTAGCTTTCTAGCACGTAGGGTCTCTGCAAGGGAGGGGAGCTCTGCTATTAAGGAATGATCCAGAAACCTCAGTCCTGTGAATCTTCCCTTAATCTTGCCTCGTTTTCTTTCTCCATGTTGAGACTGGAGGAGTGACCTGGCTGTCAAGAACACTCAGCCCTCTGGGTTGGTGAACGTCTCCCGCTGG
Organism: Pteropus vampyrus; assembly: GCF_000151845.1. Taxonomy (NCBI): domain Eukaryota; kingdom Metazoa; phylum Chordata; class Mammalia; order Chiroptera; family Pteropodidae; genus Pteropus; species Pteropus vampyrus. Next base: position 6,029,387 of record NW_011888809.1, read on the forward strand.
TACCTCTGTGCCAGGGGGTCCCTACCGGAGACAAGCTGCTGTCCAGTGCCCTCTGTGGTATGCGGCCTATCTACAAAGCTAGTCAGAGTGCAGTGGAGGGAGGGCCCCTCTGTCCTCCCGGGGTGTCCTCTCAGTAATCCCCTTGTCACAGCCACCTTGGAAGGCTGCTCGCCCCGACAGAGGGGATGTGATGGGCAGCTTGTCAAATAGATTGTGAGTGCATTAGCAGGATTAGCTGCGAAGGCTAATATTGCAGCGTTTCCAAAGTTCATTCACAGCATCCGAGACTGGGCTGCTTGGCTGCCAAACTGGGCCGGTGCGGGCTTCAGAATTAATGTCACATCTGGGACTGGCCCCAACGTGGTCAGAGGCACAACGGTCCCATTGTGTTTGACTTGCATTTATGTATTTTTATTCCACAACAGAGCTTAATTTATGATATTAGTATAAAGAAGTTGTCTAAGTGGGTATTAGTTTGCCATCTTATTGATAAAACTAGCTGAAATACTTCAGCAGCCCCGCAAAACCAGATGCTCTGTTCTTGGCATTTGCTGAAGTATTACTGATTTTATTTCTGCTTGTTAAAGTAATATACCTTCATTTGGGAAGTATTGGATCAGAAAAGTATAAGAGAGAATTTTAAAATAATCCTTTTACCAGATATTACCTCTGATGGCATTTCGATGTATCTGCATACAGTCTTTCTTCTAGGCACACATATTAAGCAAAATTGTGGTTATATTTGGTTTTGTTACCTTTTAAAAAAACAAATATGGTATAAACATTTCCCATTTTTCTTCGACTTTCACCTATGAAAAACATCCATGAAATATTTTATGTTCACATATTTACATTAGTTTTTATTGTTGTGTAACAAATTACTGCAAACTCAGCAATTCAAAACAATACCCATTTACTAGCTCTCAGTTCTGTAGGTCAGAAGTCTTGCATGGCATGTTTGGAGTCTCTGTTTGGGACTCATGAGGCCAAAATCTAAAAACTCAGCTTGAGCTAAGTTTTTCTTTGGGTGCTCTGGGAAGAATCATCCAAACTCATTCTTGGCAAAATTTGGTATTTCAAGATTATAGGGCTGAGGTCCTCATGTCCTTGCTGGTTATTATCTGGGGACTGCTCTGAGCAGCTGGAGGCTGCCTGTCTTCCTTGACATGTGGCCTCCTAGATCCATAAGCCAGCATTGAACACTAATTGTGTTTTGAATCTCTAGCTGCGGCTTCTATGACCAACTGGCGAAAACTCTCTGCTTTGTGAGGGCTCATGAGATCAAGTCATGCCCTTTGGTCGTAGGCCTCGAACCAAAGCAGAAGACAGAGGTGTCGTTATTTCATCAAAGATGGGGAAATATGGCCAGGTTCTGGGGGCAGGGGCGGGGGACGGTGTATGTGGATACTGTGCCAGGTTTGACTCCTAACTCCTGCAGATAGGAGGACAGTGACACAAATATCCTGGTGTCAAGGCCATGCCTGAAGTTTCCTGATGTAAAATCCTTTGTGTGAGCTTTGGCTAGTGGCCCCAAGGCTTAATGAGCGGGTGCTGCCGACAAAGGGCAGATAGAGCTGCAGCTTCTCTGACAAGTGGCCATGGAACAGTGACCATGTATAATGTTGGAAAAATCTGTCCCCCGCCCCCGCCAATCTTTCTGTATTGTGAGGATAATTGCTTTTGCTGTTGACTTACATTTGCATAGTTCTTTTTGGTGAGGAGAGTGATTTCACAGTTTACAGTCTCCTGCAATTTTCCCCTCAACCCTGTGAAGTTGAAATTACTATTTCCTTTTAGGTATGGTGAAGTATTATTATAGAATAACTGCCAACACACTAAAAAGTAGATACGATTATGTATTTTCATTTTACAGGTGAGGAAGTTGAAGCTAAGAAAAGTTAAGTGACTTGTCTAATGGTATTTTGTAAGCTGTAAAAGTGGGACCAGGACTCAGATATGTGTCCTTCTGGGTCTTGTGCATTGTCCCGAACACTACAGTCTCCAGTTAACCACTAACTTGGACCTGCCTTGAGGTCAGCATGGGGTATAGCTGATATCTAGCTTTTATTTCTGAAGGACAAATTTGCTGGGTAAAGTCTTCTTGGTTGGCAGCTTTTTTCTTCCAGAACCCTGAATATATCAGCACGCTTTCTGCTGACCAGCCAGGTTTCTGCTGAGAAATCCCCTCGCAGCCTTATGGGAGTGCCCTTGCATGTGAAGAATTCTTTTTATTCTTGCTTGTTTTAAAATCATCTTGTTGTCTTTGATTTTACAGTGTCATTTTAACATGTCTTGTAGAAGATCTTTTTGTGTTGAAATTGTTTGGAGACCTGCTTCGTGAACTTAGGATGTTCAAAGCTTTCCCCAGTTTTAGGAAGTTTTTAGCCATTATTTCTTTAAATAACCTTTTCGTACTTTTCTGCCTTTCTTCCCCTCCTGAGACTCCAGTAATACATGATTGTTTCTCTTAATGGTATTCTACAGTTCTTGTAGGCTTTCTTCAATCTTTTTCACTTTTTTCCCTTTTACTGTTTAATTTCAAAAGGTCTGTCTTCTACCTCACAGATTATTTCTGCTACTCAATTCAGTCCTCTGTCGATGCTCTTTATTGCATCTTTTTACTTTATTCTTTATATTCTTCAGCTCCAGAATTTGTCATCTCTAATTATTTCTAGCCGTCTGTTAAACCTCTCATTTTGTTATCTTTTTCATGATTTTGTTGAATTATTTTTCAGTGTTTTTTTTTTTGTTGTTGTTGTTCACTAAGCTTCCTTAAAATGACTATTTCGTATTTTTTATTGGGCAAATCTCAGATCTCCATATCTTTGAGGCTGGTTACTGGAAAATTATTGTATTCCCTTAATTGTGTCATGTTTCCTTGATTGTTTTATTTTTCTTAAAGTTTTGTGTTCTGTCTTCACATTTGAAGAAGCAGTCACCTCCTCTAGTCTTTACTGACTTCGGGAGAGAAATACCTTCCATCATCCTTGTTAGGGATTGTGAGGCTTTCTCAGACCTTTTCAGTTAATACTCCTGCTCCACAATTCTTGTTCTCTCTTGAGGGGGAATTATTAACTGTGGATACCTTCTCTCCATTCTGCAAAGCCAGACGTGGTGCCGACACCTTCCTATTTGCTTTCCCTAGGATTGTGCTGAATGCTCAAGTTGGTGCGCTCTTACACGGTTCTACAGAGTTGGGCTGGCTTTCTACAAGTGCTTACTGGCTGTCTGCAAAGGCTTGTACCTGCTGTCATAAGGGGTGTGCCCAAGGGGCTGGCCATAGGGTAGGGTATGTGGGGGTGAGGTTGCGGAGCGTTGGGTGTGACTGTAGACCAGTTGGGAGGGTTTGTAGGTGAGGTGTTCCCAGTGGATCATTGGTGGGCTTCCTGATGGAGTTTGCAACACAGTTAGTAGGATCCATGTTCCTTTGATGCCCTCCAAGAGCCCTGGCTGCTGTTCTCCCAGCCGCTTCCCTCCCTGCAGTCATGCAGTTCACTTCTGTATTCTGAATAGGGCGAGAAAGAGCTGGGTCTCTTTGCCAGCATCCCACACAGCTGGGGAAGCTGGGCAATCGCTCACATGCATTCACTTCCCTTTGTGGGAGAAATCGCAGGCCAAGGATTCTCTGGGCGCCAAGCTGTGTCACCATGGGGCTGGGTGATGTGGATAGAGTGAAACTGTTCCTCATACCTTCTTTAACGCATATAATCTCGATTTTATATTGTTCCAATGGTACGTTGGAACTTCACTGGACTCCTGGACTTCCACAAAGGGACCACCATCCATAAGCGATTGTCTGAATTGGTATTCTCTTTTGAGGGGGGGATAGTAGAAAACTTTTATTTCGCCATGTCAGCGATGTCACTCTTTGCAATAATTATTTCTTGAGCCTTTGTATGCAAAATACTGGTCTAGGCCCTGGACTTGTAGCAACATAAGATAGAGTCCTTGTGGAATTTGTCTTCGAGAATTGCATCAGTTTTATTATTTGTAAAGTGGGAGTAAGAAAAGTATGTGCCTAATTAAATTGTGACATATAAATAAAATCGTTCGTGTAGTAAGCTTAGCTCAGTGCCAGGCACATCATAATGTTTAATAAGTATTAGACATTTACGTAGAGATCATGCACAGTGGGAAGTGAGCATAACTCTTGACTCTTTTGGAGCTTCGATTCTCCGACATAAGGAGGGCAGGGGAAGGTGGAAGTCTGGAGTCTTGGAAGCGTGCCTTTTCCAGGTCAGTCTGGATTAAAACACAAAGCTGTAATCTGGTGGGGTCATAAGGGCAGCAGCAGGGCCTAGGGACACCCATCAAGTTCATCTACTCGTCCAACGTCTGCTTCTTTGCTCTGGTCGCCCAGAGCTGAGGCCAGAGGTGAAAGATTCTACACTGCAAAGCAAAGAACCAGTGAGGACCAAAAGCAACATAAAATGAGTTACATTGTATGAAGTGCATTGTTGTTTTAAATTTTGGTTTGTCTAGCTGGCTCACTGTATTAGATGTCCTAAGTTTCTACACCTCAATATGAGGTACTAACTCCAATAGAAAACGTGCAACTAGCCCAAAGCCAACATATTTTAAGAAATGTAATATTTTATATGGATTACATTTTAGAAAGCTGCTCTTTGTTGAGGAAGGGGGTAACCACTACCGGGCGTTTTACTTTGCCTCGGGGATACAACCCTGAGAGTTGGAATTTATACCCCAATTTGGCTAATCTGCTCACATTCAGCATTTGTGCTCCTTTAAGTGGCATTTAATATTATGACAGGAAATCTTTACTATCATAAAGAAATATTACTAGACTATACTGTGCTCTGTGCTCAAATCGACTTACCGTCTCTGGTTACCTGATCAATCTTGCATCCCACAAGAGTTGTAGGCTGCAGCATACACGTCAGGCCCGCAGATCAGGCCTCAGCAATTTCGAGAGCTCACTGAGATGGGGAAAATGATTCCTTTTTCTCAGGTTGGTTGTGACGCTTCAATGAGATATTATGTGCAGTAAAACTGACACACGCTAGGTATTTAGCAAGCACAGTTTACTCTCTTTTTATTTTTAATCTCCTGCTGTATGAATTCCACTTTCTTCAGTATTCTTTTAAAAAGCAGTTATTAATTAAACCACATTCGTAGCTGGAAGGTCTGGCATGTAGAAAGTGATCAGCGGGGGTTTGTGGAGTGAGTTGTTTGTGGTGCTTGCTATCAAGGTGCTTCTTGCCCAGGTCCCTTGTTGGCAGCAGTGGGGAATGGGTTTGGCGATTTGGCGCTGTCTCCCAGGTCCTGAGCAGCACACACAGGCAGGTTAAACTTAGCTGGTCAGGCCCTCTCCAGATTAGGCTCATGGGAGAGTTACTCTCATTTCCATATTTAAGCCGTTTAATGCACACGCTCTGCCTTTATTTTATTTATTTATTTTTCTTCTGGCATTTTTTTTTTCATTAGAGTTGACATACAATATTGTATTACTTTTAGGTGTACAGCATAACGATTGTACATTTAACTAGCTTACAAAGTGATCACCATGATAAGGCTAGTAGCCATCTGTCATCGTACAAAGTTATCATGATGTTTTTGACTATATTCCCTATGCTGTGTATTACATCCTCGTGACTTGTTTTACACCTGGAAGTTTGTATCTCCTGGTCCCCTTTACCCTTTTCGCCCATCCCTCCACTCTCTTCCCCTCTGGCAACCGGCAGTTTTATTCTCTGTATCTATGAGACTGTTTCTGTTTTGTTTGTTTATTTTGTTTTTTAGATTCCACATGTAAGTTAAATCATACGGTATTTGCCTTTCTCTGTCTGACTTATTTCATTTAGTATGATATCCTCTAAGTCCATCCATGTTGTTGCAAAATGACAAGATGTCATTTTTTTTTTATGGCTGAGTAATATTCCATTTTGAGTGAGTGAGTGTGTGTGTGAGTGTGTGTGTGTGTGTGTGTGTGTGTGTGTTTGTGTGTATCTCTTTATCCATTCATCTAGTAATGACACCTAGGTTGCTTCTGTATCTTGGCTAGTGAAGATAATATATTAATGAACGAACATAAGTATGCAGCATCTCTTTTTTTGAATTAGTGTTTTCAAGTTTTCAGGTAAATACCCAGAAGTGGAATTGCTGAGTTGTATGGTAGTTCAAGTTTTATTTTTTCGAGGAACCTCTATACTGTTTTCATAGTGTCTGCACCAACTTATAAAACCACCAACAGTGCACAAGGATTCTCTTTTCTCCACAGGCTTGCCAACACTTGCTATTTATTGCCTTTTTGATAATAGCCGTTCTGACAGATGTGAGGTGATATCTCATTGTGGTTTTGATTTGCATTTCCCTAATGTTTAGTGATGTTGAGCATCTTTTTGGGTGTCTGTTGGCCATCTGTATGTCTTTTTTGGAGAAATGTCTATTCAGGTCCTCTGCCCATTTTTTAATTTGTCTGTTTACTTTTTTGATGGTGAGTTGTAAGAGTTCTTTATATTTTTGGATATTAACCCCTTATCGAACATATCATTTGCAAATATCTTCTCCCATTCAGTAGGCTGTCTTTTTAATTTTGTTGATGGTTTCTTTTGTTATGCAAAGCTTTTTAGTTTGATGCAATCCCCCTCCGCTTTTTTTTGCTTTTGTTGCTCTTGCTGGAGATATATCCAAATAGATATTGCTGAGACCAGTGCCAAAGAATAATTAATACCTAGCCTTCTCAAACTATTCTAAAAAATTGAAGAGGAAGGAACACTTCCAAAGCCATTCTACGAGGCCAGCATTACCTTGATACCGAAACCAGATAAAGATACTATTGAAAAAAAAATGACAGGCCAAGATCCATGTTGTGCTTTTAAATCCACCTTTCAAATACGTGGCCACATTCTATGTGCCCGAAATAGCACCAGAGGGTAGAAATTCAGGGAAGAATTAGACACACGTCCTACTCTTAGGATGCCAACAAGTAGCAGAGAAAGTACTAGATAGATACACACAGATACGCATACAGATACTCATGCATGTGTACACATGTGAGCTTATGTGTGTGTAAGTGTATTTTGGGAGGTAGTGTCCTAGGGTAAGGGGAAACACTGAGAGAGAACCTAAATCGTGAGTGTGGTGGCCATACTTTATATGTCACAATTAGGATCCAAGGGCCAATAAGAATATAGGTCCATAGAAAGTCAAAGAAATAATACTCAAAGTTGGGGTACTCCTAGAATAAAGGCTGCCTCCTTAAGAGACGGTTCTTGCCTTTAATAAGAGATAGTCATGTGCATATCCCTGGATAAAAGAGAGTGCAGCTCTATGAGATGTGTCTTAGAGGCAAGAAGAGGGCCCAGAGAGAGAGAGAGAGAGATGGCTGCTCAGGGGTATGGGAGATGAGGAAGGGGAAGGAGAGTTTGGAGTCAGCGAGTAGCAAAGGGAGGGGTCAGGGAAAAGGGAGAATGCTTGGTCTGGAAGGATGCTATAAAAAGGCCTGGCTGCAATCTTGTCTAAGCAGGGAGATCAAAGGGCCTTGACTAGATTTAAGAGAATGAGGCACACATCCTTGGGGAGCCAGGTGTTTCTGTGGCCAAGGACTTTGCAGTTTGTCTGGCCGGCTCTCAGCTACATGGTTAAGAACAGACATGCGGGACCGATTAGAAAATTGCTATGCTTGGGGAAAAAATGTAGACATCAGAGACATAAAAATGAAAACACGCAAGCGTTTGTAAATGGAACGTGCCTATCATTGTGGTTTATGTGCCCCGGAGACCCTGTGAGCAACCTGTAGATAAGGCTGTGGACAACATGTCTTCGGAGGCTCCTGTCTTCCTTGCATAATGTTTGCTTTTTTTGGATGGCACGTTTCTGAGGTAGGACCTTTCTCTCACTGGTTATCAGGAACTGAACTGGTGGCCCACTAAACTTGGGCTTCGTCGGACTCTTGGGAGGAAAACTTATGCGTGTAGGTGGGGTGCGGATGGTGTGGCAAAGGGATCGAGGACCCACTATGGAGGCTTATTAGTTGTTGACATTTGGCGAGCTGCTTAATCTCTATGAACCTTAGATTCTTTATCCATAAATTAAAATAATAATAATAGCTATCTGCAGAGTTCTTGAGAGGACAGAGCATAGTAACAAATAAAATAGATTAGTACAATGCTTGGCACATATTAGGTATTTCGTATATCTCACCTGTTATTATTGCTGGCTTGTTTTTCTTTCTTTTTTTTTTCTTTTTCTTTTTCTTTTTTTCCTTTTTATGCACAAGCTGATGTTATACGGGTACATTCTGGGTACAGTTAGAGCAAGCTTAAAATCGTTTTGGGGGGCACACAAGCATGTATATTGCTGTCCGTAGTGCTGAACTATCATCATATAGAGCATGGCTGTCGCTCCTAATCCCAGGCCACTGTTGATGGCTTCTCAGTCTCTCTCGGGAATGGTGAGCCAGAAATGCTGAACAAAGAGACCAAGATGGTAGAGAAGCAAACTAACAGCATCTTTTGGATAAATTACTGAGAAATTTTTATATAGAGAAAAAGAGACATCTTAGTCTCAGATATTTATGTTACCAAAGAATAAATCCAGACTGACATAGCTGAAGTTGCTGATAACAGTAGGACCTGTGTATTGTGTGGCGGAGGCCTGTGCAAGTGTTACTGTGAATAGTATGTTTGGGTAGTTATTGGAACCCTGGAAGGGTAGGGATTGTTAAGGTGAGGTATCGTTATCAGTAGGGTTAAAACAACAGTTTAATAGATGTTTAAAATTTTTGGTTCAATCAAGTATATGTAATCTTCATAATGTCACAGAACAAATAAAACTATTATTTTAGAATGTATGTGGTAGATTTCATGTAATATTGAAAATATAAGTTGTTTTGGAGAGTCAGAGTTTTGAAGGACAAGTGTCTTCCTCACATTCTTTTTTTTTTTTGCAGTATGCTGAGTATATTATTTTCTCTGAGTCCTCTTTATCCATCCCCTGTTCTTCTCACAAAGGCCCAAACTTCTGGAGGAGCTTAGCCTGCCTCTTCCTTTCCTCCTCGTCTTCCTTCCTTCTTTCTTTCCATTCTTCCTTCCTTCCTTCCACTCTTCTATCTTCGAATTAACCAATTACCATGCATTCAATTATTGAGTAAGTATCTACTGGATATTATATTCGCTGTTGTTCTGTTTTGTGTTTTACACCAAGAAAGTAGCTTGTCTAATCTCCCTGCTATCCTGACAAATACTGACCTTTGACCCAGCGCTTTTAGAATCTGCTGGTGTGATTCCTACATTCAACAACATTAATTAAGCACTTACTATAAACCAGATACTGTTCTAGGTAGTGGGGATACATCAGTAAATACCGCTATCTAGTGTCTAGATTACTTAAATAGGTTGATTAGTTCCTTATTTTTGCCATTGACTTTCTACAGTTCACTATCAATACAGCCAGAAGTCCTTTTAAACAGAAGTCATGTCATGTCATTTCCCGTTTCATGATCTCTGGTTAGCTTTCCATCTCACTGAGTTGGTGGGTAGTGGTGGAGGCGATGAGACCAATTTGTGTTCTCTCTATATATTTTGAAGGCATAGCCCATAGGACTCACTGATGGATCAGACATTAGGTATGAGTGAAAGAGAAGAGTTAATAATATCTCCATGGAATGTGTCCTTAGCAACTGGAAAGATAGAGTAGCCAATTACTGAGTTGGTAGAGACTCACAGGAGCAGATTTGGAAGTGAAAATGCCAAATCTTGTTTCGTACGTGACAAATTTGATGTACCCATTTGGCATTTAAATGGAGGTGCTGAGCATGTAGTTGGCATTAAAAATTTGATGTTATGGTTGGAGATACGCATTTTAATGTCACGAGCATTAAAGGGTATTTAAAGCCACGGGTCTGTATGAGATTGCCAGTACAGAAAAAAACAAAAGTTCATAGGACCGAGTTATGAAGCACTCATCATTTAGAAGGTGGGAAGATAAGGAAAGACTTGGGAAGGAGACTGAATAGGAAAAGGTGAAGAATTTGGAAGTGGATCAAGTGAGTTATGTCAAGGGAAAAATATATTTCAATAAGGAGGGTAGGGTGAGGGCTAAAAATTGACTTCTGGAAGTCACAGGAGGTCTTGATAAGAGCTGTTTTGGTTGAATAGTGGAGTCAAAAGCCTGGCTAACTTGTGTTCAAAAGAGAATAAGAAGAGAGGAAATGAGACAGAGTAATGACAGCTCTTTTAAGGTAACTTGAAATATGTCGAGGAATCTCATGATTTTCAAAGGGCTAGACATGAATAAACCATGAATAGCTCTGTTATTGCTAAGTGGTTCTAACCTTTCCAAATGCCGCATTGGCCTGAAGAGAGACTAGGCATCAAGGTGTGGGTAGCTCTCAAAACTGGCTCAAAAGGTGTTGAGTTGGCAAAAGGCTGCACTGCTTCCAGCTTCTCTAGAAGTCACTGAAGTCTATCACACAGTCTCTTAATATAAGATAAACAAAACAACAACAACAACAATAATAGCAACAACAGCAATAGTAACAACTAATTATAGTAGAGTTCTCACTGTGCTAAGCATCATACTGTGTATGTGGCATGGATCATGCTCACAACCCGATGAGGTTTGTATCTCTGTTATTTCTATCTCAGACACTCAGTAGCATGTAGGCAGAGGTGTCGTCCTTTGGAATATTTGGTAAGACCCTGATTTTTATTACCTTTTCCATGTGGGAGTTATTTTAAGACCCTGCTGAAGAGCAATGATGCGAAATGATTTTTCAGGAGTGATAGAGGAAATAAGTAAAGGCTGTTTCCTCCAATAGTTACTATTTGGTTTGAGGCTTCACCCTTCCTACTTCATATCTCACTCTTGTCTCTTAGGAATACAGGTGCCATATTTAATGGATTCTGCCAGGCTGTTCATCTTCAGGTGCCTTGTGTGGTTGTGGAAGAGGCCTGCCCTTCTCATTGTGGTCCCTCTCCTGTTTGACTCCCCTCTTCAATGCCTGTGTCTCTCCTGGCCCCTCGTGGACTAAAGGACTCGCTTCATTCGGAAGGAAGCAAAGTGCAAAGTGAGGTCACTGGTTCCTGCTAACTCTTAAGACTTTAACTTTCAGAAACATTTCAGAAATGTTTCCTAAACATTTACAAGAAACAAGAGGTATTTTGATAGGCTTATAAACTTTATTTAGTTTTAACAAATATCGAAGTTACTAGTTTACTATGCCGATAGGAATTACATGTTGTGCTATAAAGTCAAAGGCCAAAATAGTTCAGATAGCTATGGCTCTAATTAAGACTTCAGTGCATGATGGAGTGTGGGGAAAGTAGCACTGCTCAATCTATGTTCTATTTTTCTAAAAAACAGTTTAGCTACTCAAGTTCCATTTATTTAAAAGAGCCTTTTATGGAAAACTTAGAGAATATTGGATTCATTAACAACAATTGTAGGGTTCCATGAGTAGCAGATGGATCCATTGGAAGGGCCGGATGAACAAATATGAATTGACCATGACCTCCAGAAATTAGGGCTCTGTTTGAAACCTGTTAGTATAGTAGCTTTAATCTTTTTCTTCTTGGATGGAGTTAAGTACTTTTTTCTTCTTTCTTATTACTCTTTTCTGCTTAGTTCACATGCATACAATACACTGACACGATTTCATAATCTATTGCCATGGTATAATTCTCTTTTTACTCATTTCAATGCATATTTTTGTTTGCTTGTTTTTTTATCCCACAGTTATTATTATTATTATTAGAACTGCATCTGTTGGTACTGTGTTTTTTCCCCTAGCTTTATTGAGGTATAATTGAGAAATAAAGTGTATATGTTTAAGATATACAAAGCGATGATTTGATATACATATGCATTGTGAAATGATTACTACATTCAAGCTGATTAACACATCCATCACCTCACTTAGTTCTCATTTGTGTGTGTGTAGCGGGGCGGGCTGGTAAGAGCACTCAAGATTCACCCTCTAGCTAACTTCAGTTATGCAATAAGTATAGTTGCCATGCTGTACCGTATGTAGATCCACAGAACATAGTCATCTTCTAACGGGGAGTTTGTATCCTTTGACCAATGTCTCCACATTTCCTCCACTCCCCAGACCCTGGCAACCACCATTCCTCTCTCTGGTCCTATGAGTGTGACTGTTTTAGCTCCCACACGGAAGTGAAATCATACAATATTTTTCTGTCTGGCTGTTTTTACTTAGTATAATGTCCTCCATTTTCATCTGTGTTGTTGCAAATGGCAACATTTCCTTCCTTTTTTTTTTTTTTTTACAATTGAATAATATTCCATTGTGTATATATACCAATTCTCTTTATCCATTTATCCATACATTGCTGCACACTTAGGTCGTTTCCATAGCTTGGCTATTGTGAATAATGCTAGTGCGTGTGTGTGTGTGTGTGTGTGTGTGTGTGTGTGTGTGTTTAACATTCCTCCAAATGACTGCCTCAAACTCCATATCCCCTACTAACCCAGTAGGAACGAGACCAGAAAATAGCTAAAACATTTAAGGAGAGTTTTCTGTACTTATTTTTACTCTGAAAACTTTTCGCAGAACAAAACAATGAAAAGTGTCAAAAAAATAAATAAGCTTTGTGTGATTCTGGTTTCCCATTACATAATCCTCCAGAGAGTTTCGGGAGTTGCTAGATGCTTGCGATGAACATTATAAAATAAATACTTTAGCACCATTTTCTCTTCTTCCTTCCTTTCCCCTCTTTGTTCTTTTGTGTTTTCCTCTTCTTCCTCCTCTTCTTCCTCCTCCTCTTTCTCCTCCTCCTAGTCTTTCTCCTCCTTCCCCTCCTCCTTCATTAATTTATTTTATATACAGCTACTCCCCTCCTTTCGGATATATTTAGCAGACCCCTGAGTATAAAGGGTCTTGCGTGAAAGCCTCTCCATAGTTATAAATGTCTTTGCTCTTTCAGCCCAATCACGTCGAAAGTCTTTTTTGTCCCTTGATACTGATCAAACACTTTCCAATGCATTTAAAAATGATCCAAAGCCCCTTCAAGAAAAGCTTAGCATTTTTTTGTCTGTGTCTCTGCTCTTCTTAAATCCCATTGACGGAACATGCGTAATGTTATAAAAGAAACTCTGGGGGTAGAATTTGAGAACCTGCATTTGAGTCTCTTCTCTGCCACTTATTAGGTTTCTGACCTTGGGCAAGTTCTTTAATCTTTCTGAGCATCCGTTTCCATATCTGTAAAATTGGCATAATAATATCTGGCTTATATATTTGTAATGATTAAATGGGATAAATCTGATAGAAGAAAAACTCATTGTAAATTGTAGAGTTCTAGTTAATATTAATATATAAATTATAATGGTACTAGTGATAATAATTTAATTTGAAAAAATCCTCCTCTTTGCCTGAATGCGGCCAAATAAATGCGAGTCTCAGAGGAGGTTGAGTTTTTCACATGACACAGCCCATTTTAAATGATGTGGTATGGTTCGACCACAATTTATGTAACCATCTTCTAAATTGGACAGCTAAATAGTTTCAGACTATTTGGGCCTATAAAGAACACTGCAGTTGGCATGCTCATGCATAAATAATAATTTATCTTTAATCAGGAGTTGGACTCCAGAAGGCCAGTTTCTTTCTCGAAGGGCTGGCATTGCTCTGGGTTCCTGTCTTGTTGCTGGTGCTCTGTTCTCCAGAGACTTCCTTTTCCTTTATGTCCTCTGGATTGCAGAAGAGCTTCCAGAAAGGCCTGGGTGTGGGTGGGGTTGCAAGAGGATGGCTTTGTGGTTGTTTGTTGGAGGGCCAGCTGGACTAATAATGCCCCTTTGCTTTGGAGGACCTTGGTGTAGGGAAAGAATAGGCTCTGCCTGGGGCTGGATGGGCAAAGCAGAGAGGAGGAAGGGGAGGGCACGTCAGGTCTCTAGGTGCATGTTCCTACCTAGAATCCCGGTTGAAGTCCCCAGAGCTCTCCCCATCTGGGCCTTATAGGATTACAATTGAGTTCACAGCTCAGCCTCTGCGGGAGAGAGCAATTCTGTCTTACTGCCCTCCCCAACTGCTCTATCCAAAGGGGACGTGGGGCAGCAACCCCCCAGGCCGCCAGCAGCTCCGTCTTTAAGTGAATGGCCTGTGAAATGTTAGAGAAGACCTGCAGCCCTCCTCCCTGGGTGGATATCACCTTCTTCCTTTGGATTTTATAAAGAACCTGATCCTCTTTGCCTGAATGCGGCCAAATAAATGGGAGTCTCAGAGGAGGTTGATGGCTCAGCCGTAGAAGTCCCACAGCGACGTCTGGTTTTGATGTATTACTGATGGATATGATCATGCTTACAGAACTAGATCACTTTTGCCAGTTTGAGAGAAAGGTCATGTTTTTAATTTAACTTAATTTCCTACACCAAAGAGAATTTTCAATAGGATATTCGACTTTTGCACCTTTAATGAGACCAGATGCTCTGGGGCTTGCAGCAATGAAGAGAAAACAGATTTTCTAGTTTACACTTCCACTTGGTGCATTTTCTAAATTGAGCATGTTCAGTTCCTTTAAGGATGTCATTCCCCACTGGCATTTCTTTCTTTCTCATTTTCCTCTCTTTCTCCCTTTCTCTCTCTCTCTCTGTCTTCCATTTCCTCCCGCCCTCCCTTCCTTCCTTTCTCCCTCCTGCTCCTCCTCCTCCTCTTCGGGGTTATCTTTGAGCATACAACATGGGCTAAACACTGTACCTACAGCTTTACAAACATATATTTAATTTTACAGATGAGGAAACTGAGACTCAGCAAAGTTAAGTAAGGAGGATAGTATAAATCGTGTAATGGAACTATAGGATGAGTAACAGGGTTGTTATGAGCTCGGCTTACTACTAGATCATCTGGGTTCAAGTCCAGATCTGGCCATTTATTTGTGATGACCTGGGAAAATTACTTAACCTTATTACCACTAGTCTATGTTGATTGTCTTAAAATTACAGTTTTTAAAAAATGATGATACTTATGCATATAAAACGACATATGTATTGCTAATAGACTAAGGAAACAAGTGCCTGAATACCTTTCAATCAGATTAAGAAGTAGAACATTGGCTATACGTTTGGTGTCGTCCATGTGTTCCTCTCCTGTGGTAATCCCCATCCTCACTGAACCCCAGAGCTACCCATTACCTTAGATTTTGGTTTCACATTATTATTATTATTTTTGTTTTTCTATACATGTACTACACACACACACACACACCATTCCTAAACAACATATTGATGAGTGTTGCTTGTTTTTGTACTTTGTTAAAGTGAAAAATCCTGTAACATATTTTTCTTTGACTTGGTTTTTTTAAACTTTTAAGTATATCAGCCATGTAGTTGTATAGTTCATTTATTTCAGTGCTAAATGGAATGCCATTATGTGACTTTCTCTCAATTGATTTAGTCTCTTCTCAGTAGACATTTGGGTTGTAGCTTTTTGATACCATTATGCACATTAGTAGTAGACTTTTTCCAGGGGCATATCTGTTGAAGTTTCTCTAGGATATATAACTAAGAATAGGATGGTCATAGTTATATGTATTCAATTTATGCCCAACTGCTTTCTAAACTTGTTGTAACACATTTACTCTCTGACTGATAGTTTCCATTTTTCTACTTCTTTGCTAGCATTTGGTATTGTCAGATTTTAAATCCTTTGCCAATGTGATGAGTGCAAAATATATCTTGTTGTTTTTAAGTAGCAACTCGTTTTCAATGAAATTGAACTACTTTATTTATGTTCATAGTTATTTGCATTTTCTTTTAGGTAAAGTGCCTCTTTAGGTTTGTTTTTTGCCCATTTCTCCTCTTAGTCTCATATTCCCCATTTATTAAATGAAGGACTGTTCTGGAAGCTCTCTACTGGCCCTTATAGCTCTATGCTCTGTGATTCAAAGACTGATATTTTGATGCAGCTAACTCTTTGCCTTCACATGTTGTATTCCTCCCCCCAGAAATAAGCTTGTATGTCTTAGATACTGATGTCAGCTCCTTGCCCTGTTTCCTAGGTCAAAGATGGTATAGAAAAAGTTTCTCATAGATTAGCTCGAGTGAATTTTTGGACTTTCATCGATGATTTAAAAATCCCTATTGACAAATATCTCTTTTTTTCTTGTTTATATTCGGTCAGATATTTATTTATTAGTTGATCACATATTTATGACTAGCTAGAATCCAGATTTTTCAGTCAAAGACATAATGGTGTGCCCCTTTATTCTGTTTTTCTACTGTTGCTCACTGGTGGTAGAGTCAGAAAAAAATATTAAAGCCTAGGAGATAAGTTTTTCTTGTTTCTACAAAGTTAGACACATGATCATAGTTTATTTTTAGGATAATTTATTACATGCGTCTTTATTGCTGTGTTTCTAACTCATGTTTTCCTTCAGATCAATGATTTCAAAATCAACAAATCAAAACAAAACAAAATTTATCCAAACCAATGAACCAACTAATCAACAAAAACCTAAACCTAAACCAGCACAAAAGAACCCAAACATGCATTATCATATCTGATATTACCCTTTGGTTTAGATCAGGAATTACACAGGAGCAGCTAAAATTTCTTGCACAATTGCCAGTGTCTGCTCCTACCTCACATTCTTTTTTATCAGGTCAGGGATCCTTGAACCAAAGCAGAAGAATAGGATGTCAGCAAGGGTGGTACAATAGGAGGACCCCCACTCGTATGCCCCCACAGCCCCCACAGTAATTTGGCAGCTATCGATGGACAGAGATGCTTTGTGGGATCCTGCTTTTGGAATCCAGGTAGGAGGCTGTGAAACCCCAGTGGAGCCCAAGACTGAGGAGAGCCATTTAGAGAGGGCAGTTGCACACTCATGTGGCAGGCGCATCAGCTGTGGTCCTGGTTACAGACTTAGAGACAGCCCTGTCCCCTGCTGGACTTGACTACAGCCTCAGTTGTCCTTGGTCCTGCCAAGGCCTTCTGCAGGCACCATCTGCCAAGGGACCGGGAGGATCTACACCCTCCCATGCCTTCAGTAAGAGGCCAGCTGACCTCAGTCCTGGATGTGGACCATGAAGCAGCCCATGACCAGCTCCAGTCTCTCTTAGCCACGGTCTGGGCTCAGGGACCCAGCAGGAGATATGCTCCTCTGTATTCCTAGAGGCAGGCCTGCTGAACTTGGTTCAAGGTCAAGGGTTGTGGATCCTGAAGCACCTCTGTGACTTTGTTCAAGCCAAAACCAGCCCACCTAGTGGCCTTCTCAGCGAAGCAGTAGGAGCCTTCCCAGGGACACGGTGGCAACCATACCTTTCCACATACCTGGAGCAGGCCCACCGCCATTGGACCCAACTGCAGACCCTGAAATGGACTCTTGTCTTAGCACTAGCCCTTCTGACCGAGGTCCTGGAGGCAGTCCCATTTTCCTAGGAACTAGGAAGGATCCACACTCGCCTCAGTTCCTGGTACCAGGCCTGCCAACTGCGGACCCCACTGTGGACCCAGCAGCTGCCATGTAACCTGGCTTCAACCCTGCTCAAGTACAGTACCAGAGACAATCCCAAAACCAGTCCGTAAGGCCTCAAAGAGGAGTTTGCTTCTTCAAATGCACAGATGAAGACACCAATGCAACGCTACATGGATCATGAAAAATCAGGTAAACACCATATAATCAAAGGAAACAAATAAAAGTCCAGTAACCAACTCCAAAGAAATGGAAATCTACAAACTGCCTGACAAAGAATTAAAAATAATCATCTTAAAAAGCTTAAAAAGATGCAAGAGAACACAGACAACTAAGGAAAATCAAGAAAACAATATATGAACAAAATGAGAGATTTGGTAAAGAAATAGAAACCATAAAAAAGAACCAAACAGAAATTCCGAAGCTGAAGAATACAGTGACTGAACTGAAAAAACTGAATTGAGAGCTTCAACAACAGACTTGATCATGTAGAAGAAAGAAGACAAGTCATTTTAAATTAGCATGTTGACTATAGTTGATAATACTCTATTGTACATTTGAAGTTTGCTAAAAGAGTAGATATTATGTGTTCTCACCACAAACAAAACATGGTAACTATGTTAAATGATGTGTTAATTAGCTTATTTGTGGTAATCATTACACAATGTATACATATATTAAACATCACATTATATACCTTAAATATGTATAATTTTTATTTGTCAATTATACCTCAGTAAAGCTGGGAAAAAAAAAAAAGGAAAAATGTTACTCAATGGGAAGTCAGAGGTTCGACGTTTGGCCACTTATTAAGTGTCCAGCAATGTTCTCATGTTATCAGAGGCTCAACTCAGCGTAAAATTGCCAAGTGTCTATGCTGAGGATTTTTGCATCATAGGTAGTGAGTGATCGGGAGGTGATGTGGCTGTAGAAGTCTCTTGAAGGCACATCGCCTTCGTGGAGTTTCCATTCAGCATCAAAGAGGTCTGTGGTATGGAGCATCTTTCCTCTGCCTCCTGTAGGCCTTGGATCAGAGCTCAGGATCAGGCCCAATCTTCAGAAGACTGGGTTATTGAACTGTCTCTCCAAGAAGCCATAGGAATATACTGAAAGTGGCAGCACTTGGCTTTCATGAGAAGGTTATAAGGGCTGGTTAAAATGCCCGTGGAATTGGTAGCCTCTATTTTATCTCCACAGGGCTGACCAGGAAGGAGCTGGGATGGGCAGGGAGTATGTGTGGGCCAGTCGAAGACAGTGAACTAGAATCTTTGAAGAACACACACAGGTTTCTTTAACTTCATGGTTTAAAATCCCTGAGAATTTTGTTGAAATTTTTCAAAGCTGGAAATAGAAGGGTTTGGAGACCCAAACTTCTAACTTTTACCTGGAATCAAAATGCATATTAGACAGCTGGCTTACCTGTCTAATATGCATTTTGATTCCAGGTAAAATACCATTTTAAGAAAAGTATGTTAGTCTGGGTTCTCCAGAAAAACAGAGCCAATAGGAGACATATATAATACACTATATAATACATATATTTATAAAGAGATTTATGATAAAGAATTGGCTCAAGTGATTATGGAGGCTGAGAAGTCCCCAGATCTGATTTATTTGCCTAGGACTGGTTTTTGTTTTTGTCTTTATTCCAGATCATTGCTTCTCAAGGTCTGGTGAGTGTCACCCGAAGAACTGCTTAATACAGATTCCTGGACCTTATTTCCAGACAGTAGGTCTGGGTTGGGGGTCAGAGAATTGCATTTCTAACAAGTTGCCAGATGATACTATTGTTGCTTGTTTGGGGACCTTTAATTAGAGTAGTACTGTTCTAGAAGGTACTTTCATATTTGTTCACATTTGGTGTAATACATGATAGCTTTTTCATTGGTGCCTGTGGTTTTAAATGAAATAATATTTTATGTTATCTGAATTATTTTTAACTGTTTGTTATTTCCCACTAAGTTATTGGCTCTTTGAGGAACAACTCTTACTTAGATTTTGATTAAAGTCAGTTTACACCATGCTCAGGATGTAGATGCTGATCGAATAAGAAAGGAAGGAAAAAAACGATCAGTTGATGGAAGTCCACAGCGCTCAGGGCTCCAGGCTCACCCCTCACACCCTCATGCCACATTTCATCCAAACTCTGGAAATTGTGATCTCTCTCACTTCCTGCAGCAACTCACCAGCAGCCTCGAGACCACCCTGCCTCAGGCCGAGAAGTGAGAAATTCTGAAAGCAATCGAACACTGTAAATTTTCACAGCAGTTCAGCGGAAAGCTGTTGGGCACAGATGTTTCTGTAATTGTGATATGCTGGGAACATTCTCTGCGCTCCAAGCACGCAGGGCCTCAGCCTCATTCTTCCACCTGGGTGCCTCAGTGGGCAAGTCTCACTGTATTGAGGCTGTAATGGGAACCAGGTGGCAGCATGTGTCTGTTTTAAAAGAGTTGAGCAAAATTCATGTCCCGGTCCCAGTCACTCCTTCCCTCCTGACCCAGCTCATTCCTCGGGGAGCCGGCTTTGCTGATCGTGGACCTCTCTGCTCATTCTCGGCCCCTTGCACAGGACAGGAATGGGATCTCCTGTCTGCTGTTGGGTGGAGCCATGGAGGCCTTCCAGCTGCTCTTTGATAGGCTGTAAGAAAAGAACCAGGAAAAGCCTTCAATGGTGTGAAAGGACATGCTCATTCCAAATGACCTCTGTGTGATCAGGATCACTACTGTCATTTTAAAATGACAGAGGTATTTTGAAACTTGTGAGATATTTCTTCCAAGCTGAACTTGCGTTCAGCACATGCCATCCCTCCCTGCCTTTAACTAGACACAGTTCTCATTTGCTTTGGGGCCCTTCCTGCTTGTGGAAGCACAAGGAAGGCTAGGAATAGCGCAGGGGGAAACATCTGCCACTGCTTGAAATGTACACAGCAAAAGTGACAAAAGTTCAGTGAACTGGGAACATTTTCCACAAGTGTTTTCAGTTGGGATAACTCTAACCTGTGCAGACCGTAGCCAGAGGAGCAAGGGGTCAGAGGATGAAGGATGTGGCCTTGTGGACCTGGGAAGAGGAAATGGTGTGGCATCAGACATATCTTGGGAGGACCACAGGCTGTAGTCGGTGTCCCGCCCTGATGACTCAGGCTGAGTGACAGTCCTTGTGCTTACAACTGTCAGCGTTACTGTGTAACAAGAGTCCTTCCATTTCTTTTCACAATTTCTGAATGCAAGCTGCTGAAAGACCTGTTTTTACAAACTCTGGTATAACCTTTATGTCTTAATTTTATCACCAATGTGCATCATTATCTATAAAATTATTAAAGGAAACAAGTTTACCCTAAACAGTATTTACTTATCTTCTAAGAGCTAGGAAAAGTGTCTGCTCTCAGCTTTAGCTTCTATTTAGAACATGTACCACATTAAAATATAGTTAGATATTTCTTCTTGGTTCCCATTATTCCCCATGTAGTTATTTTTGAAATGACTTATGTATCTTTTTGAATCTATAATCTCTCTATGACAAAAAGAAAAAAAGATTACAAGACTATTTGCTGTAACTCAGTGAGGTAATTGGTAAGAAAAAGAAGCTTGCATAAAAACAAAATAAAGCAAAACAAAACCAGACAAACTATTAGAAATAATAAGAAAGTTCAATAAGTTTGTTGGATCCCAGATTAGCTTAAATATATTTAATATTATTTTTTCATCATAAGTAATCTGTCAACTAAAAATAAAACAAGGTAATCTTTATAGAATCAATAAAAACTATAAAGTATCTAAGAATTAGCTTAATCAAGAGCACACAAGATTTCTACAGAAAAGTGTTAAGTTTCATTAGAGAACAACCTACTTCAGGGACATCATGAATAGGCAGGATTCTTTGGAACAGACAATAATGCTGGGAAAAACAGAAGGCAGCAGGAAAAGAGACCAAATAGGGATGGACTGACTCCATAAAAGAAGCCGTAGGTGGTTGTCCACAGGAGCTGAGCAGGGCTGTTGAGGACAGGACATTGTGGTTATTCACAGGGTTGCCAGGAGTCAGGATCAACTCAATAGCACATAACACACACATAGAAGATGACATTTAAATGGAGAGACATTGCTTGTTCTTGTATGGAATGAGTCAATACTATGAAGCTGTTTTCTTGCCAAATTAATTTCTGAATTCAATACAATTTCATTTAAAATTCCAGTGGGATATCTTGAAGGGCTTGATAAA